>NW_024352787.1:21020939-21146481 GCF_902729225.1 Pteropus medius
AAAAAAAAAAAAAAAAACGAAGCCCATACTAACGCGGATATTTGCTTTCTCGTTTTCTTTACACCGGGTTTAAATGTTATTTTTTTGTTTGTTTTAAATTAATAATGAGCCTCTAGAAAATATAGTTGGCACTTAAAAATGAAAAAGTGAAGAGACTACCTGTTAAACTCTTACTATGGGCCAAGGAGCTTTATATAATACGACTTATTTCATTAAATCCTAGTATCAATCTTAAGAAGTAAGCAATGGGATCTACATTTCAAAGATAAGATGGAACTTCAAAGAATGTGAGACACATAGCTAGAAAAGGCATTTGAACCCAGGTTTGTCAGGCTTCAGGCCCAGTGCTCAACTAGTATTTCCAAATTTGATGTTTATTGTTTCCAAGTTGATCAATCAACCTCCTTTTATTTTTATTATTATTGAGCATCTACCGTGCACCTTATTTTTTTCACGTAAGTGATATGAGCCCATGAAATTCATATTTTCTTTCAGCTGAGACTGAAGGTATTCACCTCCCATGTTTACCTAAAGTGTCCAAGGTCACAAAGCTAGGAAACTGGAGAATTGGACCAGTACCCTGACCTCCTGCTGTGGTTAGATGTTCTTGACCCTGGAGTCCTTATATCTGTCTTGTTGGCTCTTTGATTACTCTCTCAGGTCCCCTGTACCTTTTGACTACTCTTTCCTGGGCTCTAGTCTGCCTTAACAGTAGGTGTTCTTTAGAACTCAGTCTAGACCCAGTTAATTATCTGATTCTATCAAATATTGAATATATATGATGTCTTTGGAACTGAGCATAATAGCCATGGTCACTATCTCCAGAAAGCCATGGCAGAGATTCTATCAAATATTGAATATATATGATGTCTTTGGAACTGAGCATAATAGCCATGGTCACTATCTCCAGAAAGCCATGGCAGAGTTAAATCTATAAGCCATATAGATTTATAGATTGAAGTAGGTGCTGCAAGAGAAAATCAGGGAACCTACTAAATGGCATTGTGGAATGCCTCTCCAGGAAGGTGATGTTAAGCTGAGACGTGAAGGGACAGACGGTGTGCGTGACAGCCCTGAATGGGAAGGAATCAGGCACGCTGGGAAACTCCAGAAAAGTGTAGGAGGCTGGAGCACAGGGGTGAACAGAAGACTGGCTAGAGGATAGGTGGCAAGAAGCAGGAGCTACATAATTCCAAGCCTCGTAAGCCATCTTAGCTTGGATTTTGTTCTGGGAGCCATGGAAAACATTTAAAGATATAAATTCTAGTGTGGCATCATCTGACATACGTTTTTAAAAGTTCAGTCTGACTTTGGAAAGGAGACAGAATTAAGGATAATGGCCAACTGGACAGATAGATACTCTTGAGTCTATTGTTCCATAGATATAGGAGTGCCCACCATATGCCAGGTGCTGTTGGAAACAGTGAATAAGGCACATAAGGTCCTCTCTTTTGGGAGCTTGCTAGTAATTCAGAGAAGGAGAAACAGATGTGGGGTGGAGGGAACAGTTTTGAACCAGGTAAAGTTTGAGATGGCTGTGAGCTATTCAAATGGAAAGGCCACGTAGGCGGTTGACCTTAACCTTTGTGACTCCTCAAAGATGTCTGTGCTGCAGGTAACGTTTGGGTGTTGTCAGCATGTAGAAATGCAAAACATTGAAAATGTTGATGGATACGTGGGTTTCAGTATACTGTTTTGTATTTGATTGAAATTTTTCATAAAATATTTTTTAAAACCGTAGGAATGAATGAGATTGCTTGAGGAGAGAGTGTGGATAGAGAAGGGGCTGAGAAACAGACCCTGGCATATGTCAACATTTATAGGCTGGATATAGGAAAAGAAGCCAGCAAGGGCGATGGAAAGAGCAGCCAATGAGGTCGTTGTTATATGAGTGCCCAGGGAGAAGTATTTCAAGGAGGAGTGGTCCACTGTGCCAGATGCTGCTAAAAGGTTAAGATAACAAAAGAAAACTAGATTTGCCAACATACATACCCCTTGTGGATGACCTTGCAAGAGTGATTTTAGAGGGCAAGGAGGAAGTCTTCCTTGGAGACTTATTTGCCAGCACTTCTTACTTAGCTCTGTCGGTGCCACACCTGGAGTTCCAGCTACTTAGTGGACATTGTGCTAGTGTCCCACAGGTGCTTGAGATGCTTATGTACTCAGAATTTAATGCATCTTCCTCCTACAAAGCCTGCTTGCTCCTCCTGGGTTCTCTCTCACTTAGTGGCTCAGGCCAGAAACCAAAGGTCTTTCCCAAGCCCATCTCCTCTTGCTACTTCCCATCTACTTCCAGCACTTCTTCACTCTGCCTTCTGTGTCACCACTCCCCTAGCTTAACTCTCTTCCCTCTGCTTTCTCTGTTGCCACTTCCCTAGCTCAACTCTTGGCATCATGTTCCCTGCCTTATTGCTGTAAGTCCATCCTCCATATCACTACCAGGCTGCTCTTTACACCTAGAATTTTTTTTGAAAACTTGCTAGCATTTCACCATTTACAAGGTAAAGTCCACTTGATAGGCATGGTACACAAAAGCTTGACTATCTTGCCCTCCTCTTTACCTTTCTCACCGTCCTCCCATACCCTATTCTGCCTTACTGAACTCAGCTGTTCCAAAAATATATCATACACTTTCATGGACATGTTGTTTCCTTTGACTGGAGTTATTGCCCGCCTTGTTTACCTTTCTTGTCCTCTTAAGACAGATCCAGAATGTCTCCGCTGGAGTCCCTCTCACTCCTTGCAGGCCAAGCTAATGGTTCATTCCCTTGAGCTCCCACTACGTGTGTGTGTGTGTGTGTGTATGTTTGTATGTGTGTGTAAGTCCACAGTACCCGTGATCACTTTGGCTGTTTACTAATAGGTTTTTCCCATGAGACCGAACAGGCTAGGCATCTGGTTCATCTTTATATCCAGAGATCCTGGCACATAATGCGTGTTCTATTTAAAGTCTAGTGCTTTGTAGAATGTGCTGTTCCCCACCCCACACTCTGTAAAGTGTCACACAACATATATATATGATCTTAGAAACACAGTCAACTATGTTTGTCACTGTCATTAAAGAACTCCAGCCCAGCCTGGATCTTATACCCTGACAGCTGATGGCATTGCTCCTTCTACCTGCTTCCATGATTCAGCTTTGGTTACCTGACACTCTAAAAATTTCAGAGTTTGACAGTCAGTTGGAGTTAGCTGGCCAGACTGTCTTTAATTTGTCAAGACAGTTGCTGCCTAAGTTTACAAGCAAATACCACTCAGGTTCTTGTATGTGTCCTGTGATATTGACTGTTTCTTAGGCTTATCTTTAGTTTACAAAACATTTCCATGTCCCTGACCTCATTTACCCTTTCTAAAGTATATCCCTTTGGTATTAAAATCTGGAACGAATGCTCAGTTAAGATTTGTATTTGGGGAGGGGGCATTCCTTAATTAGTAAAAATATTTTGTATTTCATAGGTCTAAGCTCATATTTTTATTTTGCTACTTCTTATCTTAGGTCAGTCTTTAAAATTCGATAATACCTACATTGCTAGATTGTTCTGAGGACTAAATGAGATAACATAGACAAACTACCTAGTCTGGTGCCTAACAGGAAGTATGTACTTATTAACTTGTAATCCCCTTAAGTTCTAAAGAGGAGGAGAAAATTTACTTTGGAATTTTTTTCCCCTCCAGATTTAGTCTGCCAATAATTGTTTATTATGTTCTCTTATTTTATAAAGTTTTAAATGCCATAGAAATTAAATATCGATATATGTACATATCCTTGTGTATGCATTTCTGGAAGGCTACAAAGTCTCATGAATAAATCTTAAAACTTTCTACTTTGTATATCACTAATTTTATATACTTGCCATTTTGCTTCATGCAAATATCCCAAAATGTGATGTATGTAAACAAAACACTTTAAACAAATTGACAGAATGTTTTTATTTGTATTGAAATAAATTTTACCATGATTCATTTGGAGAATTGCCTTCTTCAGAATGAGTTTATTTACACAATCAAAGAGTGAATTGAAAACAGAAACAAATTCCATATGATTTTGGTTTTTGCTAAAGGGCCAATAGCTTTTATATGTAATTTCTTTTAATTTTAAAAGTTCGTTTTATTGAAAAAGTAGTTTTAAAACTTAATTTTTTAACTCTCTCCCTCTCAGGGATACCACCATTAACAGTTTCTTAATTCTATGAAATTTAAACATATAGTAAAGGCAAAACAGAAGAATTTCCACCTTCTTTTTACAAATACCATTTAAGATTATACATTTTTCTCCTATGCACTTAGATGAGAAAATTGCATGACTGGTATCTTATTTTGCTTGTTTACTATGAGCATGCTGCTTTTCAATCTTAGAAGGGTTTGAAAAAAATACTTTCATATTTCTTGATCATTATAGAAAACATTGTTTGTATGTTTTATTTTGTAAAACATGTTTCGAAAGCCTTTTTATCTGGTTTCTAGCTATTTGTAATAATACCCTATGAATTAGTTTTAAATTAAAAGAACCTTTTATGGAGAGAAAATTGCCTGTAATGTTTGTTCATTAAAGCAACAAGTCAATTTTTTTAAGCAAAAAATAAAAAGGCTGCCATCATCACTATCAGCAGTTCACTTTGTGTGTGAATTTATGATACTGTTCTGTGTTCCCTTTTTCCACATAATTTCAGAGTTATGTGCACGTAGATCTGCCTCATTCTTTTAAATGACTACATTCTGTTCTGATTTGGGATATTCACCAATTCATTTAGCCAGTCCCGTTAACGAATATTGAAATGCCTGTACCAGGAACAAACTGGAAACAAGGCAGTAATGAATGTTCTTGTACATTCACCTTTGTGCACTTGTTTAAATATAGCTGCCTGTAGGACATAACTGCAGGTGCAGTTATTGGGCCAAAAGGCCTACACAGTTTTAATTTTGATATAGATAATGCCACACTGCCCGTTAGGGATGTTATACAAATTTGTAATCCCTCTCGCAAGCATATGGAAGTATGCACTTAAAAATAAACTCATAGATACAGACGACAGAATGGTAGTTACCAGAGGGGATAGGAAGGTAGGAAGAGGGTGAAGTGGTAAAGGGGGTCAAATATGTGGTAACAAAACGAAACTAGATTTGGGGTGATGAGCACAGAGTAGCATACGCACAAATCAAAAAAGGAAAAAAAACAAAAAAAACTTTTTTTAAAGAAAAAGGAAAAACCAGAATAGAGTACACTGATGTTGAATTATAATCTTTTACACCTGAAATTTATATGTTATTAACTGTTACCCTCAATAAATTTAATTTTTAAAAAAAGTTTGTGGTTAAAGTATAGTTTATTCTGTCAAATTTATCCTCACTTTCTGACAGCATATATATAGTGGAAATTGTTATAAGATGAAAATTAGCAAATTTATGTGTTAATGAAGTTTATATTCTTAGGTTTTTGTGAGTTAAAAATCTTGATTCAAAGGTTAACTTAGGGGTAAAATTTTTTTAAAAAATTTATTTAATTTCCTTGTATATTTTCACATTTTTTTATTCTGGTAAAGTATAGGTAACATAAAATTTGCAGTTTTAATCATTTTTAAGTGTACAGTTTAGTAATGGCGTTAATACATTCACATTATTATATATCCATCACCATGGTTTATCTAGAAACTTTTCATCTTCCCAGTGTGAAACTGTACCCTTTCTCCCCTCCCCTCAGCCCCTGCAAGCACCTTACTATCTTTCTCTATGAATTTGGCTACTCGAGGTTTCCAAAGTATATATTCTTTTTCTATGTCAAAATTGTTTTGCTGGAGGGAAAAACACATTGCGGAAATTGTAACAGTAAACATGAGAACCCTGTTAGGAGAACCACAAGTTAGTTCTTTTACACTTTGCTCCTGCTATTTTTGAGTACATAGTGGAAAACAGACATTTTGTGGTATCCCAGATTCTAGAACAGTACCTAGAATGGGTGCTCAAAGCATGTTTGCTGAATGGATTAATGAATTTATGAAAACAGTATACTGTGTGACAGTACCTACAGACACTGAAATCTTTGTACCTCTGATGAGACTCAAATTTTTGTGTGTTATACTATAGGAGATTGACGTCTTCCAATAACAGACCTCGAGAAGACAGCTGGTTAAAATCCTTATTTGTCCGGAAAGTTGATCCAAGAAAAGATGCTCACTCTAATCTCCTAGCCAAAAAGGAAACAAGCAGTCTATACAAATTACAGTGTGAGTGATAGGTCTACTATCTTCATAGTTGACTTTTTTTCCTTTGTTCATAAGTTTATCGTTGAATTTTCTTTTGTTTCAGTTCACAATGTTAAACCGGAATGCCTAGACGCATACAACAAAATTTGGTGTGTATACCAAACTATCCTTTACTTGGGGAGAAATAATGATTTTAATATTTGTTGGTTTAGGTAACACTTGATAACAGAGTGATATCTTTGTTCCCTTTTCTTAAAGCTGAATGTTCAGAGGCTCTTACATTGAGCTCTAATGTGGGATTACCAAGGAGGGCATTTTGATTTTAAGCACTCATACAGCTAAGTCATCATATAAACTGTCAAACTTTAGAATTGTACTGGACCCTTAAGTTTGGAAGGAACATTGTAAGGCTGTCTAGTCCATCAGCTCATCCAGTGCTTGAATCCTTTCTGCAGACCTTCCTGACAGTTGATACTTAAATACATTCGCATAGTCCAACTCTGGACAGGTTTGAGTGTTAGGATTAAAACTCGCGTCCCTAGACCCTCCACTGTTTCCAGTTTTACTTCTAAGTTAAGCTGCTACTTGAAAGTCCTGTGTGTATTTGAATGTAGCTGTCATTTCTTCCCAAATCTTCCATTCATCAAGATTCATGTCTCTTTGGCAGATTTTCTTTATTTGAGATCAGTTACTCTTACAGAATTTGTAAACTTTAAGACTAAAGAGAAAATTAAGTGTATCAGTTTTTAATTAATACAAATACTATTTTAATGATCAATTCTGAGCAAATATAATTAAAAGGCATTTTTTACCTTTAATATCTGCTCCTTTCATGAAAAAAAGCAAATGATTTGTCACCAGAATGCACATGATTTTCAGAAGCAAAAATCTGTTTAATTTTTGGAGGTGGTTCGTGAAATGTAACAACAGAATTTCCTACTGCAGCACAGTTCTCTTTATTAAAAAATGCCTGAAAACAAAGCAGATGCTGATTTCTAAATCTTGTAAAATGAAATTAGTTCTCTATGCTGATGTTTCCCTGGATTATCTCTCCTGCCCTGTTTTTATTACTTCATCTTCTGTCTCAGATTTCAGTCTATTTTTATTTCTGTTTGGATGTCTTGCTCCCCCTTCAGACTCAACAGATAGAATCACCTCATTCTTCCAGCTTCCCTGTTATTTACCATGGTTTTATATAACCCTTTCCTTAGTTCCTTGTGATTAGTTACTAAGGGTTGTGCATTCTTCACTTGACACATATTTTGGTTATCTTTGCTTGCTTCCTTCTCCATCTCCCTTTCTCAGCCTCTTCAGCCCCATTTCTAAGTAGCCTCCTTTCTGACTCCTTCCTGGGCTCATAGCTATACCTATCCTTCCACCCCACCTCGCAATCCATTAAGTTTGCTAAATTGATCTAATCGAGCTCCATCTTCTCCATCATGTTTTTTCTTTTTAGTGTCCTCTGAAACTTTGAGCAACTCCCTGTTTGTAGTACATAAAGACTTAACTCCTGCCTGGTTTTTATGGGTCCCAATAACGAGGTTCTCCCGAACCCATCCACTCTGGGTACAGGTACTACCTACCTTACAACCTCCATTCATATAAGGCCAGGACTTCTGAGAGCAGGTGTAGGACCCCAACAAAGAGGACTGGCTACAAATCTATATATGAATTTGTATTTGTGAATAAACTATGCCCTGTTGTCAGGCCTTGGCCCCTTCCTGGACCCCACCTGGGTCATTTGTGCAGGCTTTCTTTTTCCACATTGGCTCCAATTCAGGGTTGTTTACTCCTTGCTTATTTCATATGACAAAAGGAAGCCCATTTCTATTTCTCTAACATTATGCTTTCCCCACCCCCGATTTCCATTAATTCCCTATTAGTTCTGAACATAAGTCTTTATGATCCAGTACAATGACCACACCATGTGTATTTGTTGAAGGGTGGCATTTACTTTTATGGGTTTTTAGTTAGACATAAGACCAATCTGAATTTTTCTCTATTAACGATTAATATACACCCAGTCCTGGTGCCCCAGCATCTGGTGGTGATCACTAGCTTAATAACTGCTCATTGTCAGCAAATAATTTGAACAGGTTCTATTTCTGATCCTTGATTTCCTTTTGCATCCATTGTTGAGTCTGTATTATACTTTTTCATCATTTTTCTATTCAAAAAGTATGCAGGCTTTAGCTTTTCATATGGCATAGTTATGTCTCTTCCCTTTGCTTTTCCCTGTAAATTAGAATCTGTAATACAGGAAAGTTTCCATGGAATCAAGCTCTGGCACCTATGTTAAATTAAATCTGACCTGTCATGGCTTTGCCTCTACTTTTGTACAATAAATGATAATGAACTGGGTGGTATGTTCAACGTGGCATTATGTGATACCTCTCAAATCCCCTCAGTTGGTTAAATTGAATGGAACCTAATTTATGCCTATGTTGTTTCTTTAATTTGGAGTCTTCAGTCATGTTGATGCCCTTTGTAACTATTGGAGTTGGGATTGCTTCCAAACTGTTGTGTTTTAGCTGTCTTCTTCCTCCTTACTTAAGCCAACTTGTTCTCTGCTGGTTACCTCTGTCTGATTGTGCCACTTCTCTTTTCTTCCCTTTCTTATTTTTTTTCATATTCTTTTTCTGCTAGTCCCATTTCCCTCATTCTTCCTATCTTTGAAAACAGCATAACTTAGCTTTTATAAACCTCATCACTCCTAAGTACTTCTTTTCTTTCTGGAATGGCAAATAGTAGACTCGTTCTTGGAATCTTGGAAGCTTTGGCTCTTCCTTATCATTTTCATCACTATATTTGAGTTGCTTATGAATGTTCTGTATAGTTGGAAGTATCAGAAACCTAAGCTTCTGATAAGTGGGATATCAAAGTAGAACAGAATTCAGCTAAAAGGTTAATTCTGCATGTCATTTTATCATAAATGTATTCTGAGATCAGTTGTAAGAACACAAAGTAGATGGCCTTTTTCCTGTTATTGCTCATGTGTTGTCCACCTGGTATAATTTTTTTGGTTGGTTAATTAGTGTTGCTATTTCTTCTCTTTAAGTCAAGAGGTGTTACCAAAGATTCATGAAGATAAACATTACCCTTGTACTTTGGTGGGGACTTGGAACACGTGGTATGGCGAGCAGGATCAAGCTGGTAGGAAGCAGAAGTCTTTGACATAAACACTTGTTCCTTTACCCTTTTCTGTAACAATTTAAATGATATTTAATTATTGTTTTTATAATCAAAGATTTTCAAGTTTCAGTCTAGTGTTATGGTTAATTTTTCCAGTAATTCATTGCAAAAACTACTTTTTTGTTGTTTTTAATGTTTGAATCCTTTATTGAAACTTTATAGTGTAACTCATAGGCCAACACATTACAGTTTTGTACTATGTTAACATTATACATATCTAGAATATTTTCAAGGTAAGAATATCATGAAACTCTAAATGTATGTTATCTTTTAAAATATATTCTAGTCCACCTCTGGAGGTATGAAGGAGGCTATCCCGCCCTCACGGAGGTCATGAGTAAACTCAGAGAAAATCAGGTAATGATTTTGAAAAATGTTTACTTATTTACATTAATGATATAGTAGATGTTAGTACAGATGACTATTAAATGACTATTCTGTTATCAGTTTCTTTTTAACATTAGTAAACTGTTAGTTTTTTGTAGTAAAAATTTTATTATTTGGACTCTTGAAGTTGTATTCAAGTGTAAAGTAACCAGTTGTGATACTATGAAAATAACTGTTCTTATTGTAAAAGGCAGTTGTACTTTGAAACTGATAAGCTGGTACTTTGAAATTGGTAAGTCAGCATGGTAGACACAATCAGCCCAGGGTTAGCTAACACATATCACCTTCAGGAACTGCCAACCACATACTCTTTACCTTGGGCTGACTTTGCTATCCTCCCCCTCCTTTTCACTAGTAGGTGCACATTAGCGGAGAGAAATTTAACAGCCATACATTATTAGGAAACAAAATCTTTTATATAACTTCCCAGTCAAATATAAATGGCTTTTCGATTATTTGATATTTTGTAGTCTCCACCTCTATTACGCTGACACTGCTGGAAAAACTTAAAAAGTAAGAAATTAAATTTGTTTATATTGTCACTGAAAAAATAAGGATGACCATGTAGTTTGTCTACCTGGACACTTGAGAGTGAAAGGGAATGCAAACAGTCATGTCAGTTTGACAAGAAGTAACCTGGGATTGTCTCAGGCCAACGAGGCCTTATTTATAATAGTATTCTATTATAGGAAGAACATAAATATTCCAAGTAGGAACATAAATATTACTAAAGTGGGCGTATGTATAAATATTAGAAGATTTCACGAGCACATTTTTTCACTCAAAGGAATTTGTGCAATTCCGGAAGTCAAGAAGCAACATGCTTCTCTCCAGGAAGAATCAGCTGTTATTAGAATTTAGTTTCTGGAATGAACCTGTTCCACGGTCAGGACCTAATATATATGAACTCAGATCTTACCAACTCCGAGTAAGTACTGAAATATGAGTTAACTGTCTCTCATTCTTTTGTGAAGAAGCATGAGCTCCCCTTAATGATGACAAAAAAAGTTGAGTGTATATTCTGTAATATTTCTTTGGCATTATATTTTGATTGACTTATTTTCTCCTCTGTGGTCCTCCTCTTATTTTCTCTTTTTATCTTCTTTTTAATTTCTCATTCCTCTTTTGCTAAGCTCTTTCATATTTTATAATCTTATACATAATGTTTATTATTCGACATTTTTCCATGTAGTATTTCTGTTCTTAAGAGGAAAGACCTAAAATGCAGGACTACGTACAATATATAGCATCTGTTATAACTGAATTAGAACAACTAATAAATGTGCAACTCTTGAATAAATTGTACAGCACTGTAAGATTAAAAGGGAATAAATAATATTTTCTAAGACTTTCCAGATGTTTACCCACTAGTGACCACTAGAAAGAAAGTCCCAGATAGCAACATTATTAAAAGGAACACATATCAGTAGATCTTAGTGGTTTACACTCACCGTTAATCCTGGAAGAAGGAAAGTAATGTTCTTACTAAGTTTACTTAAATTGAATTGTTTAATTCCACAATAAAATCTGAATGGGTACCAGTAGTTAATTCATGACTTAAGTATATCTCGGGGGTGGGAGTACCTGTGGTTGTGATAACTATAACTGGATTATTACTGTATATGTTGTCTTCTTATATGAAGCCAAAGAATATTGCTCCCACTATGGGATTGGTATGAACACAGTGAATAATTTTTTATAACATTTTTTATTTGTTACATCTCACATTATTGAAAGTTAATTTTTAAATTAGTTTTGTCATTTGATATTTTTACACTGCTATTCCATATTTCTTCACAAAAGAACTAACATCAAAATCCAAATCTCTTTTCAGCCAGGAACTATGATTGAATGGGGCAATTACTGGTGAGTATATTACCAAATGGTGAGTTTGTACGTAGTGTTAATAGATTATATTAGGCCATAGTGTTAATTGTAGGAATAAAATCTGGGGATAATGCCATGTTTGATACTAGACTGTTGTTTCGTTTGACATTTTTATTATGAAAATTTTCAAACATATACAAAACTAGAGAGAGAATACCATGGGTCCCCTGCCTTCTATACTCATTACTTAGCTTCAATAATTATCAACACATGGCCAATCTTGCTTAGGTCTAACTTCCTCAACCCAAATTATTGGGAAGTAAATCCCAGACAACATACCATTTCATCCATAAATATTTTGGTATATCTAAGAGATAAAGATGCTTTTCTTAAAACATAACCCCAGTGTGCAAGGGATTATTTCATATTCTTCTTTGACATTATCGTTCTGAAATATTGCTTTTGTCACATAAATAGAACACTGCAATGATACAGTTGCTACTTTTTTTTCTTTTTAGTTTGAGTAGCAAAATACCTGTTTTTCCCCAAACTGATCTTTAAATTCAGTACAGTCCCAATCAGAATTCCAGCAAGCTTTGGAAATGCAGAGGACCCAAAATAGGTAAAGCAAACTTGAAAAAGTAAGCACAAAGTTGGAGGGCTCATGCTTCTCTTTTTCAGAACTGACTTCAGCTAGAGTAATCAAGCTAGAGTAATCAAGATAGTAAGGTACTGGCATACAGATCAATAGAATAGAATTGAATTGCACACCTAAATGTAAGAACTAAATATAAAACTTTTAGAAGAAAACATAGAAGAAAATCTTGGTGACTTGAGTTAGGCCAAGAGTTTTTAGATATAACACCAAAATCACAACCCACAAAAGAAAATAACTGATAAAATAGAATTTCTCAAAATTGAAAACTTGTAATTCTGGATTTATATACAAAAGAACTCAAACCAGCATCTCAGAAAAATATTCCCCTACTTAACGTTCATTGCGACATTATTCATAGTAGCCAAGAGGTAGAAGCAATGCAAATGTCTATCGACAGATGAATGAAGAAAATGTAGTAAAGATAGACTGGTCAAGATGGCATAGAAGATAGAGGCTATACACACCTCCTCTTGGGACCACACCAAAATGGTAACAAAACTACAGAGCAGCCAGCATGCAGAGTTGCCTGAGGTATGGCTGAACAGAAGCCCTACAACTAGTAACAAAAATAACAGGACACCTCAGTCCAGTAGGAGGAGCGGAGACGCAAAATGCCCTGGTCCCACAACCGCATGTGGCAGTCGAGAATCAGGAGGGTTATCTTGACTGCAGATCCCCCTATCCGACCTAAGGAACGAGGGGTCCTGGCCCCACACAGGGCTCCTTAGCCCAGGGTTTCAGCATTGAGAAGTCCCCACAACCTCTGGCTATGAGAACCAGCAGAAGTTGTGGCTGAGTGAGATGGAGGGCTGCAGGAGTCACAGACATTCCTCTTAAAGGGCCCATGCCTGGACTTACTGACAGACTTACTTGCTCTGAGCTCCAGCACTGGGGCAGCTGCTCGAGGAGCACCAGGGACACAAGGGAGACACTGAGTTGTCAGGCTCCAGGGCGAGGGCTGGAGAGGCAGCTTTCTCCCAGACAGAAGTGCTGGTAGTATCCATTGTAAATATGTTGAGCTGTCCCCATTCCCAGTGTGTGGATGCCACTGCACCATAGCTGAGTCGCCATCAAACTAACATAGGTCACTCTGCCCAGGTGATTCCACGAGACTCTGCCTCTCCACCTTGTGGGCCCACCCAAGCCTCTTCCAGTGGTTTATTACATACAAATGGCCTGTCTTGGCTCTTTCTGTGAGCTTTCCAAAAATTTCTCAAAAGCTCACAAACCCCAAAGAAGCAGCATCTGGCTTCAACGTTTTCTATTCCTCCTGCTGAGCATCCCAAAGCCCCACACTTGAAGCAGCCGGCCTCTGTTTTTGGTTTGGCCTCTTGAGGCACCTAGGAGCACAGCATGGGTGGCAGCCATCTGTGGATTGCTTGGTGACTCTTACCAGGTGGCACCCGGAAGTACACAGGCTGTGGCTGAACTTGGCCTTCAGCTGGACTCCTACCAGGACTGTGCCACTGGGCCCCATAGGACACCTATAAAAGTCATTCTACTATGGGAGACTTGGGAACCCTACCTAATACATAGAAGCAGACACAGGGAAGCAGCCAAAATGGGTAGACAAACATGTCCCACGTGAAAGAACAGAACAAAGCTCCAGAAAAATAATTCACAAAAAGGGAGACAAACAATCTAACAGATGCACAGTTCAGAGAGATAGGAAACATAAAAACGGAGATGGAAAACATTATCAGGAAATAGTCAGAAATGAAGAATACAATATCTGAGATGAGTATATTAGAGGCAATCAATAGAGTGAATAAAGCAGAGATATAGAGGATGGGGTAGTGGAGGACACCCAATTAGAACAGCAACAAGAAAAAAGAATCCAAAAAAATGAAAATGCCTTAAGGAGCCTCTGGGACAACATCAAATGTATCGTAGGGGTACCAGAAGGGAAAGAGAGAGCAAATAATTGAAAACCTAGTTCAAGAAATAATCATGGAAAACTTCCCTAACCTGGTGAAGGAAATTGACAACCCCAGGAAGCTCAGAGAGTCCTAAACAAGATGAACCCAAAGAGGCCCACACCAACATACATCATGATTAAAATGCCAATGGTTAAATACAAAAACAATCTTGAAAGCAGCACAAGATAAACAATTAGTTACCGACAAGGGAACACTCATAAAACTGGCAGCCAATTTCTCAACAGAAACTTTACAGGTCAGAAAGATTTGACACAAAATATTCAAAGTGATGAAAACCCAGGACTTACAACCAAGATTATGCTACCCAGCAAAGCTCTCATTTAGAATCAAAGGAAAGAGAAAGCTTCCAAGACAAGAAAAATCTGAAGGCGTTCACCACCAAGCCAGTATTACAGGAAATGTTGGAGGGACTTCTTTAAATGGAAAAAAGTATGTATCAAAAATATGAATAAAGAATGGCAATAACTACATATTTATCATCAAATACTTCAAATGAAAAAATTAAATGCTCCAATCAAAACAGGGTAGCTGAATGGATAAACAAGACACTTACACAAGCTGCCTACAGGAGACTCACTTCAAATTAAAAGACACACACAGACTGAAAGTAAAAGGATGGAAAAAGACTTTTCATGAGGACATAGAGGGTATTGTGCTGAGTGGAGTAAGTTAGGTAAAGTCAAATGCCATATGAATTCACATACATGTAGATTTTAAAGAACAAAATAAAAAACTCATAGAGAACATTTGGAGGGTTAGTAGATGGGAGGGGAGTTGAGGCATGAAAAAGGGGAAAGGGATTAAGAAGTACAAATTTATACAAAATAGTCATGGAAATATAAAGTATAGCATAAGGAATATAGCCAGTAATATTGTAATAACTATGGTGTTAGGGGTACTAGTTTTATTAGGGAGATCACTGTGTGTGTTATTATAGATGTCTAATCACTATGTTGTACACCTGAAACTAAAATAATATTTATGCCAACCATAATAAATAAAAATTTCAAAATGTATAAAAAAATTTTTTTAAAGAAAATGTAAATATACGTAATGGAACATTATGCAGCCTTCAAAATGAGGGAACCTCTAAGAGGGAAGGAAAAAATTGCGTAGATGATAGAGGCTTTGTTCATCCCTCTTGTGACCAAATCAAAGTTGTGACAGAAACACAGAGCAAACAGCAAGGAAAATTCCCTGGGATCTAGATCAACAGAAGAGCTATAACTAGGGAGAGAAATAATTAATCAACTTGCAGTGGTAGAAAGTAGAACGGGGCAAAAACACGAGGCTGCCAGATCCCAAGCAGCTGAGTGGGACAGAAGCTGTGGCAGCAGGAGCTGGCAGTTGCAGACACCTCTTAAAGGGGCTGCGTCCAAAAGCAGACTTTCATGATGATGGACCTGTTCGCTCTGAGCACCAGCGCCAGTTGGCTCTGCGGAGGCACCAGGGACTTACGGGGGACACTGAGTTGTCAGAGTAAGGCCAGAGGTGAGGATCTTTCCTGGACAGAAGTGCCAGCGATATCCGTTGTTCCTCTGTTGAGCCCTCCCTCATCCTGGTGTGCAGACTCAGTGCCTCCATAGCTGAGATGTCATCAAACTGAATAATAGAGGTCGCTTCACCCAGAGGATTCCCTGAAATTCTGCCTCCCCTAACTCACAGTCATACCCAAGCCACATCCAGGTGTATCCTTGGCGAGTCAGGTGCTCCTTGCTGAGCTGGCCTTGGTTTCTGGTGTGGTTTCTTGAGGCAACTATAAGCACAGTATCTGTGGATTGTTTGCTGAATCTTAACAGGTGACCCTGGAGTGGCACAGGCGAGGGCTAAACTTGACCTGCAGCTGAACCCCTCTCAGGACTGTGCCAATGGACACCTACTACATAAAGCCATGCTAATAAGACTAGGAGACTTAAGATCTTTGCTAGTACATAGAAACAGACGTGGAAAGGCCATTAAAATGGGAAGACAAGCAGAAACCATGTGAGAGAACAGAACAGAGATCCAGGAATAATGGAGTCAAAACACTGGTTATAAAGATGCTCAATGAACTTAGGGGAGGTGTAGATGAATTCATTGAGAACTTTAACAAAGATATTAAAAAAAAACAAAAATGGAAATTATAAAAGGGAACCAGTCAAATGAAAAACACATCTGAGATAAAGGGTATAATAGATGGGGAAAAAAGAGTGGATGAAGAAGAGGTTTGAACCACTGATATAGAGGATGGGGAAGCCAAGAACACGTAATCAGAATGGCAAGAAAAAAGCTAAGACTAATAATAATTTAAGGATCCTATGGGACACTATTAAATGTAAAAACATTCGTGTCTTGGGGTACCTGAAGGAAAGCAAGACGTTGAAGAGCTATTTGAAGAAATAATGATGGAAGACTTCCCTTACCTGGTGAAGGATATAGACATACAACCCCAGGAAGCTCAGAGAGTCCCAAGAAAGAGGAATCCAAAGGCCCACACCAAGACACATCATAATTAAAATGCCAAAGATTAAATACAAAGAAAGAATATTAAAAGCAGCAGGAGAAAAGCAGTTACCTACAAGGGAGCACCCATAAGAATGGCAACTGATTTCTCAAAAGAAACTTTGCAGGACAGAAGGTCGTGGCACAAAATATTCAAAGTGATGAAAACCCAGGATCTACAACCAAGAATATTTATCCAGCAAAGCTATCATTTAGAGTTAAAGGACAGACGAAGAGCTACTCAGACAAAAATAAGCTAAAGGAATTTATCACCACCAAGCCAGTATTACAGGAAATGTTGGAGGGACTTCTTTAAGAAGAAAAAACGTGTATCAATAACAGGAATAAAGAATGGTAATAACTACAATCTTATCAACAAGTACCTCAAATGGAAAAGATAGAATGGCTGAACAGATAAGAGAACAAGACCCCTACGTATACTGCCTATAAGAGTCTCACTCAGATTAAAAGATACACAAAGACTAAAAGGAAGGGGATGGAAAAAGATATTACCTTGATGGACCTAGAGGGTATTGCACTGAATGAAATGGAAAGGATAGAGAAAGACAAATGTTGCATGATTTCATGTACATGTAGAATCTAAAGAACAAAATCAACAACAACAAAAGCAGGAATAGACTCATAGATACAGAGAATATTTTGAGGGCTACTAGATGGAGGATTGGGGGGCAGAAAGAAAAGGCAAAGAGATTTAAGAGGTACAAATGGATAGCTGCAAAATAGACATGGAGATGTAGAGTGTAGCATGGGAAAGATGGTTGATAATGTAATATATAAGGGGCAGAAGGGTACTAGATTTAGTGGGGCGATCGCTTTGCAAGTTATGTGGATCTCTGATTACTAGGTTGTACTACTGAAAATGGTACTGTATGCCGACTATAATTGAAAAAATCTCATTGAATTGTACAATGTAAATACAAGCAACTAACTGTCTATTATATTTCTATAAAGCTGGGGGAAAAAAATAACTCCTTCCACATGCTACAGTATTAATGAACCGTGAGAACATTCTGCTAAGTGAAATAACCAGTCACAATGGACAAATACTTAATGGTTCTACTAATACAAATCATCTAAAATAGTCAAAATTACGGAAACAAAGTGAAAATGTGGTTGTCCAGGGGCTAGGGAGAGGAGTTGGTTTGTAATGGGTATAAAGTTTCAGTTTTGCAAGATGAAAAGTTCTTGAGATCTTTCACACGACATGGTGAATATATTCAGCACTAATGAACTGTACAGTTGAAAACGATTAAGGTAAATTTAATGTTATGTGTTTTTTTACCACAATAAAAATAAAATTATAAGAATTTTTTTTAATGGGCAGAGGATTTGAATAGAAATTTCACCAAAAGAGATATATGAATACCTAATAAGCACATGAAAATGTGCTCAACATCCTTAGTTATTATGGAAATGCAAAGTAAAACCACAGTGAGATACTACTTCATACCCTATGATGGCTATAACTAAAAAGATAGATAATAACATGTTGAGAGGTCATGGATAAATTGGCACCCTTATACAGTGCTAGTAAGAATATAAACTGGTATAGCCACTTTGGAAAACTGTATGGCAATTCCTCAAAATATTGAACATGAAATTACCCTATAACCCAGGTCATGACTATGTACTCCTAGGTATATACCTAAGAAAATGGAAGCATACATCCATACAAACTTATGCACAGTGATCATAGTATTTTTCATAATAGCCAAAAAGTGGAAACAAACCAAACGCCTATCAACAAATGAATGGATAAAGAAATTTGGTATATCTGTATAATAGAATGCTATTAGCAATAAAAAGGGATGAACTGCTGATACACACATGTAGATGAACGTCAAAAACATGCTATATGAAAGAGTCCAATACAAAGGAGGACATATTCTCTGATTCCATTTGTATGAAATGTCCAGAAAAGGCAAATCTATAGAGTCAGAAAAGTTAGTGATTAACTAGTGTTAGGGGTGGGGAAAAAAATGATTGCAGATGGACACAAGGCATCTTTTAGCACAGTTGGATTGTAATGGTTGCACAAGTCTGTGTATTTACTTAAAAAGCATGAAATTGTACACTTAAGTGAATTTTATGACACATAAAATACACCTCAATAAATCTGCTAATGACCTCACTAAAGAAAATTTATACACAAATCCAAGGATGATTCAAAATTAGGAAATTGGTTAACATAACATAAGGCCAGAATTAGGGGCCCAACAAACATTCTCTGTATCCTTAACATGTCACTTCCATGCCTTTGTTAGAGCATTTATTGCACCCCAGCAGAATCTTCAATTTCTAGTTCCATCTACAAGGCCTCACACAACCTCGATAGTCAGTAAATGTTGAATGGATGGCAGAAACTAGTGATTATGTAAAAATAAAAGGTTGTAGTTGCCAAAATTGTAAACAACCTGTATGCCTTAGCGGAAAAGATTATAGTATATTCATTCACGCAGTGGAATCTTATATAGCGGTTAAAGTAAACCAGATCTGTACCTGTTAATGGATAAATCTTGAAAACACCAAGTTGTGAAAGAGTTAAAAATCTGTACAACATGTCTTTTATATAAATTTTTTAAAAGAGGTACCAAAAGAGTTATATACAGAAGATATTTAACAAGAGCTATATAAAAATATAATTATTGTTCATGGGTACATACATATGAAGTAGAAATATAAAACCACGGACAGGAAGACTGTTGTCTTCAAAAGAGGTAACTGATGGGGAAAGAGTGAAGGGGAACGGGTTAAGGAAGAATGCAAAGGGAGTCACATCTTTTTTAAAAGATCTGAAACAAACAATAAAATGTAAAGTGTTAATGTTTTAAAAATCTAGGTAATTAAAGTGGTTGAAATATTTCATAATTAAAAGAAAAACTAAAAACCATCTTAATGCATGTTCAGAAGGCATTTGGTAATATTTGACACCAGTTTTATTAGAGATGTTGATTCCTGATTTGAAAAAAACACCTTAAAATTAGAAATAGGGACTATTTTGTCTAAATCAGGGGTTGGCAAACCTTTCTATAAAGCAGTGGTCCCCAGCCTTTTTGGCACCAGGGACCAGTGCTCCTCTGAGAATCAAATGCCTGATGCTCTGAAATGGAGCTGAGGTGGTGATGCTAGCACTCGGAAGCTCGCTGCTCACCTCCTGCTGTGCAACCAGGTTCCTAAAAGGCCACATGAGTACCATATAAGTCTGCAGCCTGGGGAGTTGAGGACCCCTGCTGTAAAGGACCAGATAGTAAATGCTATAGGTTTTATGGACCCTGCTGTGTGGTGTCAGTTACTTAACTGCTATTTTAGTGCGAAAGCAACCATGGGCAATTTATAAACAAGTGTGACTATGTTCCAACAAAACTTTATGGATGCTGAAATTTGAATTTCATAATTTTCATGTGATTTTTTTTTCAAGCCTTTAGAAATGTAAAAAACATTTCTAGTCCTTGGGCCATAAAAATGAGCTGTAGAGGGTGGGATTTAGTCTCAAGGCTAGTTTGCTGGCCCTGGTTTAAATGATAAAACTCCATCACCTCTATTTTAACAACTACATTACACTTAATGGTGAAACAGCAGAAACGTGGTCATTACCATTAAAAAAAATACTACCAACTTTTACAATTTTATGTTGATTTTGGAAACCCTGACTATTGTAATGAGAGAAAAGACAAACAGAAGCTATAATAATATAAAACCTCAATAATTAAAAGGAGTACAAGCATAGATTATTGTCCATCGGTCAGCTATTAACCCTTGGTTTTTTTATCTTTAAGTGAGAATCTGTGACTTTTACTTACTTTCAACTTATCTATGTTCTCCTTTTTTCAGTTACGAAATTTCTTGCATTGGACTAAATAATTTGCAAGATCTCTTATAGCTCCAAAAATGGTTCTGTAATCTTTATTTCTAATGAATCTTTTCTTAGGCCATCAAAGGCTAAACTATGCAAGTTAGAATTTCTTTTAATTTGAAAATTAAGAAATAGACATTTGTATATATGAGGGAAGACAAATTGTTTTTCTCCTACCCTTTTCAGTTCTGGTCAGACTAGTAATCAAATTAACATGTAACAAATTAGCAGGAGGAAATGACCAAACTTATTATGTATATACATATGGGGCTTCCATAAGAATGTGAGACTCTTGGATCTGGCTGTTAAGGCTTCTGTGCCATCTTAAGCCAAGGAAAAGGGGAAAGTTGTGGTTTGGGACTTCAAAGGGCAGGAAGTCAATTCACATGGAAATGGAAAACGTTTGCTGGGCATCTTGGACAATGGGACTTTCAAAGGACTTTGATCAAAGGGGCCTTGCTAGGTTCCTCCTGGTGATTGCAGTAAGTTCATATTACACTATAGTTATCTGTGATGATAGCTCCCTTTCTGGACCAAGTCCTTTACCTGAATTCTTTTAGGCAGTTAGGGGTAAGGTCAAAGGTTTTTCCTGCGTCTTCATTTTTAAATATAACTAGCTTCAAATAATGTCCCAAAACATATTTTAGGGTAGCAAACTCTGCTTTTCCTCATATACTATTATAGCCACTATTAAGTGATTTTTTTAAGGAAGGGGGATTATATATGTCATAATTTAGTTGTCCATAGAGTAGGATCACTCAGTAGTTCTATTTTTGCATGTTACTAATTAAAACTTGACTACCATGGAATCCATGAGGGAGTATTGAGGTTATTCTTAAATTATTTTTTAAGTTATTTATAAAGCCAGTTCAGCATTCAATTTATATTTTGGCACATAGGTAACTATTTTAAGATGGTGATCTCCTCTTCAGTACATGCTTCTGATTATTACCAGGCTAAGGCAAGTATGTTTTCTTTGCCTACTTAACTGAATTAATAAAATTCAGAATGAAACGAATAATCCTGGATTTTTATCATTATAAATGAGTTTTTTTCTCCTGAGTAGAGTTAGAATGCACATTAATGTGATTTGCTTAATTTCAATAATTTACCAACCAGATTTGTAATTTTTGTGAATATATTGAACACTTAATTCTAAATGTAAAGGTTAACGAATATAATATCTTTTAGGGGTAAGGCACTAGCAAGAGATCCCTCCTTCACCAGAAAAAAACCTGAAATCTTAGGTCACCCTCGTGAAGTTGAAAGCATGGTGTACAAAATAATCTTAAGGAAATTGGCTTCATCACTCCCACCACAGGTTGTCCTTGTTCTCATTCCATATCCCACTGCCGACACTCCCCGCCACCACCCCGCTACCCGCTGCCCCTTTGAGATGTTCTAATTCAGTTGCTGTGAAGTTTGCCTCCAGGAAGAGAATACACTGGTCAAGCCAACTCAAGTGTCTTTGTCCCTAGAGAGTTATATTTCTCACTGTAAATGTTAGTAAGTTGGTATGCTTGTTCATAAGCCTCCACCTCTTTAAAATGAATTAGAATGAATCCATCTTCCCAGTCCTGTCAACTTTGGGAACCTGATGTGACTGAGATTTCAGGCCAAAGCCTGGGTAGTGTTGATATAAACATTTTCAATTTAGATTCTAGAAAACTGCTTTCAGAAAAATAAATACATTTTTAAAACATTTTTTAGGATTTTCCATGCATCATTAAATATAAAAAATAAAGTACCTAGAACAAATATGAAAGACAGTGCTTTAGTTAAAGAGCTGATAACTTTTGCAGCAAGAAATCTTAAGGAAAATTTAAGACAAATACCAGTTCTTAACCATGTTAACAATTTCATGTTATACACAGATACAACATGTATACACACTTTCCTCCACACATTGTACATAATGAATGCTATTTGGTATTCATTTTCCTAATGGTTTGCTCTAATAAGAAAAAAATGAGGCAGATACAGTTTTGATAGTGATGATAGTGATGACACATTGCCAGGAAGGTCCACTTTAATGGATTTTCTATATGCTTTCCAAGATGTTGCAAAATCCCCATTATAGATCAGAGAGCTTGCATGTTTCTCAGAGTTCACTATCTAGAGGGGTGCTCCCTGTCTCCCTGTGACATTTTGGGTGTTCTCATACCCACGTTTCCCTTACTTTCTCTCATGTATTCTTGGAGAAGCAGTTCTTAGAACCAAGGGTATTGGTCCTGTCCTCTGCCAATTTTCTAAATGTGAAGAATCAGCAGTGCAACCATGTATCCTCACACTTTTATTTTAATAGCCATTAATTACTGTCAGCTGCTCACAGAAGTGACTAGTTTAGCTACAGAAAGGTACATTTACATTTTACATTAAAATAATTTTATTGCTTATAATTAAATAACAATTAGTCTTTATTTTGAAAACCTTGTTCAGAATATAGAGGATATTTCCTGATTCTTTTTAATATACCTAATTCTATATCTGAACATTGTTTTTTTTCCTGCAGGGCTCGTGCAGTTCGCTTCAGACAGGACAATAATGAAGCTGTTGGAGGATTCTTCTCTCAGATTGGGCAGTTATATATGGTGCATCATCTTTGGGGTATTTTTTCTTCCTTCATTTTTGTGTTACTGGGATTTCATAGTTCATCACTAAATAAGTTATACAGTAAAGTATATCTCAAGTCAGAATCTTAAACACTATCTCAAGTCAGTAATCTTAAACACTGTAGCAGATTCAAACGTCACAGATAAAGGTAAGTACTGGCTATCTAGAACAAGAGGTCAACAGCAGAAGTGTCCATAGACTCGTGGCATTTTGGTAAGCTGATCATCCAAGCGGTGATCATGGTGAAATGAGTGACCAGGGGAGAAGGAAGATGATAAAGTGACTAAGTGTCTTTTACAGAGTCGTCCTAACCTCCCTTTTTAGACACTTACCACTGCTCCCTCAGAGACAGTCTTGCATTTACCCTGAGAGACAGTTCCCGGATGCAAACTCACTGCCTGCTTTGGGTCTGGTTCCATGGTCCCAGAGGCCCTTCTCCTTTTGCCTTTTCCATCTTTGGTGTCTTTCAAACCTGACTCAGATATTCGCACCCGCCCCCCACCCCCAGAAGTGAATGTCACTCTCCTCCTGAACCAAGTTGTCACAGCTGTGGCTATTTGTGTTTCTCCCTGCTAGAATAGGAACTGGGTCTCATTAAAAGCTTGGTATAAATACTGCCAGAACATTCTGGGCACATTTGTAAATGGATATTAAAAAAATGAAAAGCATAACTTATTTCCAGACCATATCAATTAACTAAGGTGTTCATTTGACCTGTTTGGTCCTACCAAGTGCCATTCCCTGTCAGCCTGGTGTGTTAGTGTGTCAGGCTTATAAAGATAAGGTGACCTGTCTAATGAGGAATAAAGCAAACATGAATGACATGCCACAAGGCAGTGTGTTATCAGTAACACAGGAAGTTATATTCAGGGTACTCCTAACACTTAAAGGTATATCAAGTCACCCGTATTAGGAAATAATCAATAAAAGGTGGAATATTAGCTAGACTTCAGGATCTGGGTGGGATTGACAAGTAAAGGTGGGAAGGAAAGGCTGGAACAGTGATGGAAACATGGGAAATTATCAGTGTTCAAAAAACTACGAATAGCTCAGACCAGCTGAATAGTAGACTATCTGCCAGGGACCTAAGTCTGAATAAGTTGACACAAGAAAAGTAGTATTTACATTGTGTTGCTGGAACAGCTCCCCCAACGTTCAAGGTGTAGGGAGAAGACCCTCGCTCTCACCAGTCATTGTCTCGACCAGGTGCTCATCTCAGCTACACACAAAGGGCTTCCCTGGCATTTAAGAGATTAAAAACCCTGTACCAAAATGTAGATGCCACAAATAACCCTCAGCTCCACAAAATGTCAGGGGCAGCATTGTCCTAGGGTTTTTCGCTAGCTGACATTTAACCTCATAAGTATCAGAGCTGTCAATTTGAAAACAACTCTTTAAGAAATGTGTTCTGTGTCCCTGCCTTTTACAGTTATATTAAATTGAATTTAACCTTTATGAGTTTGAGGTAGGGGTGAAGTAATTTTTAATTTTTAGAGAGTATATGTTTTGTCCACAGAATATAAACTGAAAAGTCACACCTCTCCCCCTTCCTTTCCTTCCTCTGATGCTGGAGTGGCCTTTGAGGGTGGCTCCTGCACATCCTCCCATTCATATTCCGTACATGAAGTACGAGAGTGAGCACAGGGACTTGATGGGTCAGGATCACCATGTGCTTTCGTTCCCTGGCAGAGGTCACGCCATGCACACACTCTGTTCACATCAGTGCCTTTCAGCATGTCTGGATAGAGACTCCTAGGTGAAGGAGGTGGAATTGCAAACAGGCAGGCACCAGAACATGAATGGCAAAGCTCTGACAAAGGCTGTGGCAAGCACAGGGCAGAGCCCTTATCTCCACCCTCTGGGGAGGACTCGCTTCCCAGAACAACAGCAAGATGAGGAGTAGTCCACCAAGGTCCTCCTCCATGCCCAGATGCAGAAGCCAGGAACAGCGCTGTGCTTTAGCATCCAAGAATAGCCACTCTCTTTTCTTAGGCAGTGCCCTTCTCTACCTACCTTTGTTATCCCTAGTCATTGTCCCAAATGTTCACTCTTCACTTTCTACTGTATAGAAAAAGTATTGAGATCTGCAGAGATGAATTCTGAATTTCCTGCCTCTAATACCAACTCCCATTTTTTCATATTTTTTGAGAAAGAGAACCATTTATCAAGCACCCTAGTGTATTGGTTATTCTACTCATCATTCCTTTACTCCTTAGAACCACCTACCACAATTGAGATACCTGTGATTCATAGATGGTAATAAGTCAAACAACCCATAGCTATTTCGTATCTGAGCCAGGCTCAGACCTCGGTGTGTCTGGCTTCAAAGCACTCGATGCCGTCCCTCCTCTACCCTCCTCAGGGTTTGGCTTCACCCATTTCCTCTACCACCACCCTACCTGGGGCCTCCTTCCCTCAGTATATGAACATACTCAAGTGCCTGCCATATTTTAAAGCTTCCTCAAACCCAAATGTCCATTGATGGATGAACGGATATATATAACATAGTATATACATACAACAGAATGTTAATCTACCATAAAAAGGAATGAAATTTCAGTACATGCTACATGCAACATGGATGAACCTTGAGAACATTATGCTAGGTGAAATAAGCCAGACACAAAAAGACATTGTATGATTCCACTTACATAAGTTACCTAAAATAGGCAAATTCATAGAGACAAAATGTAGAATAGAGGTTACTGGGGGCTGCGGGGGGTGGGGGCGGAGAATGGGATGTTATTGTTTAGTGGATTCAGAGTTTTAATTTGGGATGATGACAAGGTTTTAGAGATGGATGGTAATGATGGTGGTACAGTGTGAATATACTTAATGCCACTGAATTTGTACATTTTAAAATGGTTATAATAGTAAATTTTATATTATGCATATTTTACAATAAAAATTTTTTAAATTAAAACAAAAAGGCCTGCCCAACCTGTATTCCCTGGAAGGGATAGCTCATCACAGTACACTAGTCATGTGCCTGACCTCAGTGAGAACACTGCTTCTTGTCACATGAATGTTAAAAGCGTTTTTCTCCATGTGCTAAGAGGTAAAAGATTTCTTTTTCCTTCTACTTATCAGCATCTTCAAAACTTTATGTAATAAATTTATAGTCTATTACTAATAAAGGGAAATTTTGTCTTTAGATGGTTAAATTCCTAGGCCTACAAGAGTAGATCCTCTCATAAGGGAAGGAAGCCCCAAAACGAAAATGTGTCCCAAAACAAAAAGTAAAACTGAGCGGGGGAACCCTGAGTGATCTTTTAGTCTTGACTGAGACCAACACTGGCACTGTCGGGATGCCTAGGAGGCATTTCCCTCGTGAGTAGTTGGAAGGATCTTGCCCAGGTTGGGATTCAGAAACCAAGGCACCCAAATGAGATGTCTGAATTCTACCACATGGCACCTCTGATGCCTTTGACCGTGCTCTACCCACCATCTGGAGCACCTTTCTCTTCTATTTCTGTATATTGATGACATCGTTTTCAACCTTCAAGACCCACCTGGTCAAATCACACCTGCCAGGCAGCTTTCCCAGTCTCTTCTCTGTTCTCCTTGTGAATTCTGTTCTTGAGGATACCACAGTACTCAGCAGGGATCGACCTTGCTTTTACTTGTTCACAATTATCCCAGCTTAGTACTAAATTTCCAAGGTAGTCTCTTTGAGAAAACTAGCTGAACTGAATCAATACTTAATGAATGTAAGTAGAATGTAGAGTATCATGTTTGGTTTAAGTTGTTTCTTCTGTGGTTATTTTTAGCTTACAAGGATCTTCAGACGAGAGAAGATATACGGAATGCAGCATGGCATAAACATGGCTGGGAAGAATTGGTATATTATACAGGTAATATTTTAACAGGCATAAACTATTTAATCTCTCATCTTACTGTTTTATGACCTCGCCCCTTAAAGCTAATATGTATTTTTTTTAAAAATAGTATGTTGCTCTAGACAGTGAATTATAAAGTTGGGGGAAGGAGAGAGAGTCAAATTTTTCTTTAATAGTTACGTGACTTTTTTTCAATAAAGAAGAGTATTCTTTTCATGAATGTATGTTTTCTGGTACAGTTTTCAGACCTTTGTGTGCTGTTAATTTTACATCATTAATTTTCTACACGTCTACATTTTCTGAAAATGTATAACAAATTTTTTCTAAGCTTTCCCTTTCTCAAAATTGTTCATTAACAAAACATTAATACAGCAGTTAATTTAATACAGCAGGTAAAAAGAAATTTTGAAAATTAATTTGGTATTTACTTATATACCTATACATGTATGTGGGTTCACCCACATACATGTATTCTATGAAATCATGGTTGCTTTATTTTTATAAGAGAACGGTTGGGCTGAACAACCAGCGATACCAATACTGGTATAAGTACCAACCATGCTGCATGTCAAGTACATTTAAGCCCATGTACTACCAAGAAAATCAAAGAATAATTTGTTCTAGAAAACATATATTTTAATTTAAAAGTATCACATAATTATATGTGACTTTACTGCTTATTGTTATACTTTCATCGGTTCCCAGAAGCATATTTTACTCAACAGTGAGTTTTATAAGTATACAGTGTATCTGTTCCTTTGTAGGGTACTGTCAAATGCAGTATTACTTGGTTTTATATGAATTTTATTTTAGTTCAAAGAACTTTTCAGGAAAACACCATTTTTCTCATAATATGGGTTTTCTTAATTTCCTATAAAACACATCTCCAGACAGAATCTGTTTTTTTACTTGCAATTTTTAAAAATTTATTTTAATTAGTTTCAAGTATACAGTACATGGGTTAGATATCTATATAGTTCATAAAACAATCTCCCCAATTGCTCCCTCCCTCCCCTGACCCTCCACCTACTCAACCTGTTAATGCTAACTGCATTCCCTATGCCGTGCTCACCATCCCCGTGACCATCCTTCAGCTACTAATTTGTACTTCTTTAACCCTTCATCCCATTCTTCCAACCCCCTCCCCTCTGACCATCACCAAATCATCCACTATAATTGTGTCTATTTTTGATTACTTTGTTCTTTTTATTCCTCAGATTCCGCATATAAGTGAAATCATATAGTGTTTATGTCTGACTTAAATACCTTCTAGGTCCATCAAAGCAATATCTTTTTCCATTTCCTTCCTTTTAGTCTGTGTGTCTTTTAATCTGAAGTCTCTTATAGGCGACATATAGGGGTCTTGTTTTCCTTTCCATTCATCCACTTTTTCTTTTAGTTAGAACACTTAATTCTTTTCCATTTGAGGTACTTATTGATAGAAAAGTAGTTGTTACCATTCTTTATTCCTGTTTTTGATACATGTTTTTTCTTCTTAAAGAATTCCCTCCAACATTTCCTGTAATACTAGCTTGGTGGTGATAAATTCCTTTTGTTTATTTTTGTCTGAGAAGCATTTTGTCTGTCCTTCAACTCTAAATGATAGCTTTGCTGGATAAATATTCTTGGTTGTAGATCCTGGATCTTCATCACTTTGAATATTTTGTGCCAAGACCTTCTGTCCTGCGAAGTTTCTTTTGAGAAATAAGTAGCCAGTCTTATGGGTGCTCTCTTATAGGTAACTGGTTTTCTCTTCCTGCTTTTAATATTCTTTCTTTGTATTTAACCTTTGGCATTTTAATTATGATGTGTCTTGATGTAGGCCTCTTTAGATCCTTGTTTTTTGGAATTCTCTGAGCTTCCTGGGGTTTTATGTCCATTTCCTTCACCATGTTAGGTAAGTTTTCCATTATTATTTCTTCAAACAGCTGTTCAACATCTTGATTTTCTTCAGTTACGCCAATCAGACGGATATTTGGACCCTCAATAGTGTCCCATATGCTCCTTAAATTATTTTTATTGTCTTGGCATCTTTTTTCTTGCCATTCTGATTGCGGGTCCTTGGCTTTCCCATCCTCTAGATAGGGCATTTGATCCTTTTCTTTATTCACTTTTATTCCTTTGTTTATTCCATTTAATATACTTCTCAGCTCAGATAATGTGTTCTTCATTTCTGACTGGTTCCATTTCCATTTTTATGTTTTTTATCTCTTTGTTGAAGTTCTCACTGAATTTGTCTACACGTCTCAAAGTTCATTAAGCATCTTTATAACCAGTGTTTTGAACTCTGCATCTGTTAGATTACTTAACTCCATGATATCTGGATCTCTGTTCTGTTCTCTCATGTGGTTTCTGCTTCTTTGTCTTTTCATTTTGGCTGCCTTTCTGTGTCTGTTTCTATGTACTAAGTAAAGCTCCTACGTCTCCCAGTCTTATTAGTGTAGATTTGTGAAGCAGGTGTCCACTGGCACAGTCTGAAAGGGGTTCAGCTGCAGGTCAAATTTAGCCCAAGCCTCTGCCCCTCCAAGGCCACTTGTTAAGATTCAACAAGCAATCCACAGATGCTGTGCTTGCAGTTGCCTCAAAAGGCCACACCAGAAACCGAGTCCAGCTGCCTCCAGCGTGAGTCTAGGCGCTGCTCAGCAAGGAGCACCTGACTCACTGAGGATAAACCTGGGTGTGACTTGGGTGGGGCCACGAGTTGCAGGAGGCTAGTTTTCAGGGAATCCTCTGGGCGGAGCGACCTCTGTTATCCAGTTTGATGACATCAGAGCTATGGCACACTGGGAGTGAGGAGGGCTCAACAAGGAACAGTGGATACTGCCAGTACTTCTCTACAGAACGAGTCTTGCCTAGGCCCTCACTCCAACAGTGTCTCCCTGTAAGTCCCTGGTGCCTCCTGCACGCAGCCAAATAGGCACTGGTGCTCAGAGCAAAAATCTGTCGCAGCGAAAATCCGCTCATGGACGCAACCCCTTTAAGAGGCGTCTGCCGCTGCCGCAGCCTCTGTCTCACTCAGCTGCTCGAGACCAGGCAGCACCACGTCCTCGCCCCATCCTACCTTCTGCCGTTGCAGCATGATTTCTTGGATTTCTCCCTAGTTGTATGGCTTGTTCATCAAGATCCCAGGTGATTTTTCCTTGCTCTCGTTCCTTGTTTCCATCGCAGCTTTGATTTGGTCGCCAGAGGGAAGAACAGAGCCTCTATTGTCTACATCATTTTTTTCCCCTCAGACAATTTGTTTTAATTTTAATAACATCTTAAAGGTAAAGGATTCTAGCTGATTTCCCACTAGCTTGTGTGTTTCTGCCTCTGAGGTCAGTCCAGTAATTTTCCAATATCCTGTTCTGTGATTTCAAGCAGCACAACTTCTGAACAGTCTCAGCAACTTATTTGTTAGTATATATTTACCATATTCTGGTTTGAAAAAAACAAGCACAGTAATCTTGATCTTGTTTTCAGTTCCACTTATTCAGGAAATGGAATCCAGAATCATGATCCCATTGAAGACCTCGCCCCTCCAATAAAGCTACAGAGTTTAAATGTGCCTACATAAATTTATGTGACAAGTATTTGTCATAAATTAATTTTAATTATATATCAAGTGAAAAACACTGAAATGTAAACTGCTGTATATAGCTTATGAGACCTCTCTTCTTTGAAACTTACATAATTGCAAGAAAGGAAACAATTATAGTTTGATTGATTGTAACAGTGCTCTATAGTTCTCTTGAAACATCCCTGTGTTGAATATACCTTATAATACTGAACCACCTCTCCCCACTCTCTGGGAAAAATGGGCTCAGATTAAAATTTGAATCAGCTTTAAATAAGAACCCATGAAAAAAAAGTTAGCCATTTCTTTATAAAAAGAAAATCTGTTTTATAATTATAGATTTTTAGACAAATTTCTTGTATAAGGAAGAAATACAAATTTTGTCATGTTTCTCTAGCAGTTTTTTTGAGCCTCAGACTAAGAACACATTATGAGTGTACTCAGTACCTGAATGTTTTAATTCACTATCATTTTCAATAAGTTGAATAAACAACATGTCATTACTAAGTTGGTAGTGGCTGCCAAGATATATTTAATCAGAAATTCAGCCTTCATATAGTGTGTTGTAATGTCTATATGAGAGGAGAAAAATGGCTTGAACCTCTATATGTGACATTGAAATGAACACCCTGAATAGCATTGATTTTTATTTGTAATATTTATAACAAAATGAGAAACACTAGAAAAAGGTGTTAATATTTTGCAGTCATTCATGACTGCAGGTGTTCTGTAGTTAATAGTCTGGTAAACTCACACTTCCACAATCATGTATGAGGAGTGGTGCATGTTGAGATTTAAATTGGTATAAAGCTGCATACTTTGTCTAGCTCTGTTTGATTTAGTCTTTTTAATATAGTGTGCCGAATTTGTGACTGTAATCATGTAAAAGTCCTGTTGAAATGAAAAATTATGTCTGACCCCCAAATAATTTATGTGTAAAAGTATGAATAAATATCACATAAAATGTCAAATTTTACATGTGAATGATTTTCTCGAAGACACAGAAAAGTCAATAAAATCCTAATTTTCACATATTACGTGTTCGCAGTCTTTTTTATGAACTTACGCTGAGAATGGCTCTGTCACTCTTGAAAACTAGCTTGTCCCAGTTCAGTGTGCATATATAAAACATAAATAAGCTCATCAGCCTCTCCCTTTGGCCATTAGATAGAGTGTTATGGGGAATGGGCATTAGTGTACCAGTGCATAGTGTCATGGTGTTTGGGAGTTGAGGCTGCCAGCAGAAGAAGCAACTCTTTCAAGTCCAGGCTCCATTCCTTGCAAAGTACTTATCCTCTTTGGGTTTGAGTGCCTTAATCTATAAAATGGGGAGATCGAATCCCATAACCTTTAAGATTACTTCACCTCTGAATTTCTGTAACTGACTCTTCTTGATGCTGTGGGAAGCTATAGGTATGGAGAAACCAAGAAAGGAGAGTGAAAACCACCAGGGAAATAGGAAGAAACTCAAGAAAGTGGGATATCTTAAAACCCAAGTGAAGAAAATTAATCAAGGGTAAGATCACTTGTGTCAAATGCTGCTGCGAGGTTGGATTATATGAGATCTGAAAACTGATCATTAATTTAGCAACATGGTGACTTTTAACAGGAACATTCTATTATTAAGCTAACGTCAAATTATTGCTTTATTTTAGAAAATCTTTTTATTAAACCCCCTTAGAAGAATGAATTGTGTTATTTTGTCCCACTATTAATTTTCAGTGGCAATACTCAAAACTTCCAAATTCATTTTTAATTATCATTCATGTGATACCTGCTTTTTAAAAGCCCTGTTATAACTTCGCTCTCCTCCAAACTAACTTGACAGAAACTGCTTTTCTCTTATTCTCACAACTGCCTGTGAAAAATCCTTTTTCAGTTCTACATTATACTTTACTAAATTTATACTTTCAGTTTCTTGCTGGGACATAGTAGATGTTCAATAATGGACTTCACGAATCATTAGAAGAGATGAAGGAAGAAGTAAAAGAAGGAAAGGGAGAAAGGAAAGGAAGGAAAAGAAAGTATGAAGACTACCAGTTCAAATTAGAAAATACATGGGACACAGAAAGCAGAGCAATGTCTTTATTCATGCTATTTTTTATAAAAGTTCTAGAAATATTTAGAAATTAATATGCATAGATAAGCTCAGTAAATACAATTCAAAAGGAAGACATAGAAATATGTTCAAAATTGGAAACTATGGTCAGCAAAGTGCTGAACAATCCTCTAGTAATAAAACTCATACTTTTTCCATAGTTCAGTGACCATTAAGAATGAAACTCTTGATAACTAAGGATGTAAAGAAGAAGCCATATCAAGACCAGTAGGAGGAGCTGAGACACGAAACAATCGTCCTACACCCACCTATGGTGGTTGAACATTCGGAGGGATATCTTGGCTGCAGAGGTCTCCTGAAGAAATGAGGAGCCCCAGCCCTATACTAAGGCTACCCAGCTCAGGGTTTCAGTACCAGAAAGGAGTCCCCACAAATTGTGGCTGTGAAAATCAGTGGGGATTCCGACCATCTGAGAGAGATGGAAGGCAACTTGAAACCCAGACACCCCTTAAAGCAAAGCTCCAGAAGAATAATTCAACAAAATGGAGACGAGCAATCTAAAAGATTCACAGTTCAAAACATTGGTTATAAGGATGTTTAAGGAACTTAAGGGAAGAGGAGATGTACTCTGAAAACTTTAACAAAGGGATAGAAAACATAAAAATGGAAATGGAAAACATAATAGGGAACCAGTCAGAAATGAAGACTACAATATCTGAAATGAAGAATGCATTAGAGGGAATCGAGAGTGGATGAAGCAGAGCAGCAGTTTCCAACCTTTTTGGCACCAGGGAGCAGTACTCCTATGAGAAGCTAATGCTTGATGATCTCAGGTGGAGCTGCGGCAGTGATGCTAACATTGAGGAGCAGCTGCAAATAGACATGAAGCTTTGCTTGCCTGCCCACCACTCACCTCCTGCTATGTGGCCACGGTCCTAACAGGTCGTGGACCATTACCGATCCACAACCTGGGGGTTGGGGACCCTGCCTTAAAGGGCCCACGTGCAGACTCACTAGCTTGCAGGCACTCACTCTGGGCTCCAGCGAACAGATAGCAGCTCGAAAGGTGCCACAGACATACAAGGAAAGACTGAGTTCTGTTGCTTCAGGGCAAGACTGTAGAGACAGTCACCATTATCCCTATGTTGAGTCCTCCTCCTGTGCAGCCTATGGGAGAGGGGGGTGATCTTGCCTGTGTTGAGCCCTTTACCCATGCAGCTAGATCTGAATCTGCATTGGCATGGCGAGCTCCGCTCACTCCACCTCAATGACTCCCTGAGACACCTCTCACCCAAGTCACAAATTGCTGGTGGCAATTTTGTGACTGGGAAACTAGCCCCACCCTGCCCTCTCAGCAGGAGAGTGCTTCAATAGCAATCAAAAGTCTTGGCTCAAGAACCTCAGGAGACACTTTTTCTGGGAGTAACTCACCCCAGCACAAGCTGCAGTATTTCTTGAAAAATCTCAGGGGTCTACAGGCCCAAGGCAAGCAGTGACTGGCCTCAGTGTGATCTGAGACATTTGCGAGTAGCCATGAGCTCAGCACCGGCACCAAATCTGAATGCACTAACCTGGAGAACACAATTTTCCCCACCTGGGTGACTCCCTGGGAATCTTCCTCACCCAACTTGCATACAGCTTGTTTATTCAGTTGCTGAGCTTTACAGGCAGCCTAAGACCTTGGAGCACTCAGCTGCCCCAAGCCCAGTGCTGGTGGCAGCCTGTCCTGGTTCTCTGCATAGACTCTCCTGCATACCTCCAGGTCAGCACAGAGGGTAAACAAACACAAATAACTTTATAGCTCCTACCAGGTAGCCGAAAGCCAGACACAGGCAGTGGCCTGCATGGGAACCCCTTTCGGGGACTCTAGAACCAACACACCTGGAGTCTATCATAGGACCTCAACAGAGCACCACTTGATTAGCCCCACAAATAGCACATCCAAAGGGTGGTCACAACAGGCAAAGAAGCCTGCTGAGGCAAATCCAACTCGGTGGGCTCAGCCCAGAGAGCAGCTCACACACAGTGGGTGTGGCCAATCTTCACAGTCAGCCAGAGAGTCAATACCACCCACTGCTGTGCCAACACCATTCAGGGTCAACTACAACAGGAGGGTACACCACACAAGGGACACTCCTGGAGCATGTGTCATAGGTGATCAGGGAGAGTGCACTCCTAGGTCACACAGGACACCTACTACGTAAGCCCACCTGGCTAAGACTGGGAGATGTAACAGATCTACCAAATACATAGAAATGAACACAGAGAGGCAGCCAAAATGAGAAAACAAAGAAACACGTCCTAAATGAAAGAATAGGAGAAGTCACCAGAAAAAGAACGAAATGAGATGGAGGCAAGCAACCCATCAGATACAAAGTTCAAAACACTGGTTTAGGGATGCTCAATGAACTCAGTGGAAGAAGAAATGATCTCAGTGAGAACTTCAACAAAGAGATAGTAAGCATAAAAAAGACACAGAAACCATAAAAAAGAACCAGTCAGAAATAAAGAACACAATAACTGAAATGAAGAATACACTAGAAGGAATCAACAGTAGATTAAATGAAGCAGAGGATCAAATCAGCAATTTGGAAGACAAGGTAACAAAAAAGGCCCAATCAGAACAGCGAATAGAAAAAAGAATTTTTTTAAAAAGAGGAAACTTTAAGGGACCTCTAGGATAGCATGGAGCATATCAACTTTTGCATCATAGGAGTAACACAAGGAGAACAGAAAAAGCAAGGGATTGAGTACCTATTTGAGGAAATAATGACTGAAATAATCATCTAACCTGGTGAATGAAATAGATATACAGTCCAGGAAGTGCAGAGATTCCCAAATAAGATGAACCCAAACAGACCCACATCAAGACACAACATAATTAAATTGGCAAAGGTTAAAGACAAAGAATCTCAGCAAGGAAAAGGCAGCTAGTTACCTACAAGAGAGCTCCCATAAGACTGTCAGCTTGTTTCTGAACAAAAACTTTGCAGAAGGGGTTGGCACGAAATATTCATGGTGTTGAAAAATTAAAATCTACAACCAAGACTATTCTACTCAGCAAGGCTAGCATTTAAAATTGAAGGTGAGATGAAGAGCTTTTCAGACAGGAAAAAGCTAAAGCAATTAATCACCACCAAGCCAGTACTACAAGAAATGTTAAACTTCTTCAAGAAGAAGAAGGAGAAGAAAAAGAAAAGAACGTAAATGTCAATAAGAAAATAGCAATAACTATGTAACCAATAACTATCGGTAACCATTTTAAATGTAAATGCATTAAATGCTCGAATCCAAAGATGAAAGGTAGCTGAATGAATAAGAAAACAAGACCCATACATATGCTGCCTACAAAAGACCCACTTCAAATTGAAAGACACACATGGACTGAAAGCAAAGTATGGAAAAAGATATTTCATGCCATTTGAAATGAAAAAAACACTTGGGTAGCAATATTTATATCAGACAAAATAGACTTTAAAAACAAAGGCTATAATAAGAGCCAAAAAGGGACATTACAATAAGACATAGCAATAAAGAGATCAATCCAACAAGAGGATATAGCCCTTGTGAATATGTATATAGCTAAATATAAAAAGCAAATATTAACCAACATAAAGAGAGAGCTTGACAGTAATACAGTCATAGTAGGGCACTTTAACATCCCGTTTACACCAAAGGATACATCTTCCAGACAGAAAATCAAAAAGGAAATAGCAGCCTTAAATGACACACTAGACTAGATGGATTTAATTGATATTTTAGAGGGTTTCACCCCAAAGGGCAGACTATACATTATTCTCAAGTGCACATGGAACATTTTTCAGGACAGCCACGTTAGGCCACAAAAAAAAGCCTCAGTAAATTTAAGAAGATGAAAGCATATCAAGCATCTTCTCCTACCATGATGGTATAAAACTAGAAATCAAACACAAGAAAAAAAAATGAAAAACACACAAACACACTGAGGCTAAATAACATGTTACTAAACAAGGAATAGGTTAACAATGAGATCAAGGAAGAAATCAAAACATACTTCATATAAATCAAAATGAAAACACAATGACTATAGGACACAGCAATAGCAGTGCTAAGAGGGAAATTCATAGCAATACAAGCCTATGTCAAGAAAAGAGAAAATTTCTCAAATAAATTATCTAACTTTATATTCAAAGAAACTTAAAAAAGAACAGCAAACTAAGCAAGCTCAAAATGAGTAGAAGCAAGAGAATAATAAAAATAATGGTGGAAATAAGTGAAATGAAGTCTAAAAACACAATACGAAAGATCTGCAAAACCAAGAGCTGATTCTTTGAAGATATGAACAAAATTGGTAAACCTTTAACTAATCAAGAAAAAAAGAGAGAGGACTCAAATAAAATCAGAAATGAAAGAGAAGCGACAATTGACTCCACAGAAATACAAAGGATTATGAGAAAAGACTACAAGCAACTAATTGCTGGCAAATTTGACAATCTGGAAGAAATGAATAAATTCCTAAAAACATACAATTTTCCAAGACTGAGTCAGGAAGAAACAGAAAATCTGAACCAACCAATTACTACTAACAAAATTGAATGAATAATCAAAACACTCCAAACTAACAAAAGTCCTGGGCTGGATGGTTTCATAGATAAATTTTATTAAACATTCAATGAAGAATTAACACATATTCTTCTCAAACTATTCCAAAAAATTCAAGAGCAGGAGGGTTCCCAAGCTCATTTTACAAGGCTACCATTACCTTGATTTCAAAACCAGAAAAAGATGTTACAAAAAAAAGTAAATTATAGGCCATTATCCCTGATGAACATAGATGCAAATATCCTCAACAAAATAGTAGCAAACTAAATTCAGTAATATATTAAAAGATCATACATCATGATTGAGTTGGATTTACTACTGGGTTGCAAGTTTGGTACAATACCAACAAATTAATTAATGTGATACGTTACATTAACAAATTGAAAGATAAAAATCATATGATCATATCAATGGATATAGAAAAAGCATGTGACAAAATATAGCATCCATTTATGATAAAAATTCTAAACAAAGTAGGAATAGGGGAAACATACCTCAACATAATAATGGCCATATATGACAAACCCATAATTAACATAATACTCAATGGAGAAAAGCTAAAAGCGTTTTCCTTAAGATCAGGAACAAGACAAGGATGTCCACTTTCACTACTTTTATTCAACGTAGTATTGGAAGTCTTAGCCACAGCAATCAGGCTAGGAATAAAATAATAAAAGGCATCCAAATTAAAAAGGAAGAAATGAAACTGTTATTATTTCCAAATGACATGATACTATATACAGAGAACCCTAAAGTTTCCATCAAAAAACTGTTAGAACTAATAAATGCATTACTAAAGTAGCAGGATACAAAATTAATATTCAGAAATTTGTTGCAATTTTATACACAAATAATAAACTATAAGAAACAGAAATTAAGAAAATAATCTTATTTATAATTACATTGAACAAATAACTAGGAATAAATTTAACCAAGGAAGTAAAAGACCTGTACATGGAAAATTATGTCAGTGAAGAAAGAAAATAAATATACAAATAAATAGAAGCATATACCGTGCTCATAGATAAAAAGAATTAACATCATTAAAATGCCCATACTACCCAAAGCGATCTATAGATTCAATGCAATCTCTATCAAAATACCAAGGGCATTTTTTTATAGACCTAGAACAAATAATTCTAAAATTTATATGGAACTATAAAAGATCCCAATAGCCACGAATATCTTGAGAAAAAACAAAGTTGGAGTTGTCACGCTACCTGTTATCAAACTATAGTACAAGGCTACAGTAAACAAAACAGCATGGTATTAGCATAAAAACAGACATATAGATCAATGGAACAGAACATAGAGCCCAGAAATAAATCCATGCCTATGTGGTCATTTAATCTATGGCAAAGGTGACAAGAATATACAATGGAGTAAAGACAGTCTCTTCAACAAAACTGGACAGAGATATGCAAAACTAGACAGATACATGCAAAAAAAATGAAACTGGATCCCACCCTTCTTACACCATACACAAGAATAAACTCAAAATGGATTAAAGACTTATATGTAAGACCCAAAATCATAAAACTCCTAGAAGAAAACATAAGCAGTAAACTCTCCGATATTGCTCTTAGTAATATTTTTCTGATGTATCTCCTTGGGCAAGGGAAATAGAAGGAAAAATTAACATAGGACTACAACAAACTAAAAGATTTTTGCACAGCAAAGCAAATCATCAACAAAATAAAAAGACAACCTACTGAATGGGAGAAGATATTTGCCAGTGATACATCTGATAAGGGGTTGATATTGAAAATATTTTAAAAACTCGTACAAATCAACACCAATAAATCAATTTAATTAATAAATGGGAAGAGGGAGTCAACGGAAACATAGCGGAGTGAGAGACGTCCCTAGATCTCTCCCTTTGAAACAACAATAAGCTGAACATCTAAAACTCAACTAAAAACACCCAAACTGCACACCAGCACATCTGAGCGTGGGATCTGTGCATAAGAGCTACCACAGGTCAGGACCCCGGGTGTCGGACCGTAGACTAGGAGCAATAAAGAAACTGTCTCTCCAGCCACCAGAGCTCCATGTAGGAGGAGGGGGAGCGATAAAGGCGCAGCAACTTTCCTGAACCATCCTGCCTGGAAGTGCTGGCGCTTGTACTCAGCTGACCAGAGGGCCCAGTCATCAGGGCAGAAAGCGCAGAAGTGGGGCGGGACTGCAGAGGAACAACAGTTGATTTTTGCTGAAGGAGGCTGCAAAACCAAGGCTGAGTTGCATCCCCCAACGCCCAACCCAGAGGGTCCCTGTCCCCATACCCCCGCCCCCAAGCAGTTTACCTCGGAGCCCCAGGGGAATCTGAGCAAAAGCTACTGAAACTGCTAGGATTCCAAGAGGCTTAGACGCCACCTACTGGAAACCAAAAGAAGAGCGCCTTCTTTGCAGCAGGCTAAAGAGAGACCTTTATTTAATAAATCTTTCTGGAAAAACAACAGAATAGACTTCCATTAATGCCAAGGCAGAGAAACAGTCCATTAGACACCATGAACAACCAAGGTGGCAAGGCATCTCAGAAAGAAAGAGAAAAATCTCCAGAAAATAAGCTTACAGACATAGAAATATGTGACTTAAATGACAGAGACTTCAGGATGGTACTTCTGAAAAAACTCAATGAGATCCAAAACAAATCATAGCAACAATTTCAGGAATTAAAAGAAACAACTAGATGAGCAGAGCAAGGAGACTGAAACCCTCAAGAAAAACAGAATAGATATTCTGGAGATGAAGAACACACTGCAAGAGTTAAAAATGAAATAGCAAGCCTGGGAAATAGAGTCGACCAAATGGAGGAAAGGATCTGTGAGATCGAAGACAGAAATCTAGAAATAAATAGGAAGGAAGAAGAGAGAAACCGAAGAACGAAAAATAATGAAAGAGAAATACAAGAACTAGCTGATACCATCAGGACATGAGACATAAGAATAATGGGCACTCTCAAAGGAGAGGAAAAGGAGAAGGGATTAGAAAGCATTTAAAGACAAAGAGTTGACGAGAATGTCCCAAATCTAAGGAATGAGCTGGAGCTGGGAATTCAAAAGTCAACAGAACACCCAATTATCTCAACCCCAAAAGGCCTTCACTAAGACACGTTGTATTAAAATTATCAAAAATCAATGACAAAGATAGAATTCTCAAGGCAGCCAGAGAAAAGAAAACGGTAACATATAAAGGTAAACCCATTAGATTATCATCGGACTTCTCAGCACAGACCTTACAAGCCAGAAAGGAATGGAACCAAATATTTAAACTATTAAGTGAAAGGAACTACCAGCCTAGAATAATGTATCCAGCTAAGCTCTCCTTTAGATAGAAGGAGAAATCAAGACCTTTCCAGGCATACAAAAATTGAGGGAATTCTCCACTACGAGGCCTGCATTACAGGAAATACTGAAAGGGGCAGCTCACCTAAAACAAAATAACAACAACAAAAATACATAATTAGGAGTAAAGTGACTATCAGGCAAATAGAAAAGGAGTACGACCCTTATTAAGAGCAGGGCATTATAGCTTAAATAATAAGAAGTGAATTGTTATAACAAGATAGTAATGAATGTTCAGCATACATAGGGACAAATTGAGACAACAATGACTGAAAAGGGGAGGATTCAAAGATCCAAATTCACAAAGGGGAAAGGAGATAAGGCATGTGCAGAAGAAAATAGACAACTGTATATATATAACTATCCTTTACATATTCGTAATGGTAACCACACACCAAAGATTGAGAACTGAAATATATAACATGAAACAAGATCCAGAGGCAAACCCCACAAAACCTAACCAAAATAAAGAAAACAGATACACATGGACAAGGAAGCAATGGAAACAACGAGCTACTAGAAAGCAAAAGATAAAATGGCTATAAGAAGACTTCATATTTCAATAATCGCCCTAAATGTAAATGGACTGAACTCACCAATAAAAAGGCACAGAGTTGCAGAATGGATCAAAAAACAAAACCCAATCATATGCTGCCTCCAGGACACACACCTCAGCTCCAAAGACAAATATACACTCAAAGTGAAAGGGTGAAAAATGAGATTTCAAGCAAATGGCATACAGAGAAAAGAAGGGGGTAGCAGTACTAATATCAGACAAAATAGACTTCAAAATAAAAAGGTAAAGAAAGATACTGAGGGACACTTCATAATGATAAAGTGAATCATGCACCAAGAAGACATAACACTTATTAATATCTATGCTCCCAACCAGGGAGCCCTGAAATATGTAAAGCAATTACTAACAGAACTAAAGGGAGAAACAGACCAAAACACCATCGTAGTAGGAGCCCTAAATACCCCACTGTCGGATATAGACAGATCATCCAAACAGAAAATTAATAAATAACATCCATGATTGACACATTAGACCAACTGGACATAATTGACATTTACAGAGCTTTCCATCCCAAACGAGATGCTTATACATTCTTCTCTAGTACACATGGAACATTCTCAAGAAGCGACCACATACTGGGACATAGAGATAGCCTCAACAAATATAAGAGGGTTGAAATCATACCAAACATATTCTCTGATCTTAATGCTTTGAAACTAGAGATCAACTGCAGAAAGAAATCAGGAAGAACCACAAATGCATGGAGATTAAACAACACGCTACTGAAGAATAACTGGGCCAGAGAAGAAATAAAAACAGAGATCAAGAGATACATAGAAACAAATGATAATGATAATACAACATATCAAAACTTTTGGGACAGGCAAAAGTGGTCATAAGAGGAATGTTCATATCATTACAGGTCTATCTGTAAAAACAAGAATGAAACCAAATAAACAGCCTAATACTTCATCTTAAAAAACTAGAAAAGGAAGAACAAATGAAGCCTAAAGTCAGCAGAAGGAAAGAAATCATCAAAATTAGAGCAGAAATAAATGAAATGGAAAACAAAAGAAAAATAGAAACAATAAATGCAGCAAAGAGCTGGTTCTTTGAGAAGGTTAATAAAATTGACAAACTCCCGCCTGGCTAGACTCACTAAAGAAAAAAGAGAAAGGACACAAATAAACAAAATCAGGGATGAAAAAGGGGAATTATGACTGACATCACAAAAATACAAAGAATCATACAAGAATACTATGAAAAAGTACATAACAACAAATTTAATAACCTAGAAGAAATGGACCAGTACTTAGAAAAATTCAACCTTCCTAGACTGAATTAAGAAGAATTGAAAAATCTAAATAGACCAATCAGTAGTATGGAAATTATAACAATCATCAAAAACCTACCAAAAAATTAAAAGTCCAGGACCAGATGGCTTCACCAGTGAATTCTACCAAACATTCAAAGAAGATTTAATACCTATTCTCCTCAAACTCTTCCAAAAATTTGAAGAGGAGGCAATACTTCCAAAATCATTTTATGAGGCCAATATTACTCTGATACCAAAACCTGGTAAGGATAACACAAAAAAGAAAACTACAGATCAATATCTCTCACGAACACAGATGCAAAAATCTTAAATAAGATACTAGAGAACCGAATACAGCAAAATAGTAATAAGATTATACACCGCAATAAGTGGGCTTCATCTCAGGGGCACATAGATGGTTCAACATACGCAAATGGATTAATGTGATACACTACATAAACAAATTAAAAAATAAGAATCGTATGATCATATCAATAGATGCAGAAAAAGCCTTCGACAAGATACAGCATCCATTTATGATCAAAACACTTCACAAAATTGGTATAGAAGGAAAGTACTTTAACATAATAAAGGCCATCTATGACAAACCCTCAGCCAACATTATACTTAATGGTGAAAAACTAAAACCCTTCCCTCTAACATCAGGAACAAGGCAAGGCTGTCCAATATCGCCTGTTATTCAATATAACATTGGAGGTCCTAGCAAGTGGAATCAGACAAGAGAAGGATATAAAAGGCATCCAAATAGGAAACAAAGAAATCAAATTGTCACTATTTTCAGATGACATGATTCTTTATAAAGAAAACCCTAAGGATGCCACAAGAACAATACTAGAAACAATAGCAAATACAATAACATCTCTGGATACAAAATCGATGTTCGAAAATCCATAGTGTTCCTATACTCTAACAATGAAGTGTCAGAAAAAAAAAAAGTGGAAAAATAATTGTTTTCGCAACTGTAACAAAAAGAATAAAATACCTACAAATAAATTTAATGACATGTGAAGGATCTATATAATGAAAACTACAAGACCCTATTAAAAGAAATAGAAGAAGATACAAAGAAATGGAAAGATACTCTGTGTTCTTGGATTGGAAGAATCAACATAGTTAAAATGATTATATTACCTAAGCATTATACAGATTTAATGCAATCCCCATCAAAATCCCATCGGAATTTTTTAAAGAAGTAGAACAAAAAATCATCAGATTTGTATAGAAGCACAAAAGACCCCGAATTGCCAAAGCCATCCCGAGAAAAAAGAACAAGGCTGAAGGCATCACTCTGCTCAACTTCAAGTTATACTACAAAGTGAAAGTAATCAAAACAGCATGATATTGACAGCAAAACAGACTTACAGACCAGTGGAACAGAATCGAGAGTCCAGAAGTAAACCCATATTTATATGGGCAAATAATTTTTGACAAAAAAGCGAAAAATATACAGTGGAGAAAGGAGAGCCTCTTCAATAAATGGTGCTGGGAAAACTGGAAAGCCACCTGCAAAAAATGAAACTAGACTCTTGTCTATCACCACACGCCAAAATTAACTCAAAATGGATTAAGGACCTGAATATAAGACCTGAAACAATAAAATGCATAGAAAAAAATATAGAAACTAAACTCAAGGACATTAGACTTAAAGAGGATTTTATGAATTCGACCTCAAAGGGAAGGGAAGTAAAAGCAAAAATAAATGAATGGGACTACATCAAACTTAAAAGCTTCTGCTCAGCAAAAGAAATCATCAACAAGGTAAAGAGACAACCATCGGAATGGGAAAATATATTTGCAAGCAACGCCTCCGATAAGGGCTAACATCCAAAATTTACAAAGAACTCTTACGACTCAATAACATCAAAATACAAATGACCTAATCAAAAAATGGGCAGAGGACCTGAACAGACACTTCTCCCCAGAGGACATACAAATGGCCAACAAATATATGAAAAGATGCTCAACATTGCTAGCTATTAGGGAAATGAAAAATCAAAACCACAATGAGATGCCATCTCACAGCTGTTAGAATGGCTATCATCAACAGGACAAGCAATAACAAATGTTACAGAGGATGCGGAGAAATAGGAACCCTCATACACTGCTGGTGGGACTGCAAATTGGTACAGCCACTATGGAAACAGTATGGAGGTTCCTCAAAAAAACTAAGAATTGATCTACCATATGATCCAGCAATCCCTCTACTGCGTATTTACCCTAAAGACTTAAAAACCCATGTCCGAAAGGATATTTGCATACCAATGTTTACAGCAGCATTATTCACAGTGGCCAGGACATAGAAGCAACTGAAGTGCCCTACGATAGATGATTGGCTAAAGAAGCTGTGGTACATATATACAATGGAATATTACTCAGCCATAAGAACAGATGAAATACTGCCATTTGTGACAACATGGATAGACCTCGAAATAATCATGCTAAGCCAAAAGCCAGACAGAAAAAGCTGAAAACCACATAATATCACTTATATATGGGATATAAACCTAAAAGCAACAAATGAGCAGGACAAACAAACAGAGATTCATGGACATGGACTATAGACTAGTGGTTACCAGAGGACTGTAGAGTAGTGGTTACTAGTGGGGTGGGAGATAAAGGGGGAGGTAGTCAGGGTAAAGGGGGTCAAATATAGGTGGGGAGGGGGAGGGTGAAGTGAGTAAAGGGGATCAAATATATGGTAGCTGAAGGAAACTGGACTTTGGTGACCACACAGAATATACAGATGTCAAATGATAATGTACACCTGAAAATTACACGATTATATTAACCAATGTTACCCCAATAAACTTAATTAAAATTGTTTTTTAATTAAAAAAATAAAATAAATAAAATAAATAAATGGGAAGAGTCCCTGAATAGGCATTTCTCCAAAGAGGACATAGAGATGGCCAATAGACATAGGAAAAGATGCTCAATATCACTAATCAGAGAAATGCAAATTAAAACCATCATGAGATATCACCTCATGCCTGTCAGAATGGCTATCATCAATAAATCAAAAAACAAGTGTTGGCAAGGACATGGAGAAAAGTGAACCCTTGTGCACCTTTGGTGGCATAGCAAATTGGTACGGCCTCTATGGAAAACAGTATGGAGGTCCTCAAAAAATTAAAAATAGAACTACCTTATGACCCAGCAATTCCACTTCTTGGTAATTATCTTAAAAAATAAAACAAACAAACAAACAAAAACACTAATTTGAAAAGGTATATGCACCCCTACGTTCACTGCAGCACTATTTACAATAGCCAAGATACAGAAACAGTCTAAATGCCCATCAATAGATGACTGGTTAAAGAAGTTGTGGTACATACGTACAATGGAATATTACTCAGCTATAAAAAAAAAAATTGAAGTCTTACCATTTGCAACAACATCTATCGACCTAATGGATATTAAGTTAAGTCAGATAGATAGAGAAAGACAAATACCATATGCTCTCACTTATATGTGAAAACTAAAGAACAAAATTAACCAACAAAACAGAAACAAATTCATAGATACAGAGAACAAACTGGTGATTGCCAAATGGGAGAGGGTATGGTGGCTGGGATTAAGAAGGGATTAAGAAGTACAAATTGGTAGTTACAAAATGGTCATGGGGATGTGGAGTACAGCATTGGGGATATAGTCAATAATATTGTAATAACAACGTATAGCGCCAGGTGGCTACTAGACCAATTGGGAGGATCACTTCATATATTATATAAATGTCTAAGCATTATGCTGTATACCTGAAATTAATATAAAATAATATTAAATGTCAACCCTAATTGAAAAATAAAAATTCTAAATAAATAAATAAATGATTTAAAAAAATAAAACTCTTGAATTTTTTGCAAAATTGGCATTACATCCTAGGGAGTAGGGTTTCATTTACTGTATTAATATACATATTAACACTTATGATCACAGTATTAATAATAGGTGGATTCTCCTGGCTATTAATGCAGATAGAGTAATGTAGGGAGGAGGCATCAAAACTAAAATGTTAAACCAAGCTACATTCAGAGATTGCAACATGTTGATCAACCCTATAGCCAGACCATGAAGAAACCTATAAAACAAAACAAAGGAAGATTTCTGCTTGAATTACTAACAAAGCATTTACCACACTGTGAAGGGAAAACAGAAAAAAGAGTCATTTAAGTCATGCCCTACACGAAATAAAATCATTCATTCGCTATGGCTACAACCATGGGGAACCTATGGATTAAAGGCTGGGAATTGCCTGCAGGCCTTTCACACTACACATTCTTACCTTTTCTCACTACATACGCTTCTCCTTTCTCACAGTATGTCCAAGCCATCAAAGGAAAATGAGTAAACAAAGTCTTTAAACTATAATTCACAGAAACTAAGAATGATATATAAACTGAATTCCCTGTACACTTGGGGTCCCTCTCAGTGCCTTTTTATCAGTCCCTTCAGTGTCTTTACTTTGTCCTTCTCATTGTCTCTGTCCTTTTGTCTGTCCCTCTGAGTCTCTTTCAGGCTCTCTCACTCTCTAACTCTGAGAACATGCTCTGTCTATATAGCATTACTCCTTCTCTAATAAACTTCCCTTTTGACTCGAACTTTGGCATGTGTTTAGATTCTTTCTGTGCTCAAAGAACCCTTTCTTTCAATGTTACCGTTTGGGGGTGATTTGAATTCCAGTGTTGCTCCAGCAGCTTGGGGATGGGTAACAACACAGAAATGCAATTAGCATTTTTCCTTGGTTCTTCCCCCACGCTAAGGAAGGCTGCAGCCTTGTGGAATTTGGTAGGTGAAAAGATAACTTGCTCCAAGGGAGGAGTGGGTTTTCAGCAAAGAGAGCTGTAATCGTGCAGAAGTGGAAAAGTCTGTATTATGTTGGGGCTGTGATGAGTGGTTACAAAGTCGTTCCTAGGTGATTGGCACATGAGGTCACTTCAACTGACACTTGGCTGCTACGTAACTTTTTGCATAGTGCACATGTTCTTACCTAGAATTCAGTCTGTTTTAGTTAGATTCATGAACTTCCGGGTATAAGCGTGGTATTATAATGATAGTATAATGAGGCTGAGGTTGTGGGCAGGTTAGGGTAGTACCTTCTGCACGTGTGTCTGTGGCCAAATTTAACCAGCTACAGATTATGACCCTCCTGTTCTGTCTCTGTAAATGCAAGAAGGATTCTTTAACTACCAGTAAGTAGGGTGTTCTTTAGGAAGCCTCTAGGCTGGCCCTCCATTCCTTTGTTCCCCTGTTGTTCATATCTGACTAGCTAACATCGGTTCAGGCCCAGTTGGGGGAAATTCACCCTGTCCTATATCAAAAGAATGCTGGGGAAATCATTGGCCTGGGTTCCAGCTCTGAATGGGACCCCCTAGCAGTGATTAACTTTTGTGAACTTGTTTCCCATCTATTATAAAAAGGACAGCGATATCTATACTGCTGACCTCAGGGCTGTAAGAATCACATGAGGAAACACATGAAAATACCTTGGAAAATGTGAAAATAAGCAGTGTGACTTTGTGATCAGTTCATTCCTCAAGTTTTCTTAACCGATGATAAAGATTCTGAGGGTCATAGAGGCAAAATCATAATGTTTGTGCCATCACTTACTGAAGCTTACCACTTGAATCTTGCTACACTCCTGCCCCAGGTCTGGAATTCTGCCCCCTACCCTTTTGAGTGGCAGCCAAGTGGGCCTCTCTAGGTGTCATGGAGAAATTCTTATCTCCAGTAGAAGAGATAGAAGAATCATTATAGCATCAAACTAGAGGAGAGGGGGTGAGATAGAGAATGAAGCCCATTGGGTTGTCTTTTCTTGTTGTTGTTATGTTGCTTAAGCATATAAAAAGTTCTAAGGGATTTCTGTTTCATCTTAATACCATGATGAATTTCAATTCTTAACTTTGACTCCCATTCATAGCTTGTTTTGTTTACATAAGCAGTGTTCATAATCGGCATGAAAAATTGTGTCACAAGGATAGGAAGCCACCACTTTCTATATCCCATCCGTTTGTAACCACATACATAACTCTTGGGAGAGCCATTCTGTTTCCAATGAGTCCAGAATTAGAAAAGTATGAAAGGAGTGAGCGCAGTCATTGCATCATTTCAAACTCACCCCTTCAAAACAACAAAGAAGGGATTGTGAATGCTTCTTTTATGCAGCTTGCTGGGGACTAGGGAGCCTATGGACCAGAGTGGTTGTGTAATTGGTATAAAAGGTTTTATGTGGGTATCAAGATTTCTCAGCAGATCAGACTCTTTGAGCCAAAGATAGTGCATCTCTTGTTCAGGCCATTGCACTGTGGATGTTAGGCTATGACAGGGCCACAGCTTTTGTCCTCTGCCCACCTGTGGAAGTCTTGCTCCAGCTTATGCACCTTGGGTGGTGGCAAAGGCTGAGGCAGTTTGCAGAGCTCATCACAGACCTGGCATGCTTGGTCCTGCCCAGAGCACTGCACTGCTGAAAGTACAAATGCCGCAAAACAGCTTCTAGGAGAGCTGCCAGTAAGCATTCACAATTGTGAAACAATTGCCTCATTGTTTGTGATCTCATTTAAATGTTGCCAAACTTATTTCAGGTCTTGCCTGATTTCGAAGGAAATCTGATTCATCTGATTTTTTAGCTAAATAATTATCTGATTATTTGGCCAAATTTGCTTTGGTTAAATTACAAATTTTTCAAATAATTTCCCATATTAAACTTTTCCAGTCTTTTCTACTTAGTTAGCCAACAGTATCCACTGTTGCTTCCTAAACCTGTCTTTATCCTCCCCAATTTTCCCATGAGGGAGGGTATATAATCTCATACTTTTAAAGCATGTTCTGAAATTTACCTTTCTTAGCACTGCTCAGAATAAAGATGAACCTGGCTTCTAGGTCTTTCCAAGTCATCTGAAAGAAATAGGTCATATATGCTATTCGGAGTTATTTCTTAACCCAATTCCTATTTGTCCCGAAAAGCCTCGCCAGCTGAGCTTGCAGCTGCAGCATTTACCCCGAGATGACTCATGGATGACAGTCCTAAACTTATCCCCAAAACTTGCCATGAAATATTTCGCTTTAGTGATTATTTTCACATCGCTCTAGTATATCGATAGTTTTCAGAAACAAATGACATCATTCTATTTATAGCATTCTGTTTTTAGTAGTGGTATTTCCATTTACAAAATATAGTAATTCTCGATCATTGAAAATGTCAAATGCGTGATGTTAACATCGTTCTCAAATAGTCATTAGCCAAAGATCGATTTAATGAATCCTATTTATGTATATATTTCTGTTACATTGAGATTAGAGACAAGTTCTGTTTAGAAATAACTCTAAGAACAGTTTTTATATTTTATTTTCACATTGAAAACGAGTCAGATTTGCTACAGCCTCAAAGAGTGTGTTTGTATAAAATTAAATTAATGTTGGCAGCAAGCTGTGCTTTTTTTCTAAACAGGAAATGAGTTAATTCATTTAGGGGAAAGTGAGTGCTGACCTTCATCTGGGATGAGTAAAACTTGGATTTAGTTCTTTTACTTCATGTGGTTATCAAATATGCATTTTTAAAGGTCAAAACTTTTGTTTAAGACTCCATTGTTATTTTTTAAGAAGCCTTTGTAACAATTCCCTATATGACAAATTCCAAGAGGTAATAAAAGCACTTCCATCCTTCTGGCCCAGAGCTTCACTCAGTGTGGCAGTGGGCGGGAATGAGTGGCGGGTACATTGTGACAAGCTCTCTGCCCCATGCTCAGAGGGACCCCCTCATAGTTCCTTGGGTCTTTGCCTTGAGGTTGTTTCTACTCAAACACATGAGGTACTTGAAATATTGGCTACTGAAATACATCATAGGCAGAAATGAAAATTCCACAAATCTGTTCTGATACAAGGATAAACTTTTATTTATATACCAAAGGGAAAAGCAATATTCACTTAAAGCTGCCTAATCCATATTTTCAACAGAGAAGGTGTTTAATTTACTATCCACATTTAAAAAGCTTCAAATAAAATAAAGCTAGGAAAATACATAAAGAACAGATGATAAAACTCTCCAGGTAATTAATGGTCATAATACTGGAACTGCAGTTTGAAAAAGCAATGGCCTCTAGAAGGCCTAACTGTAGTTTATTTAGAAGTACAGATAATCAGTATCAAATGTATCCATTAAGTTGTAATTGGCAATGGTAAGCGAACTGCATCAAACTGTATCACTTTTAAAAATTAATCTAAAGTTGTGAACTATATAAAAATCGATCATTCTTCCAGTTCTCCTAAAAGCTCTACAAAATCAGTGATGTACCATTCTGCATTGTCCTTTACTTGTTGCCTGATTACATTTCCTCCAAATCCAATGAAAACATCCTAAGAAGGAAAAAAAAAAGGAAGAGAGAGAAATGTTTTTTGAAATAAATGATACGGCAGCAGCCTAGGGCAGTAAGTATTGTTTGGAAGAATAAACTGTTGGTGTAAAGAAAGGTAAGCCCATCCTCACCCAAAGTGCCTCCAGGGCTCCCTATGAGTCTCCTACTACCCTGCGAATGAGTAAGTGCACCACTGCTGCAGATCCATTCACCTGGACATTGCGGGCTTCAAAAGAATTGAAGCCCTCTTAAAACCAAGGCAATTGCTCAAAGATAAAATTGCATCAGATGGTAAATGTCTGAGTTCCTAAATTTGCAGCAATTACCTGCAGTCCAGGAAATTTGAAAGAGGGAAGATCAAAGAGAAGCCTGTGGTGTCATGGAACTCCACTGGGGCCTGGAATCAGAACCAAAGCAGGAATCTCCCTACTGGTGCTCTGGGTGAACTTGAGGGACCTCTCACTCAGGGAGGTGTGGTATCCTGGGCTGGAGGAGATGACGCCAATAACTGTTGGTGGCACTCAAATTTTCATCATTAAAATTATTTAAAGTTACATTGTTTTGTTAATTTTTATTAAGTGATATCTTCTTTCACTCAATAATCTTTTTTTTCTATGAACAACAGAAATTTATTTCTCACAGATTGAGAGGCTGAAAGTCTGAGATCAGGATGCCAGCATGGTCAGATGAAGGCCCTTTTCTAAGTCTTTTAAAATGGTATTTTCTCTTTTTCTGCCAGGATATAGACACGATATATACTAATTTGAAAGTACAAAATTCTCTTACTTGTCCTTTCTCTTCATTTTAATTTTCATACCACACAAGGGGGAAAAATATTCCTAGATTCTTACCTTCTAGTTAAATTTAGTCTCCTAACTGAGCTTCCTGCTTCTGTGGCAGCCCTTTCTACATGCCAGCACCTAACACAGCTGACTCATTCCTTCTCTCTCCAGAAGCCTTCTAGGGCTTCCTATGACCTAAAGTAACACCAAAGTGTCAGGTGAAGTGTGGGGTCTTCAGTGGTTGCTTACACCCATTCCTGTTGGTTTTTGCCCACTGACCAGCCCAGGACTGTGCCTAATACATCCCACTCTGCTCTGCTACTTCCCCTCCATCTGGAAATTTCTTCTCCTAAGCCCCACCAGGCCTTCATGAGGTAGCTGCTAACCTTCCTTTAGGTCAGATTCCTCTGACCACCTTCCAAGGACTACATACCTGCATGCATGCCACTTTCTCTTGGTTCGGTCAGACTATTTATAATTTTGGAATGTAAATTATATAATTTTTTCACATCCCGACAATGGGAGTCAGAGCTCCCTGAAAGAACTCTACATTTCATGTCTATGTACTCCTCATTAAACTAGCCCGGTGCTCATTACTTAATCAGCCCCAATGTTGGTTATAAATTACCTAAAAAGGTGTTATCTTCAACTGATGCAAGTAATGTTAAAAGGATCCAAAAAGATTCTATAACCACGTTTGATTAATCATTTACAAAAGTAATTACTCTTTTTAGATCTCAGGAAGCTAGGTAGTAAAAAAGTTCACCACTATATTTTTTATTCAGTTTTTCTTAAGAAATGATAAAGGCAAAATCCTATGTGAGATGAACACATTTGATATTTAGGACATTTGCTATACAGCATTTATTTCCTGTTGGTCTCAGAAAACAACATTAATTTAGAAGAATAAAATGCTTTAATATGGGCACATTATCAAACCTCCACGAGTCTCAGTTCCTTAGGTCTGCAAAAGTCAATTTACATATTGAGACTGAATTTGGTTTTTTTAATTGTTTTTTATCTTACAATGATATTTAGATTTTTGATTGTTTAACTCTCATAAATCTTATCGAATTCCAGATCAGCTATCTAAAACAAAAGTAAACTGGAAAAAAATTAGTATGCATAATACATACAGCAGGAGGACAGGCTTCCATGTCTGTGGCTCCATCTCCGATCATGAGTATTTTCTTAAAATGAAATTTTTCCTTTAAAAGTTTAATAACTTTTCCTTTCCCACCAGATTCAGCTGTTGGCTGCATCTCATCAAAACCTGCATATTCACCTTAAAAGTGCAGTTAAAACAGTATTAAAGATCCACAGAATTAGAATGGTAGGTCAGCTTTGCACATAGATGATATCCTCACTTAAATGTCACTGAGAAAGCTAAAAATGGCCCTCAGTAGAGCGACAAAGCCTGGACTTCGATACCTATTCCTCAGAATAAACAAGATTTTAAATTATAAATGCAAGGTTACTCCTTTAGGTCATAAACACCTTGGGGTAAATAGTTTTATCTTCTAAGCTTCCAGTGTAGTAATTCTCAAACATTGTTAAGGTTGCAGAACACCGTGAGATAGTAATATATTAAATTTAAAATAAGTTAATATATAATTTCATCTAGGAAGAGATTCCAACTTATAGTTGATTATTTCCATTCTTACAGTAATTACCACAATCATTACTCTATTTCTTTTTTTAATGATCTCTATCTATAGACTGTTCAAAAGTGTTCTGTTAACATATTGAATATTATTTGGTTTTAAGCATGTCAGCCACCCCTTGATGTAACTGGAGACATCTTGAAATAATAGAAAACTACAGCTGTGGCCCTCTGATGGTCCTGAAAGGGGCCAGGAGGCATCTCCAAAGGCAACTACAGTACAATGACTTGCTAACAAATTAACTCTCTTTCCTGAGTTTAAGGAGGTTCAAATATATGAGAGCTCTCATAAAATTGAAATATAATGCATAACAAAATAATCATGTGAATTTTACATAGAAATTAACATTTTACTAAGTGTTACATACTGATAGATTTTATGGATACTAAAGCTAGGAAAGATGATGACCTAAGTCTGTTTTGCAGAGTACAGGATACCAAGGAGTAAAAGACATCAGTCAACAGAATCCTTTATCTCAAAATTTTATCCTGATGTCTCCTTGCTTAAATTGCATTCCAAAAGACATTACCTAGAATATTGAAAAATAAAACTGAGAAGAAAGAGAAAATGTTACCATTAAAGTCTTACCATTGAAGTAGAATTTCAGCCTATTGGCAAATACATTGGTTGATGGGATATTGAGCTTTGAAGCAACATGCTCTACAATGCTCCTAAAGCCACCAGATATTAGGAAAACCTGAACATTTCGCTCTTGTAGGTGACTTACCAGCTCCCTGCAAAACAAAACAAAATATGTATATATGTATATGTATATATAATACCAAACACTGATTAATACAAAAGGGAAAACATGAAACATGAAAAAGAAACTAAAATATAAATCTATTTTTTCTCTTGAATGCATTTGCCCAAGGTACATCGGACAAGGTATATTGCCTGGTGAATTAATGTCTTACCTATGTTTTTCTAAATGCACTTATAAATTAATGGGTGGGGCTTGACTGCTATAGGAGACCACTCCACAACTCTATTCCGCCCTTAGACTTAGAAACACAAGATAAAGAGGAGGCTTAGGCTCTCCCTAGGAAAAGAAGGTAGGCCGAAAGGGATAGGATTAACCAGCCAGACAAAAATTTTTATAAGTGCCAAAAGAACCACACAGAAGGGATCTTTAAAGTAATGGTGAGATACTCTCAGGAGAATATGCCCCCAAATGCAGGTACTAATAGAAAGACAATATACCCAGACTGAGGCTCCTCTTACCTTATACCAGGGGTCAGGTGTGGGGGATGCTCTGCTATGAGCCTTTGTACCTGTTCCCTGGAGGGCTGGATCAGAGCCAAGCGCTCTGTGAGGGCAGCCTTGAAAGGCACTGCCCCACCCATGGCTCGCCGTGTCCTAGGAGAAAGACCCAACAGTGAGCCAACGATCAGGCCATCAAAGTCAGCTGTTCTCAAAGTTTACATGCCTAACCTCCCCAGTACATCACAATGTCGACCCATGAGGAAGGTGCTGCCTAGAGGCTCCTGTGACAAAATATGGTATGGAAGCGATGCCTAACAAACTATTGAAGGTTTGCTTAAGAATCACATTAATATTTTAGGGCCATTTCTTTTATCAAATGCAGCTGAACCTAAAATGGCCCATGACCTAGTGACTGCCAAGTAGGCGGGTAGGAGGAGCTCTCATCCAGGCATCTACTGAGAGACTCTGAACCAAAATTTCCTTTCCAGCAAACCACTAAGGCCACACTCTTAACCATGAAACAAAGCACTGGACACTTGGAGAACCCACCCAGGTCATCTTTGGTTGGTGATATTCACTATTCCGCTAACCAAGTTAAGAAAGTGTCTTATCCATATTTGTTTGTCAGAGCAGCTTTTTTTTTTTTGCCATAAATATTTGTGTAAATGGATGATTAGATAATGTACACTGCCAATTTCAGCTCTACGTGATTAAAGAAAAAGCCTAATGCCCATGTTTCACAACCAGGGACTAAAATCAGAGAATTGTGGCTCTGATCATGCATGTAATCCAAAAGTCACTATCTTTTGCAATTCTATATCATTTCATAAAGTAAACAGATACTGTTCCTACATTTCTGACACAGCATCCTCAACTCCACAGATTTTGGCCAGCTCATCAATTCCTTCTTCTCTGATGACCGTGCTATCAACATCAAAGCATACTGCATCAGCTGAACAGAAAAGTTTCCTCAGCTCTGAGTGGGAGACCATCCTTAGAAGAATTTTCCTCCTACCACAAAAAAATATATATATAAACATATTTAAAGACACAAAATACAATCATAAAAGGTCCAGTTTTGCCTAATAATGCCAAAGTACTTTGATTTATATCAAAGTTAGTGTAGCCCACATAAGAATGTACTCATGGATTCATTCATTTTTTAACACAAATTAATCACCTTCTAAATGTCAGGCTCTTGGGTAACAAAGATGAGCAGGACCCAAACTGTTTCTAGGAACTCAGTCTAGTGATGGTAACAACTTGTAAATATATTAGATGTTCAATCAATATGCAACTGTTTCTCACCGGATAATATCAATAAGGCAAGTGCTAAAAATAGAAATGTACATAAGATACTAAGGGCACACAAAGAAAATGTTTAATCTTGTCTATGACACAGGGCTTCCAGGAGGCACAAGCATTTGAGCTGAATCTTAAAAAGCAAGGAGCCCTCTGAGCGGGTTCTCAAAGGGCAGGGTATCAATTTGGTATCTGCTGGGAGTAGGAAGGAGGAAAATGGAGGTAAGGAAAGAGAGTAGTGATAGCACAAGGAAAAGCAGGGCCATGATAAGGAGAAAGAATGATGGATAATGAGCTGGAAGGTGCCAAGTGGCTCAGTCCAGCTGCCAGGCAGTGCATGAGTTCAGACCAAGTGGGGCTTTGGGTCAAGCTAAGGTGTTTGGATTTTAACTTCTAAGTAATGGGAAACCTTGAAAGCCTTTATGCCTCAGAAGAGGGGTCAGAGTTAAAAACACGCATTTATTAGTTACCACCAGTGTAGAGGTGGTAACTGAAGGCAGAGCGTGATGAGAATAGAGCCTGTAGGAATGACACCTTCAAGTCAGGATCCTGGGAAGTAAAATGGAAAGGAAACATCACAGAAAGAAACTCTGGGAGACCATAGTACTGCAGAAGCTATGAAAGACAGAGTTTCAAAAAGAATTATGAGATATTTTATGTTTTAAGAAAATCATTGGGGGGATTCGGCGGAAACATGGCAGAGTGAGAGATCCCTAGATCTCTCCCTTTGAAACAACAATAAGCTAAACATCTAAAACTCAACTAAAAACACCCAAACTGCACACCAGCACATCTGAGCGTGGGATCTGTGCATAAGAGCTACCACAGGTCAGGACCCCGGGTGTCGGACCGTAGACTAGGAGCAATAAAGAAACTGTCTCTCCAGCCACCAGAGCTCCATGTAGGAGGAGGGGGAGCGATAAAGGCGCAGCAACTTTCCTGAACCATCCTGCCTGGAAGTGCTGGCGCTTGTACTCAGCTGACCAGAGGGCCCAGTCATCAGGGCAGAAAGCGCAGAAGTGGGGCGGGACTGCAGAGGAACAACAGTTGATTTTTGCTGAAGGAGGCTGCAAAACCAAGGCTGAGTTGCATGCCCCAACGCCCAACCCAGAGGGTCCCTGCCCCCATAACCACCCCCCCCCAAGCAGTTTACCTCGGAGCCCCAGGGGAATCTGAGCAAAAGCTACTGAAACTGCAGGATTCCAAGAGGCTTAGACGCCACCTACTGGAAACCAAAAGAAGAGCGCCTTCTTTGCAGCAGGCTAAAGAGAGACCTTTATTTAATAAATCTTTCTGGAAAAACAACAGAATAGACTTCCATTAATGCCAAGGCAGAGAAACAGTCCATTAGACACCATGAACAACCAAGGTGGCAAGGCATCTCAGAAAGAAAGAGAAAAATCTCCAGAAAATAAGCTTACAGACATAGAAATATGTGACTTAAATGACAGAGACTTCAGGATGGTACTTCTGAAAAAACTCAATGAGATCCAAAACAAATCATAGCAACAATTTCAGGAATTAAAAGAAACAACTAGATGAGCAGAGCAAGGAGACTGAAACCCTCAAGAAAAACAGAATAGATATTCTGGAGATGAAGAACACACTGCAAGAGTTAAAAATGAAATAGCAAGCCTGGGAAATAGAGTCGACCAAATGGAGGAAAGGATCTGTGAGATCGAAGACAGAAATCTAGAAATAAATAGGAAGGAAGAAGAGAGAAACCGAAGAACGAAAAATAATGAAAGAGAAATACAAGAACTAGCTGATACCATCAGGACATGAGACATAAGAATAATGGGCACTCTCAAAGGAGAGGAAAAGGAGAAGGGATTAGAAAGCATTTAAAGACAAAGAGTTGACGAGAATGTCCCAAATCTAAGGAATGAGCTGGAGCTGGGAATTCAAAAGTCAACAGAACACCCAATTATCTCAACCCCAAAAGGCCTTCACTAAGACACGTTGTATTAAAATTATCAAAAATCAATGACAAAGATAGAATTCTCAAGGCAGCCAGAGAAAAGAAAACGGTAACATATAAAGGTAAACCCATTAGATTATCATCGGACTTCTCAGCACAGACCTTACAAGCCAGAAAGGAATGGAACCAAATATTTAAACTATTAAGTGAAAGGAACTACCAGCCTAGAATAATGTATCCAGCTAAGCTCTCCTTTAGATAGAAGGAGAAATCAAGACCTTTCCAGGCATACAAAAATTGAGGGAATTCTCCACTACGAGGCCTGCATTACAGGAAATACTGAAAGGGGCAGCTCACCTAAAACAAAATAACAACAACAAAAATACATAATTAGGAGTAAAGTGACTATCAGGCAAATAGAAAAGGAGTACGACCCTTATTAAGAGCAGGGCATTATAGCTTAAATAATAAGAAATGAATTGTTATAACAAGATAGTAATGAATGTTCAGCATACATAGGGACAAATTGAGACAACAATGACTGAAAAGGGGAGGATTCAAAGATCCAGATTCACAAAGGGGAAAGGAGATAAGGCATGTGCAGAAGAAAATAGACAACTGTATATATATAACTATCCTTTACATATTCGTAATGGTAACCACACACCAAAGATTGAGAACTGAAATATATAACATGAAACAAGATCCAGAGGCAAACCCCACAAAACCTAACCAAAATAAAGAAAACAGATACACATGGACAAGGAAGCAATGGAAACAACGAGCTACTAGAAAGCAAAAGATAAAATGGCTATAAGAAGACTTCATATTTCAATAATCGCCCTAAATGTAAATGGACTGAACTCACCAATAAAAAGGCACAGAGTTGCAGAATGGATCAAAAAACAAAACCCAATCATATGCTGCCTCCAGGACACACACCTCAGCTCCAAAGACAAATATACACTCAAAGTGAAAGGGTGAAAAATGAGATTTCAAGCAAATGGCATACAGAGAAAAGAAGGGGGTAGCAGTACTAATATCAGACAAAATAGACTTCAAAATAAAAAGGTAAAGAAAGATACTGAGGGACACTTCATAATGATAAAGTGAATCATGCACCAAGAAGACATAACACTTATTAATATCTATGCTCCCAACCAGGGAGCCCTGAAATATGTAAAGCAATTACTAACAGAACTAAAGGGAGAAACAGACCAAAACACCATCGTAGTAGGAGCCCTAAATACCCCACTGTCGGATATAGACAGATCATCCAAACAGAAAATTAATAAATAACATCCATGATTGACACATTAGACCAACTGGACATAATTGACATTTACAGAGCTTTCCATCCCAAACGAGATGCTTATACATTCTTCTCTAGTACACATGGAACATTCTCAAGAAGCGACCACATACTGGGACATAGAGATAGCCTCAACAAATATAAGAGGGTTGAAATCATACCAAACATATTCTCTGATCTTAATGCTTTGAAACTAGAGATCAACTGCAGAAAGAAATCAGGAAGAACCACAAATGCATGGAGATTAAACAACACGCTACTGAAGAATAACTGGGCCAGAGAAGAAATAAAAACAGAGATCAAGAGATACATAGAAACAAATGATAATGATAATACAACATATCAAAACTTTTGGGACAGGCAAAAGTGGTCATAAGAGGAATGTTCATATCATTACAGGTCTATCTGTAAAAACAAGAATGAAACCAAATAAACAGCCTAATACTTCATCTTAAAAAACTAGAAAAGGAAGAACAAATGAAGCCTAAAGTCAGCAGAAGGAAAGAAATCATCAAAATTAGAGCAGAAATAAATGAAATGGAAAACAAAAGAAAAATAGAAACAATAAATGCAGCAAAGAGCTGGTTCTTTGAGAAGGTTAATAAAATTGACAAACTCCCGCCTGGCTAGACTCACCAAAGATAAAAGAGAAAGGACACAAATAAACAAAAGCAGGGATGAAAGAGGAGAAATTATGACTAATATCACAGAAATACAAAGGATCATACAAGAATATTATGAAAAAGTACATAACAACAAATTTAATAACCTAGAAGAAATGGACCAGTACTTAGAAAAATCCAACCTTCCTAGACTGAATAAAGATCTGAAAAATCGAAATAGACCGATCAGCAGTCTGGAAATTGAAACAATTATCAAAAACATACCAAAAAGCAAAAGTCCAGGACCAGATGGCTTCACCAGTGAATTCTATCAAACATTCAAGGATTTAATACCTATTCTCTGCAAACTCTTCCAAAAATTTGAAGAGGAGGCAATATTTCCCAACTCATTTTATGAGGCCAATATTACTCTGATACCAAAACCTGGTAAGGATAACACAAAAACAGAAAACTGCAGACCAATATCTCTCATGAACACAAATGCAAAAATCCTAAATAAGATACTAGCAAACCGAATACAGCAACATATTAAAAAAGATTATGCACCACAATCAAGTGGGCTTCATCCCAGGGGCACATAGATGGTTCAACATACACAAATTTTTAATGTGATATACCACATAAAGAAATTAAAAAATAAGAATCATATGATCATATCAATAGATGCAGAAAAAGCCTTTGACAAGATACAGCATCCATTTATGATCAAAACACTTCACAAAATTGGTATAGAAGGAAAGTACTTTAACATAATAAAGGCCATCTATGACAAACCCTCAGCCATTATACTTAATGGTGAAAAACTAAAAACCTTCCCTCCAAGGTCAGGAACAAGGCAAGGCTGTCCACTATCATCACTGTTATTCAATATAACATTGGAGAACCTAGCAAGTGCAATTAGGTAAGAGAAAGTTATAAAAGGCATACAAATAGGAAACGAAGAAGTCAAACTGTCACTATTTCCAGATGACATGATTCTTTATTTAGAAAACCCTAAAGACTCCACAAGAACCCTACTAGAAACAATAAACAAATACAGTAAAGTTTCTGTCTACAAAATCAATGTTCAAAAATCCATAGCATTCCTATACTCTAACAACGAAGTGTTAGAAAAATAAGTTGAAAAAATAATTCCTTTCTCAATTGCAACAAAAAGAATAAAATGCCTAGGAATAAATCTGACGAAACATGTTAAGGACCTATATAATGAAAACTACAAGACCCTATTAAAAGAAATCGAAGAAGATACAAAGAAATGGAAAGATATTCCGTGTTCCTGGGTTGGAAGAAACGACATAATTAAAATGACCAAATACCTAAAGCATTATACAGATTTAATGCAATCCCCATCAAAATCCCATCGGAATTTTTTAAAGAAGTAGAACAAAAAATCATCAGATTTGTCTGGAAGCACAAAAGACCCCAAATTGCCAAAGCCATCCTGATAAAAAAGAATGAGGCTGAAAGCATCACTCTGCCCGACTTCAAATTATACTACAAAGCGACAGTAATCAAAACAGCATGGTATTAGCAGAAAAACTGACACATGGACCAGTGGAACAGAATTGAGAGTCCAGAAGTAAACCCATATTTATATGGGCAAATAATTTTTGACAAAAAAGCGAAAAACATACAGTGCAGAAAGGAGAGCCTCTTCAATAAATGGTGTTGGGAAAACTGGAAAGTCATCTGCAAAAAATGAAACTAGACTGTTGTCTATCACCACACGCCAAAATTAACTCAAAATGGATTAAGGACCTGAATATAAGACCTGAAACAATAAAATGCATAGAAGAAAACATAGGAACTAAACTCAAGGACCTTGGACTTAAAGAAAATTTTATGAATTTGACCTCAAAGGCAAAAAATAAATGAATGGGATTACATCAAACTAAAAAGCTTCTGCTCAGCAAAAGAAATCATCAACAAGGTAAAGAGACAACCATCGGAATGGGAAAATATATTTGCAAGCAACACCCCCGATAAGGGCCTAATATCCAAAATATACAAAGAATTCATATGCCTCAATAACAACAAAAAAACAAACTATTCAATCAAAAAATGGGCAGAGGACCTGAACAGACACTTCTCCCCAGAGGACATACAAATGGCCAACAAATATATAAAAAGATGCTCAACATCGCTAGCTCTTAGGGAAATGCAAATCAAAAGCACAATGAGATGCCATCTCATACCTGTTAGAATGGCTATAATCAACAAGACAAGCAATAACAAATGTTGGAGAGGATGCGGAGAAATAGGAACCCTCATACACTGCTTGTGGGACTGCAAATTGGTACAGTATGAAGGTTCCTCAAACAACTAAGAATTGACCTACCGTATGATCCAGCAATCCCTCTACTGGTTATCTACCCCAAAGACTAGGTCATATCTATAAAGATATTTACACACCAATGTTCATAGCAGCACTATTCACAGTGGCCAGGACATGGAAGCAACCAAAGTGCCCTACGATAGATGATTGGCTAAAGAAGCTGTGGTACATATATACAATGGAATATTACTCAGCCATAAGAACAGATGAAATACTGCCATTTGTGACAACATGGATAGACCTCGAAATAATCATGCTAAGCCAAAAGCCAGACAGAAAAAGCTGAAAACCACATAATATCACTTATATGTGGGATATAAACCTAAAAGCAACAAATGAGCAGGACAAACAAACAGAGATTCATGGACATGGACTATAGACTAGTGGTTATCAGAGGACTGTAGAGTAGTGGTTTCCAGTGGGGTGGGGGAGAAGAGGGGAGGAAGACGGGGTAAAGGGGATCAAATATGGGGGGCATAGGGGGAGGGTGAAATGGGTAAAGGGGATCAAATATATGGTAGCTGAAGGAAACTGTACTTTGGGTGGTGAACACACAATAGAATATACAGATGTCAAATGATACTGTACCTCTGAAAATTATATGATTGTATTAACCAATGTTACCCCAATAAACTTTATTTAAAAAAAAATAAAAGAAAATCATTGGACTAGAATCTTGGAGGTGAACAGGATCCTAGAGGTTTCTTAAACCAGTCTCCCATCAAAGTGACTAATATGTCATGAATGAGGCCACACAAATGATATAAATAAGCTATATTTAGAATAGACATCAGCTGAAAACAGACTAAAAAGAGCTGGTCAGTCTACTATGTAACTGATTTCTAACCAACGCATTTGGTAGTTTAAAGCTGACCCAGAAAAAAAATATCTTTTATAGCCAGTAAGCCAAATCCAGCCTGAGCCTGCTTTTGTATGTCCTGTTTTTATATTTTAAATAGTTGAAAACAAAATCAATGGAAGAATAATATTTTGTGACATACAACTTAAAAATAAAAGGCCAAAGTGAGAGGCAACAAGCATTTATTTGATATCCAAAAGAATAGCTATATAAATGTGTAACCAAGGTACTGTATACTTGAAACTAATAATAAAATTAAATTTTAAAAAAGTGAAGAAAAAAAAAGAATAGCTATTCTGGAAGCACTGATTCAGAAAGAAACCTAAATAGTGTTCTGATTAGAAGTCAATTTATGAGAAAGGGAATGGAAATAATTACATCAACAAAAGGAAGGAATTTCCATAGAAGCAGATAAGCTAACATAGTGATGCTAATTCTAAAGAATGTTTTTAATTTTCAGTCTGGTAGTCATTAATCCAGTAGTCATAATATCTGATTCCTTGTTATCTTTGCAAACAGATGTTTGGGATGCAATGCTGTCTTAGATCCAGGGTTATCTTACCCTGTTTTAACATTACATAGGTTTGAGACATAAGATGTGCAAGGCAGTTCTCCTAGAATGGCAGCTCCAACTCCATTAACGTGACTCTGTTTTATAGATGCAAGAAAATTACATGAAACTCAAAATTCATTGTCCATAAGTGAAGTTTTACTGGAAAATAGCCACGTTCATTTGTTCACATGTCTATAGCTGCTTACAACACATGAGTCAAGTAGTTGCAACAGAGACTATATGGCCTGCAAAGCCTAAATATTTACTATCTGGCCCTAATTGCTGACCTTAATAAGAGACCTCCAAATAGGAAACATGAGTTTAATTGGAGACTCACTAAGGGAGAAAGAAAGGGTAAATTGATTAATCTCAGTTAGTTGAATCTTAAACTCTTCACTAACATTATCAACCTAAATGTGGATGAAGCTTCAACAAAAACATTGTTTAAAAAAAATACATAAATACGAAACACAGATGCTACTGGTTATCTACAATCTGCTTGTTTCCCCTACTATCATGCTCTTGTTTAAACTTATCCCTCAGTTTAGAGGAATGGCTTCCCATGTTCACATACTGTCCCTTCTTTGAGACAGAGCTCCTTTGCTGATTGATTCTCTTCTGTCCTCTTAATGTTGCAATTATACATGGTCTATTCTTGATCTTCTCTACCTATACTCACTCCCTAGATGAATTCACTGAGGCTCATGGCTTTAAATGTAATCTCTATGACAGCAACTCCCAAATATATATCTGTAGCCCAGTCTCTCTCTCTCCCAAACTCTAAATTCCAACTACCTACCTGAGCTCCATTCAGATGTTTAGTAAACAACCTAAACTTAACATGTCCAAAATTGAACTCATGATCTTCCTTTCCCCATCAAAACTGCCATTCTTGTAGCCTTCCTTCACTCTCTTAATGGCAAGTCCCCTTGACATTTCTCTTTCTCTTGAATCTCACATCCAATCTTTCAGGAAATGCTGTTGCTGCTACTTTTAAAATCTAACCAAAATCTGACCACTTCTCACCACATCCACTGCTATCACTCTGGCCCAAGTCTCTAACGTTTTTTGTGAAGATTATACCAATAGCCTCCTAAAAGGTCCCCTACTCCAATATTTGTTCTCAACACAAGAGCCAGAGTAATCGTTGTAAGCTGTAAGCCAAATCATGTCACACTGCTAGCTCAAAATCCCTCAATGGCTCCTTATTTTACTAAAAGTAAAAGCAAAAGTTCTCACAATTATCTATAATTCTAAAGAATTATAATTCTATAATTCACCATCACTACCGCCATGCTCTCCCCATTACATGTTTAACCTTATTTCCTACTCATCTCCCCTTCACTCACTCTGCTCCATCACTGATACTCCTGCTGCTCTGCAAATACACCAGGCAGCTGTGCCCTCAGTGGGAATACTCTTCATTTGAATAACCACTTGGCCAACTCTCTCTTCAAGAGCTTGCCCAAATCTCACCTTCTTCAGTGAGCCAGCCCTGACCACCCTACAGTGAGCCAACCTCCCCATCCCTATTATTATGCCCAACATGACTAATTTCCCTCATTACGCTGTACTTTTCAATTTTTCTGTAACATCTATCATCTCCTAACGTATGAGAAAATGTATTTATGTTTATTACGTATTGTCTACCTGCTCTCTTTAGTATGTAAATTTCACAAGAGTATGATCTTTATCAGCTTTGTTCACTGCTGGATCCTTAGTATTAGATAGTTAGTCAGGCATGAGCCACAGGAGCGAAGGCCCAGCTCTGTAACCATAGAAACTTCCCTTGAAGACCTTCCTTAAGGACCTCCCAGAAGCACCTCCCCTAGGATTAACCCAAATCCTAGAGCACAAGGGCCAAAAAAGCTGCTGGCTACACCAGCCACAAACGCCTATGCAGGAGGTACTACCCTAATTTGCTCACAATTTAAGATCCATTGTACTGTCATTATAATACTATAACTATGCCTGGAAGTTCATGAATCAAATTATAACAGACTGAATTCTGGGTAAGCACATGCCCAGTAAGCAAAGTGTTATATAGCAGCCAGCTGTCAGTTAAGGTAACCTCACATAGGAATCATCTAGGACCTCCCATCATGGCCCAAATATAAACAGACCTTCCCATTTCTGAGTTGTTACAGCTCTCCTTGCTGAAAACCCACTCCTCCTTTGGGGCGTACTTTGTTTTATCTTTTCACCTCCCAAATTCCACAGGGCTGAAACCTTCCTTAGCATGGCCCATCTCCTTCTAAAAAGTACTTTCAATAAATCTTACTTTTTAAAAATTTCACCGATCTGTAATTCTTTGCTGCATCAAGGATTTTGATGAACAGAGGGACAACACACAACACCACCGTCCTCCGCCATGCCGCTGGGGCGACGCCAGATTTCACATCACCCCAGCGGTAACATTAGGACTGAAAACAGTACCTTGCACACCATGAGGCTCAATATTTGTTGAATTAAGTGAATGGACAAAGCTCAAATGCCATCTTTGCTATCTCTCCCCAGAACTCCCATGGTACTTTATGTAGACCTGTTTTTAATATATTAATATAATAAATTCATAATATTCCAACTTATCTTAAACTTATTTATGTGCATGTCACCTCCACTCCTGGATAAGAAGCTGTTTAAACTAAGATCCAAAAATTTCTAAAACACCTATTTTAAGCCTCTTTTGAGTAAATGCTCAATTATCTTCTGAGAGTTGAACGAATAAACAAAATGATATAACCATGAGTTACATACACACAACTAACCATTTTTAAAAAATTTTTATTATGAAAAATTTCAAATTCATAAAAAAATAGAGAAATGAATACATGAACTCCATGTATTCATCATCCTGCTTCAACAATTGTAACAAATCTTGCTTCAACAACAACCCCACTAAAAAAGGTTCCAAACCCAATTCCAACATGGCGGAGGGGAGGTTCCTACACATCTAAGCAATTCTCCAACACCAGCAGCATATCCTACAATTAAACTCAATTTTGACGCTATCTACCCAGAGAAAGCATCAGGTTCCACAGGTTTAGGGTTCAGTCACCCAAGGCAGACTCCCTCACACACTTCAAATGCCAATTGCAAGTCTAAGTTGTCACCTGTTCTTCCAACCTACTGGCTTTTGGCTGGAGGTCTCAACAACCCCCTTCTTGGGTTCAATTAATTTACTAGAGTGGCTCACAGAACTCCGAGAAACATTTTACTTACTAAATCATCAGTTTATTATAAAAGCATATAACTCAGGAACAGCCAGATAGAAGACATGCATAAGGCAAGGTATTTGGGAAGGGTACAGAGCTTCCACACCCTCTCCAAGTAAAACATTCTCCAACCCCGAAGCTCTCTAAACCCTGCCCTTTGGGTTTTTATGGCAGCTTCACTATAAAAGCACGAGTGATTAAATCATTGGCCATTGATGACTGAACTCAACCTCCAGACCCTCTCCCCTGCAGGGTGGTCAAGGGAGGTGGGACTGAAAGTTCCAATCCTCAAATCACTGGGTTTGCTCCCCTAGCAAACAGCCCCTGCCCTTAGGTACAGTCCAAAAGTCACCTCATTACCATAACAAGAGACACATTACTCTCACCACAGGAAATTCCAAGGGTTTTAGAAGCTCTTGCCAGAAATGGGGATAAAGACCAAATATTTGTTCCTTATTATAAATCTAAATCACTGTATCACACCTACACACATCCACCTTCCCTCATTATCTCAAATTAAATCATATCTCATACAAGAATATTTCAGTATATATTACTAAAAGGTAAAGACATTTTTAACATGGCCATTTGCATTTTAACTATGTTATTGTATCTGTCTGTATTCAAGTTTGGCTGCTAAGGATTCTAGAATCAAATGAAGTGCAGACTTAATCATATCAAACCTTAAGATGCCCTTGCTAATCTAATCCCTGTCATTAGCATATAAATTAATTTCTCTGTTATTCAATTCATTTATTCTCTTCCTGATTTGGCACCTATCTATTTCACAAATCTACTCTCCATTGCTCTTCTTCCCTCCAACTACCACACACACACACACACACACACACACACACACACACAAAACTAATGTTCAGGGAATACAAAGGACTTCTTGTTCCTTAAATATGTCATTTTTTTTATTCTTCTACATCTTTGCAAATGCTGTTCCCTCTGCCTGAAATCGCCTAATCCCTCAAATCTAGTGAACAAATTCCTATTTATTCTTTAAGGTACAGATTAAATGACCTCCCTGTACTATACTATTTCCTTCCTCGTTCTCTCTAGCCCAGAGAATCAATCACTCCCATTCCTCTCCTAAAATGTGAGTTCCTTCAGCATAGGGATCTTGACTGAATTATCTATTTCTGTTTCTTGCACCCAAGAAGTGTTAAGTAAATGTTTCATAAATTAAATAGACTGAATCCAAGTAATACAGGGAGGAAGCAAGAGAATAAAAATGTTAAATTAAGCTACATTCAGATACTGCAATATGCTATACTGCAGCCAGGCCATGAGGACACCTGCAGAACAAAGGAAGATTTGTTCACAACCCATTTCCCACACCTGTGAAGGGGAAACAGGAAAAACAGTTTTCAAGTGGCTGCAATACACAAAATAAAATCGTTCATTCCCTGTGGCTAAAACCATAGGGAACCTATGGATTAAAGGCTGAGAACTGCCAGCAGGCCTTTCACATGACATATTCTTACCTTTTCAGTTACATACTCTTCCCCTTCTCCTTCCTCACTGTATGTCAATATTAAAGGAAATGGATAAACAAAGTCTTTAAACTGTAACTCACAGGAACAAAAGAATGACATGTAAACTGAATTCCCCACCCAGGGTCCCTCTCAGTGCCTTTACTTTGTCTCTCTCTCACTGTCCCTCTTACTCTCTGCCTCTGAGAGGAGAACATGCTCTGTCTATGGAGTGTTACCTCTTCTCCAATTAACTATCTTTTTGACTTTTACTTTGGCGTGTGTGTTGAATTCTTTCTACTCTCTGTCAAAGAACTCTTTCTTCTCTCAATACAGGGCTTGGTCTCCCCCAACTTGAGGAAATTTGCCCTGCCCTATATCACCACAAAAGATTTGTTTTCTCTCTTTATAAAAGAGAAATATTAAACTAATTAGGCTTAGTTTGGCATGTTGACATTACATGGGAAGATTTATCAAATAAAGAAATAACAATGCATTTGTATACATGTATTCTTAATAGTAAAATGGATGTTCTAGAAATTATATAACAATCACCAAAAGTCTACAAAGTTAAAGCTGTGTATGTGTGTGCTCCCCATAAAGTTTCTCCAGTGTTCTAGAAATAAATTAGATTTTACTACTTGCCATTTTATTCATTATATTCTTGCCAAGCACATTGACATGTGTGTTAAAATGAATCACAAAGGTTTTATGAGTATGGTGGTAAGTTAGGACAAGTGGACATTGTTAGGTTTATTCTCTGCTCTGTACCTGTCAAAATAATAGTAAAAACAAAACTACGTGACAATTTGATTTTTAAATTGTTAGAACTTAAGCTGTCTTAGAAAGTATAAAAGGAAGCATATGGCTGCCTTTTGAAATACTTGATGCTTTGTTCTACAGGAGATTGCAAAGAATGTGGCTCTTTTAAAATTGTATAAACAAGTCAGTTAAATGCCAGTTGTCTGAAAAATCTTTTCAGGTTTTCCCCTTGATATGAAGATAAGAAATTTATATGGGAAGGGAGTGTCTGACAGACAACAGTGCAGCTTATGATGGAGACTGAGACAGAACTTTCAAAGAAACTCAGAATGGTGGCGGTGGGTGCTAACCTGAATACTCAAGATGGTGATCTTCCCTGGGTAGGCATGATGATACAGAAAAGCCAAGTTGCATTATTGATTGCATTATCATCAGATCTGTAATGGTGTCCTTTTAAGTTTTTTGTCATCTACAGACAGTCATTCTTTAACTCTAATGCCTTTTGCGAGTATGTTTTATCTCCAGAAAGGTCCATGGAGAGGATTCTGGTTTATTTTATGATATAGGTTTCTGAGGACTCTGGTTTATTTTATGATATACTTTTGCTCGATGAAAATTTATAAAACTCCAATAAATAACTGGATTCATGGAAATACTAGCAAATAATCAAGATAAACAAGTATTGATTGTGTGACTGAATGAACTGAAGATGATTATAACTCTTATAACGTTTTGTTTGAAATATTGCTGATTTTTAAGTCCTTTGTTTTCCAGATATAAGGAAACTTGTTTCTCTTAAGCGATTTGTGACTTGGAGCAGTTTAGGAAAATTTGCCTTTGTAAGCAGTATTGAGATATTCACATTTTTCTCCCTACCTGATCCCTCCAGAATTTGGAAACTTTATTTTTTAAATTTTTTTAATTTTTTAAATTTTTCAGGCAAGGCAACCCTTGGTTGACCTCACAGATTGCAAGGACCTTGTCAGTTTACAATCCCTTATATTTTAAGCCTACAGCACCTGGTCTTCCTAGGTGGTCTTCCATCCAAATATTAACCAGGCCCGATCCTGTTTAGCTTCCGAGATCATACGGGATCAGGCTCATTCAGGGTAGCATGGCCGTAGACCAGAATTTGGAAACTCTTACTGAGTATTATTATTTTCATAGCAATATGGTTATTTACATAGATCCAATAAGAATCTGTTCTCTTTATAATGGGGTACAAATGGAAACTCCTGATGTTGTGTTTGAAAGACATGCGCTGACTCCTGATGTCATCAAAAAGCTTTAAGTAATTAAGGTTGACTTAATTAAGAAGCCAATAAAAGCCCCTTGGAAAAACAGCCTGATACCTTGCCTATATGGTTCACAGCAGTCTTTCCAGGTAAGGAATGAAGGTTGCTTTCCTAGGAGATGGCAAAGGAAGCACCTCAAGATGTTTTAGGGACCTCAAGAACCTGAGGAATTCACCCAATTCTATAGGTATTGTAGGCAAGGTCTGATGGCAAGGATGTGGCTTGGTTTCTTAGCTCCGAGAGGCTACTTGAAGTTCAATCTAAAGATTCCTTATGAAATCCCAACAAAGCAGATTTAAGGGAGCTTATATGATCAACTGCTATTAATGCACTTATGCAAGTTAAAAGGCCAAGTTTACTGAAGTTAGACTTATGCAATGAATTAGTCTTAATTTGGCTATCTTTGGTAAAAATGGGTGTGATTTTACAGAGAAAAATTGTTTCAATAGAGACTATAATGCACAATTGTGGATAGTAAATTCTAGTTCAGTTAACTGTCTTTAAAGGTTTATTTTTCACTTGTAGACTGGGCTGGATCCTGAAATTTTCTGGTGGAAGTGTTTGGCTATAACCCTCTTAACTAGTGGTTCATTTTTTCTCTCACTCTTTGCCTTGGAATTATTAAAAATTAAAACTGTTGTTTTTGTTTTTAGCCTTGCAATTGCAGATTGCAGCTGGACAACATGATGTAAACAGGAGAAATCATCACAACAGCTCAGGCTTTAATGATCTCAGTGATTGATACTGTGTAAGAGCTTTCCTGAGTACCTGATAACATCATCAGAGGTACTGCAGGCCAGGAGAATCTGTCAGGTTATTGCTGCCTGTGTTCATTACTTTTTATTTTTCTCATATTAGGGTACAGGTATCCTTACTGCTTCTTCTACCGTTGCTGTGGTCTCTGCATGTAAATTGAACACCCAGAATGCCTCCTCTAAGGCTCAGGGACCTTTGTGGAAGAGGTGGGTGTGTAAGATTGTAAGAGCCAGATAGGAGGGGCACAATAGGCAGACAAATCTAACTCTATCTTATAAACTAATCCTCCCTCTTGATTGAAGCAGGAACTGGTAGCCCTACTTCCTTCAAGATTGAAGGATGAACAAAAAAAGGGGGCTGGGGTTGTAATAGGTTAGAATGCTTCTGCTTCTCTCCCTGACTCTGCCTTTCCAGCCTGCATTCCCTCAGATATGCTAATTGACTGGAAGAGTTCTACCTAAGACTCAAGTAATTTATGGTCTGACTAACTGGGAACCAAGAGATCTGGAGATTTCCTCCTCTTCCTTGGGTCTCATTTCTTGCCCCACCCCTTCTCCTTTCCCCGTTTATAGGGCACAGAAACTTGGAGAGTTCTTAAGATGGATTTGAGAAAGCTAGAAATCTCCCATCTTCTTGTCATGGTACCATTTCAAAAAATAAAAACTTTCCTTATTCCAAACTTGATCGGTTGAATATTAAATATCTGATGCACCAAGCACACAGGCCTTGTAACTACAATTCTCCCTAACTAGGACTAGGGTTCCCAGGCAATTCACTTATAATACATTTTATGATTAAAAAAAAAAAGAACAAGTATTCTTTGGGGAACCTGAGATTTTATGCATACCACATAGGTTGCAGAAGACAATTTTAAAATTTAGGTGAGGAGTAACCATATAACTGATAGACAAACATATAAGAATGACAACAAAAGACAAATCTGACTTGCATTTCTCCAGTGCTTCCTAACTCTGCTCTACCTGTTTTTTTCCTCAATAAAAATGCAGCATAAAGTTCTGACTACAAATTCCTTTAAGAGAGATCTCGTGAGTTCTGCAAGAATAAGAAGAACCTAGAAACAAAATACAAAGAAATGAACATCAAGATCCAGACACATGAGAAGAAAGAGGAAGACCGGCTATACTCCCTCCAACTAGGAATGGTACAAAAAAGAGTCAGAAGCAATGTTTCCTAAGACTGGTTCCTTTGGGACACAATTGACTTCTGCCTCCTTCAAGCACTGCAGAGGAGTTAAACATAGTCTTTTCTGTGGTTTTGATTCTGCAAAAGCTTCCAGTCTGACAGGAAATCACCTACACCTGATTAGCAGAGGATCTACTGGGAGAACAAAATGCAAATACAGAGAAGCCAACAGAGGTATATTACAGACTCTACAAAAAAGCCCCTGTTGTCTTCAAAATGAGGAGACACAGTTGTCAGCATTCCAAGTCAAAGAACAGTAGTGCTTCCCAATAACAAGGGAACAAAGCCAACAATATGAATTACAGTCCTCATAATTAAAACTGCAAGTATGTAGATAAAGGTGCAAAATATATGAAGAAAAATAAAAGATTTAAAAAAAACAGTTAAGAACATTAGGCAAGAAAAAACAACAATAAAAAGACTGAAAAGGAAGGTAACTAGAATAGAAATAAATAATTCACAAGGTTCAAATACAGTCCTTACAGAAATCAGAAAGGGTTCAGTGTACCCTTCCTCTCACCCGAGTGACATGGACTAATACTCCAGTGAAGGAGTACGAGGTGTATTCAAAGCCCTGTACCTGGAGATGCAAGTCTAGCACTTCTTTTCCCATTCTCCTGAGCATGACTGGCCTCTGCAGGTGTTCTGAATCCCACTTCCCTACAGACCAGGGAGAGCTGCAGCCTAGAAGAGACTCCCCTGACGTTATTAATCCTGAGAGGACCCATTGCCTGGAATAGCAGGACAACAAAAGTGCTATTTCCAATTTGCTTCTTTACTACAGTTTACTCTTTCTCTGAACCGTTTACATCTAAAAGAGGATTGTTTTAATTATAAAGGCCTGCTCTATTTCTCTTCTAGTTTGGAATTTGTACATTGCTACTTGACTCTTTTTTAAAATTGGGCATGTATTTTAAAAGTCCCTTCTATTTTGTTTCACAAACATGAAAATAACAGGACTATGGTCATTATTATATTGAAATCCTACCTGGTAATTGTAATAAAATATAGAAATCTTAGAACTCATATTCTTCCCTGACCTGCAATCCAATGCCAAAAATTAACTTGATATTAAATCAACACCTAAACATAAAAGCTACAACTATAAAACTTCTAAAACATAGGAGAAAAATTTCACAAATGTGGTAGGCAGTCTCTAAAATGGCTCCCAGTGAACTCACCTGGTACAACTCCAAAGTGTTCTATAACCACCCGCCCTTGATTATGATATGAGTTGGATTTAGTAATTCTCTTTCAGTGTATAGAATGAGGCAGAGGTTATATCACTTTCAAAATTAGACTGTGACACAAATGAGTGCATGTATAACTGATATCTGAATAAACTCTATGGATTGTGCCAATGTCAGTTCCTAGTGATATTGGCACAAGAGAAGGAGCATGGGAAAAGAAAGAGCGCATGAGACTTCTCTATATATTTTTTTGTAAACTCCTGTGAATCCATAATTATTTCAGATTAATTCAAAATAAAAATGATCTGTTTCTAATTGAGTTAATCTCAAAACAAAGCAAAAGAATGTGACTTCCATCTTACCCCCATCCTTCTTCACTCTGCAGGCAGGCAGCTGCCATGTTGTTAGCTGCCCTATGAATAGGTGCATGTGGCAGAACTGAGGGGACTTCCAGCATACAGCCAGTGAGGAACTGAGGCCCTCAGTCCAACAACCCTCAAGGAACTAAATCCTGCTAACGACCATGTGAGTGGGCTAGGAAGCAGATCCTCCCCCAATAAAGCTTTCAAGTAAATTGATGTTGACCAACTACAACCCCTAAGCTAGACCCACCCAGACAAGCTGCTCTCAAATGTTTCACCCACAGAAACTGTGAGAAAATAAATGTCTGTTGTTTTAAGCTGCTAAGTTTTGGGGTAATAGATAGCTTCAGGTAAAGGTGGCGGAGTAGGTAAACTACATAGTCACCTCTTTCCACGAGTATGTCTAAATTACAGAACCATCACTGAGAACCACCTGAAGACTAGACGAAAAGAATTCCTATCAATCACTAAGGATATAAAGAAGCCACAAAAAGACTGGTAGGAGGGACGAAGACACAAAATGAGTCGGTCCCATACGCACATGTGGTGGTTAAGAAGTGGAAGGGACATTTCAGCTGCAAAGGTTCCCGAGGAGTGAGGGGTTCCAGCCCAACACAGGGCTCCCCAGGCCAGGGCTCCAGTGCAGGGAAAAAAAGTTCCCGTAACACCTAGCTGTGAAAATCAATGGGAATTGCAGCTGAATCAGGCAGAGGGCTGCTGGAGACCTAGGTCTTACAGAAACCAAAGACAATCTGTTGCTATGAGAGTTTGCTGTCCGCGGTATTGGGACAGCAGCTCAAAATGCACCAGAGACATATGAGGAGGAGCAGAATTGCCTAGTTTCAGGGCAAGGGCTGAAGGGGTCAGGGCAGTTCTCTCAGGGAACAGAAGTGCTGGCAAACACCACTGTTACCTTATTGAACCCTCCCTACACACAGTTGGCAGGTACAAGTGGGCACCAATCTGAGTTCTCCATTAACTTGGATAGCACCATCCATCTCACCCTGGTGATAGACTGAGATCTCATCCAACTTACAAACACAGACAGAAGCTCTTTCAGCACCTTTTCCATACAAGCAGCCTTCCTCACCTCATACTTCAGATTTTCCTAAAATCTCTCAAAGTTACATAAACCACAAAGAAGCCATGCCTGGGTTCAGCATGCCCTGCACCTCTTGCTAAGTGGCCCCAAGGCTGGATTAATGGCAGCAACCTCAGTTTGTTGCCTAGCCTCTTCCAAGCATAGGCAGCAACCAACAACAGATCACTTGGTAACTCCTATCAGATGGCCCTGGGCCAAGCACAAGCTGAGGCTGACCTTGGCCTGCACCAGAGACCTTCCCAAAAGGCCCTAGAATCAACAAACCAGGTGATCAGCTTCAGACTTATCCAGAGCACCACTCAACCGGCTCCAATAACAATACACCTGAAGGGCGATCTTGACTGGCACCAGAACCCCACTAAGCAAATCCTACTCCATGGAGTTAGTCCCTGCACAAAAGCTCATCTGCTGTAGTCATGGCCATTTTTCACAGCCGGTCAGCCTGAGGGTCAATCCTATCCACTGACACGCTAACAGCAATCAAGGTTCAACTATAACAGGAGGGCACACACAAGCAACTAGAGCACCCAGATCAAGTAACCAAGGAGACTGTGCGAATGCGCCCCACAGGACAACTACTACAGGCCACCTTGCCAACACTGGGACATATATCAGATCGACCTAATACATAGAAACAAACTCACAGAGTCAGTCAAAATAAGGAGACAAACATCCCAACAAAAGAACCAGATAAAACTCCAGAAAAAGATCTAATAGAATCAAGCAATCTTCCAGGTGCAGAGTTCAAAACATTGTCTATAAGGATGCTCAAGGAACTTAAAGGAAGAATAGATGCACTCAGTGAGAATTTCAATAAAGAGATAGAAAACATACAAATGGTATAAACATAAAAAGAACTAGTAAGAAATGAAGACTACAGTAACTAAATGAAGAATACATTAGAGGGAATTAACAGCAGATTATATGAAGCAATGACAAAAATCAGTGATCTGGAAGACAAAGTAATGGGAAACACCCAATACCACTTCAAAAAGAAAAAAGAATCCTAAAAAAATGAGGATAGTTTAAGGGACCTCTGAGACAACATCAAGTGTAACAACATTCACATCACGGGGTACCAAAAGGGGAAGAGAGAAAGCAAGGGATTAAAATACTTGAAAAAATGACAAAAAATTTTCCTACTTTGGCAAAGAAAATAGAAATACAAGTCCAGGAAGAGCAGAGAGTCCCAAACAAGATGAACCGAAAGAGGTCCACACCAAGACACATCATAATTTAAATGCCAAAGGTTAAAGACAAAGAGAGAATCGTAACGGCAGCAAGAGAAAAGCAGTTAGTTTTGTACAAGGGAGCTCCCATAAGACAGTCAGCTGATTTCTCAACAGCAATTTTGCAGGCCAGGAGGGACTGACACAAAATATTCCAAGTAATGAAAAGCGAGGACCTACAACCAAGATAACTCTAACAAGTAGACCATCACTTAGAATTGAAGGAGCGATAAAGAGGTTCCTAGACAAGAAAAAAAAAAAAGGAGTTCCTCATCACTCATTCAGCATTACAAGACACATAAAAGGGACTTCTTTAAAACAAAGAGAAAAAATAAAAAATATGAAGAAGAAAATCTAGAAAGGAAAAAATTCTCACTGACAAAGGCAAACAGTAAAAGCAGTGATTCAACCAATAATAAAAGTATTACAAAGATTAAAAGACAGAAATAGAAAGATCATATGTAATTACAATAATAAATTAAGGGATATACACATATATAGCTGCACAAAAGAAGTAAAAAATGATGGCAGAAACATAAATATGGAGGGGGTGAGTATAAACTGTAGTAATTTTAAAATGTTTAAACATAAGTGACCGTCAACTTGAAATAGGCTTTTGTTATAAACATTGCATGGTAAATAGGAAGCACATGGTAACTACAAACCAAAAATCTATAAGACATATACAATAAACAAAGAGAAAGGAATCCAAACACAACACTATAGAAAGTCATCAACATACAAGAGAAGAAAGAAAGATAATAAGAACAGAGAAGAACTATAAAAACAATCATAAAACAATAAAATGGCAATAATTACATACCTATCAATAATTACTTTATATGTCAATGGACATAGGGTGGCTAAATGAATAAACAAGACCCACACATATGCTAACAAGAAACTTACTTCAGATCAAAAGACACACGGTCTAAAGTAAAGGGATGGAATATGAAATAGCAATTCATATCAGAAAAAATACACTATACAACAAGGGATGTGACAAGAGATGAAAAAGGACATTTAATAATGACAAAGGGATCAATCCAACAAGAGACCATAATTCTTGTAAACATCTATGCACTCAACATAGCAGCACCTAAATATGTAAAGCAAATATTGATAGACATAAAAGGAGAGATCAACAGTAATACAGTCAGAATAGGGGACTTTAACAACTCATTGACATCAATGGATAAATCATCCTGACAGTAAATCAACAAGTAAACAGTGGACTTAAATGACACATTAGACCAGATGGACTTAATTGATAGTTTTAGGACATTTCACCCCAAACCAGTAGAATATACATTTTTTAAAATGCATGGGTAACATTTTCCAGGATAGACGACATGTTAAGCCACAAAACGAGTCTCAGTAAATTTAAGACTGAAATAATTTCAAGCATATTCTGTGATCAAAAACGTATGAAACTAGAAATCAATTACAAGAATACTGAAAAGCACACGAGCACATGGAGGTTAAATAATATACTACTAAACAACAAATAAGTTAACAATGAGATCAAGAAAAGAAATCAAAAGGTACCTTGAGACAAATGAAAATGAAAACGCAATAACCCAAAAATCTATGGGATGCAGCCAAAGCAGTTCTAGGAGAAAAATTAATGGCAACACAGGCCTATCTTAAGAAAAAATAAAAATCTCAAACAACCTAACCTTACACCTAAAGGAAATAGAAAAACAACAGCAAACAAAGCACAAAGTGAGTAGAAGGAAGAAAATATAAAGATTAGAGCAGAAATAAAGAGTCTAAAAAAAATGACAGAAAACAGAAGCTGGTCTTTTAAAAAAGATAAACAAGAATAGGGAGGAGAAAAAAATGGTGTAGATGATAGAGGCTCTGTTCATCCCTCTGGCGACCAAAGTTGTGACGGAAACAAGGAGCAGCAGCAAGAAAAATCGCCTAGGATCTAGATGAACAAGCCATACAACTAGGGAGAAATCCAAGAAAGCACCCTGCAACAACAGAAGGTATGATGGGGCAAGGACACGGGGCTGCCCAGTCTTGAGCGGCTGAGACGGAGGCTGCTGCTGCGGCAGTGGCAGAAGCCTCTAAAGGGGCCGTGTCCACGAGCAGATTTTCGCGGTGATGAACCTGCTCGCTGGGAGCACCAGTGCCCATTAGACTGCGCGCAGGGGGCACCAGGGACTTTCAGGAGGACAATGTCGGAGTGAGGACCAAGGCGAGACTCACTCCGTACAGAATAGCCAGCAGTATCCATTGTTCCCTGTTGAGCCCTCACCCCAGGTGGACACAGCGCCACCATAGCTGACACATCATCAAACTGGATAACAGAGGTTGCTCCGCCCAAAGGATTCCCTGAAACCCCGCCTCCCCCAACTTGGGCCCCACCCAAGCCACATCCAGGTGTATCCTCAGCGAGTCAGGTGCTCCTTGCTGAAACTCATACTGGTGGAGGCAGCTGGCCACGGTTTCTGGTGTGGCCTTCTGAGGCAACTATAAGCACAGCATATGTGGATTGCTTGCTGAATCTTAACAGGTGGCCTCGAAGGGCCCAGGCTTGGGCTAAATTTGGCCTGCAGCTGAACCTCTCTCAGGACTTTGCCACTGGACACTTACTTCACAAATCCACACTAATAAGACAAGGAGACTTAGGAACTTTGCTTAGTACATAGAAACAGACACAGAAAGGCAGCCAAAATGAGAAGATAAAGAAGCAGAAACCATAGAACAGAACAGAGATCCAGCAAGTCAAGTAATCTAACAGATGCAGAGTTCAAAACACTGGTTATAAAGATGTTCGATGAACTTTTGAGAAGTGTAGAGAACTCCAACAAAGAGATAAAAATGGAAATGGAAATTATAAAAGGGAACCAGTCTGAAATGGAGAACACATTATCTGAGAAGAGAAGTATATTAAATGGAATAAACAAAAGAATAAACAAAGTGACGAAAGAGAAGGATCAAATGCCTTATCTAGTGGACAGGAAAGCCAATCAGGACACTCAATCAGAATGGCAAGAAAAATGATGCCAAGACTATAAAAATAATTTAAGGAGCCTATGGGACACTATTAAGGCTCCAAATATTGGTCTGATTGGTGTAACAGAAGATAATCAAAATGTTGAACAGCTGTTTGAAGAAATAATGATGGAAAATTTCCCTAACTTTGAAGGAAATGGACATAAAACCCCAGGAAGCTCAGAGAATCTCCAAAATCAGGGATCTAAAGAGGCTCACACCTAGACACATCATAATTAAAATGCCAAACACAAAGAAAGACTATTAGAAGCCGCAAGAGAAAAAGAAGTAATTCCTTATAAGGGAACAAAACTGGCAGCTGGTTTCTCAAAAGAAACTATGCAGGACAGAAGGGTTTGGCCAAAAATATTTGACAGGATGAAGACCCAGGATCTACAACCAAGAATAATTTATCCAGCAAAGCTTTCATTTAGAGTTGAAGGACAGATAAAGAGCTTCCCAGACAAAAATAAGCTAAAGGAATTTATCAACACCAAGCCAGTATTACATGAAATGTTTGAGGGACTTCTTTAAGAAAAAACACAGGCATTAAAAAACAGGAATAAAGAATGGTAACAACTACATTTCTATCAATAAGTACCTCAAATTGAAAAGAATTAAGTGCTCCAACCAAAAGATACAGTGGCTGAAAGAATAAGAAAACAAGATCCTTACGTATGAAAAGGAAGGGGATAGAAAAAGACATTGCTTTGATAGACCTAGAAGGTGTTTAAGTCAGACAGAGAAAGATAAACACTATATGATTTCACTTATATGTGGAATCTAAGGAATAAAAAGAACAAGCTAATCAAAAACAGACTCACAAATATAGTGGACAATCTGGTGACGGACAGAGAGAGGGTAGAGGGGTTTGGGGGTGCTGAGAGAATGGGGCAAAGGATTAAAGAAGTACAAATTAGTAGCTGATGGATGGTCACGGGGATAGGGAGCACAGCATAGGGAATGCAATTACCATTAATACACTGGCTAGGTGGAAGGTCAGGGGAGGGATGGAGCAATTGGGGAGTGTCATTTTACTAACTATATAGATATCTAACCAATATACTGTATACTTGAAACTAATTAAAATAAAAAATAAAATAAATAAAAAATAAAAATAAATTTTAAAAAGATAAAATTAATAAAACTTCACTCAGACTCATCAAGAAAAAGAGATGAGCCAAATAAATAAAATCAGAAATGAGAGAGAAATGACAAATGGCACCACAGAAATACTGTGAACAATCAAATGCCAACAAATCGGACATCCAGGAAGAAATGATTACATTCCTAGAAATATATAATCTTCCAAGGCTGAATCAGGAAGAAACTGAACATTTGAAGAGACCTGTAACTACTAACGAAATTAAATCTGTAATCAAAGCACTCCCTGCAAACAAAAGCCCTGGACCAGATGGCTTCACAGATAAATTTTACCAAACAGTAAAAAAAGAATTAACACCTATCTTTCTCAAACTATTCTAAAAAATTGAAGAGGAGAGAAGCCTCTGAAAATCATTTTACAAGGCTAGCATTACCCTGATACCAAAACCAGAAAAAGACATTACAAAAAAAAGAAAATTATAGGCCAATAGAACACAGATGCAAAAATCCTCAACAAAATAATAGCAAACTGAAGTCAGCAATACATTAAAAAGATCATATACCATGATCAAGTGGAATTTATTCCTGAGATGCAAGTTTGGTTCAATATCTGCAAGTCAATTAATGCGATATACCATATAAAAAAATGAAGGGTAAAAATCGTATGATCACATCAATAAAGGCAGAAAAAGTATTGGATAAAATCCAGCAAAATTTATGATAAAAATTCCTAGCAAGTTGGGAATAGAGGAAACGTATTCAAAATAATAAAGGTCATATATGTCAAACCCACAGAACATCATACACAATGGGGAAAAGGTAAAAGCATTTTCTTTAAGATCAGGAACAAGACAAAGAAGTGTCTACTTTCATCACTTTTATTCAACATAGTACTGGAAGTCCTAGCCACAGCAATCAGACTAGAAAAAGAAATAAAAGGCATCCAAATTGGAGAGGAAAAAGGAAAACCCTCATTATTTGCAGATGACAAGAAAGTATATATAAATAACCCTTAAATTCCACACAAAAAAAATCTATTAGAACTGATAAATGAATTCAGTAAAGTATCAGGACACAAAATTAATATTGAGAAATCAGTTGCATCCTTATATACCAATAACGAACTATGAGAAAAAGAAATCAAAATAATCCCATTTATAATTATATTAAAAAAAAAAAGACCAAAATACCTAGGAATAAATTTAACCATGGAGGTAAAAGATTTGTACTTGGAAAATTACAAGATGTTGAAGAAAGAAAATTAAGATATAAATAAATGGAAGCACACGCCATGCTTCATGGATAGGAAGAATTAACATCATTAAAATGTCCTAAGCAATCTATAGATTTAATACAATCCCTATCAAAATACCAGTGGCATTTTTCACAGAACTTGAAAAAATAATCTAAAAATTTATATGGAACTACAAAAGATCCCAAATAGCCACAGCAATCTTGAGAGTGAAGAACAAGTTTGGAGGTATCACACCACCTGATATCGAACTATACTACAAGGCTATAGTCATCAAAATAGCATGGCATTAAAACAGACACCTAGATCAATGGTACAGAATAGAGAACTCAGAAATAAATTCATGCCTATATGCTCAATTAATCTATGACAAATGAAGCAAGAATATATAATGGAGTAAAGACAGTCTATTCAGTAAATGGTGTTTGGAAAACTAGGCAGATACATGCAAAAAAAGAAAAAAGAAACTAGACCACTTTCTTACGTTACATAGAAGAATAAACTCAAAATGGATTAAAGACTGAAATGTATGACCTGAAACCATAAAACTCCTAGAAGAAAACATAGGCAGTAAACTCTTTAACATTGCTCTTAGTAATATTTTTTTCTGATATAGTTCCTCATGCAAGGGAAACGAAAGAAAAAAATAAACAAATGGGACCATATCAAGCTAAAAAGTTTTTACACTACAAAGGAAACCATTAACAAAACACAAAGATAACCTACCCAGTGGGAGAAGATATTTGCCAATGATACATCTGATAAAGAATACAACTTAATACTAAAAACAAACAATCCAATAAAAAAATATGGGCAGAGGACCTGAATGGACATTGCTCCAAAGAGGACATAAAGATGACTAATAGACATATGAAAAGATGCTCAATGTCATTAATCATTAGGGAAATTAAAACCACAATAAGATCTCACACTTGTCAGAATGGCTATCATCAATAATCAGTACACAAGTGTTGGAGAGGCTGTGGAGAAGTGGTAACCCTCCTGCACTGCTGGTGGGAACGTAAATTGGAACAGCCACTATGAAAAACAGTATGGAGGTTCCTCAAAAAATTAAAAATAGCAATTCCACTTCTAGGTATTTAACCAAAGAAGTCTAAAACACTAATTTGAAAACACATATGTATCCCTATGTTCACTGCAGCATTGTTTACAATAGCCAAAATATGGAAGCAACTTAAGTGTCCATAGATAGACAAATGGATAAAAAAAATGTAGTACATATATACAATGGAATATTACACAGCCTTAAAAAAAAGAAGGAAATCTTGCAATTTGCAACAACATGGATGGACCTAGAGGATATTATGCAAAGTGAAATAAGCGAAACACAGAAAGACAAATACCATATTATTTCACTTACATATGGAATATAAAAAACAAAATAAACAGACAAAATAGAAACAAACCCATACATACAGAGAACAAACTGATCATTGCCAGATGGGAGGGGAGTTTGGCAGGATGAGTAAAAAAGGAGAAGGGATTAAGATGTACAAATTGTCAGTTATAAAAACAGTCATGGAGATGTAAAGTATAGCATAAGGAATATAGACAATAATACTGTAATAACTATGCATGGTATCAGTTGGGTACTAGACTTATCAGGGCAATCACTTTGTAAATTATATAATTGTCTATTCAGTATGCTGTATACCTGAAACTAATATAATATTATATGTTAAATATAGAGTTTTTTTAATTAAAAAAAAAAAAAAGCAGGGAAATCCTTATAGGGAAGGGCAGTGTCATGGCCCGAGAAGGGAGGCATATACATATTAAACACCAAGAGATTTACTGAAACACAATGTAACGCATGTTTCATTTTCTAGTGGGAATAAAATTGACCCCACAAAACTAAAAAATAAAAATTGATAACTAATATAATTACCTTGAGGTAGCCAAAATTTAAACAAAACCCAAAATCATGAATAATAAAAGGAAAAACTGATAGCTAGGACTTCATCAACATTAAATACTTCTGCCTTTCAAAAGATACCATTATGGAAAAAAAAGAAAAAGAAAAGGCAAGCCACAGAACAGGAGAAAATATTCACAATACATATATTTAATAATGGACTTGTATCCTGAATAAAGAATTCTTACAACTCAATAGTAAGACAAACAATCCATTAAAATATGAGTAAAAGATTTGAACAGATATTTCTATAAAGATACACAAACTAAAAAAAACTGACAATACTAAATATTGGTGAGAACTTGGAACTTTTATATATTGTTGGTGGGGATGTAAAATGGTACAACCACTTTGGAAAACAGTTTGGCAGTTTCTTACAAAGTTAAACATATAATAAACCATAAGACTCAGCAACCTCACTCCTGGATTTATTCAAGAGAAATGAAATATATTCATAGCATCTTTATTCATGACAGCCCAAAACTAGAATGTCCATCAACAGATAAACAGATAAACAAAATGTGGTATATCCCCACATTGGAACACTACTCAGCAATAAAAAAGAATTAATTACTGATCTACGCTTTACCATGGATAAATATAAAAAACATTATACCGACTAAAAGAAGCCAAACACAAAAGAGTACATACAATACGATTTCGTTTCTATGAACCATAGAAAATGCAAACAAATACAATAATGACAAAAATCAGCTTAGTAGGGCTAGGAGTGGGGGGACATGACTGCAAAGAGCCCCTAGGAAACTTTTAGGTGTAATGGAAATGTTCTACTGCGGTGCTGATTGTGTAAAAAATTGCCAAAATTCATCAAAATGTACACTTAAAATGGGTACATGTTATTGTATTAAATTATACATCAATAAAACGTTAGTTTAAAAAATTTATTGGGCACATATCAAATTATTCGAAAACTTAAAACGTCCCGACTACTTTGTTTCAGCAAGATGAAAGTGACAGTATTATTATATTGAAAATCTACCAGCAGTTATAATATAGAAATCTTGGATTTTATTATTTTCCTTCCTGATCCTCATTCCAATATTGGTCAAATATTTATGCAAGCCACATATAAAGAAAAGAGTAAATAAGTTTAATAAATGAATTATTTAATTCCCAACTTGAAGCTGTATCTCTACAACAATGTATGTGGTAAGTACTTATTCAAAATTCTAATTCTAATGGAAAAGAAGATGACAGTCACACACTGCAACTCTAAATTTGGGAGAGTTTCCTAATCTTGTATTGGTGCTTCCCCTATGCAGGATTGCATCATTCATTCATGCTGTTTGGTAACAAGCAGCAGTGAAATAAAACAAGTAAAAATTACACAAAAGTAAATTGATGAGAAGAAAGCTTTGAAATCTCATGAAATAGTTTACTTATCCTGATTAAGAAAAATAAATGTAGAATCACGGAGGCCCTGGATGTGGAAAAGGCAGACCGGTAAATCAGAAAGTTGGGCACACAGAGAGGTAAACACATGCCGGGACTTACCCTGGTGGTTGCTGCTCCTTCCTGGGCCGCTGCCACCCACTCCAGGGCTCCCGCGGCTGTAACTGCAGGGGGCCGACGGCTGTCTCCAACGCTCAGTCACGGAGTTCCAAGGGTGGTGACCTGTGCAGAGTCGCAGAGCCTTCCTTTACCAAACAATCATATGAGATCTGCTGATAGCTGCAGCGGCTTCTGGTCTGCTTTGCAAGTGCTTTATCTAAACTAAAGATTGCAGATTCAGGCTGGGAAGAAGAACTTGGCCCCGCCCCCGGGGAGGGGCTTCCTGAGCCCGCCCACTTCTCCCTCCCCGGGCTCTGCGTTGGAGGACCCAGACATGCCCTCCACTGTGGAGGCTTTCCTGCAAAGCTGGGAGGCGCACCACTTAAACTTTACAGAGGAAGAACAAAGAGCTACCGACCTTCAGAAGCGCTCCCTACGCCACCACCACTTGGGATAAGGGTACATGGGAGAAACGAGAGAGTTCTGCACTAATTTTGCAATTAAGGAAAACCCCTTAAGGGGCTTCTTTTGACATTACGCGTTTGTAGGAATGTAGATCTTCAGAGAACTTCAAAAACGACTTATTCACGACTAAAATGCAGAAAACCGTGACAAAATGAGTCTTTGCACCTTTTAGCTTTTTGGTCATTTTTTTTTCTAGGTGTCACTTGTCCAGCTACTTTTATGTTGACTGCAATAAATGATTGTCCCCAAACATTTACCTTTAGGCGCAGCTGGCTGGAGCTGGGCAATGAGACCCTACCCTAAAGGCAACCTGAAACCGTAGATGCTGATAGCTCTGCAGGCTTCCTCCAAGCTGATCACTCAGGCAGAGGGAATGCAATTGAGCAGGACACTTGGTGACAGATTCTCTGCCCTTTGTTACAGAACACCTCAAAAAACACAATTCTATCCAGAAAGAAGAGTCTTGCTGCTCTTTGGTCAGATGTGCCTTTGAAGTTCAATCTTATCTGATTTCATTAGTAAGAAAATGGTTGCAAGTTTGGAGCAAATCTTTTCATTTTTCTCAGATCTGCCAGAGATGGTTCTGATGAAGGATGGAGAGGAGGGATTTTAAACTTTTGAAATATGACATAAAAGATTACACAATTCCAGATGACTACTAGACTAATAGAGGGGTTATTTGTAAATTGTATAAATGTACTATACTATATACCTGAAACTAATATAAAATAATATTAAATGTCCATTCTAATTTAAAAGTTAAAATTTTTAAAAGATTATATAATTAAGGGGGTGGGCAAACTAACAAGGTCTAAAATAACAGTCTAGTCAAGAACCTGTTTGTATTTTGTAGTAATTTAGAAACAAGTCTAATAAAGGAAACAAGGTGTTAAACATCAAATATTTGTACACAAGTATAAAAAGTAATTGAGAATTTATTTAAACAGTAAAAGAAACCCAAGTAAATGCAAAAGAAGAGTTCATTTCTGCTATTATTTATATTTCAAAGATATTTAGTATCAAATAGATTTCAAATAAAATATTTATACTGAATAAAATCTGTCAGCTACTCATGGTCCCTGTACCTACCTCACATTCATACCTGTATTAACACTTATGGTCATGAGGTGGTAGTGTTGTAGTCACTGTTTAGCTGGAGCACACACTACTTAAAAAAAAAAAAAAAAAGTCCAGAGGAAGCTAATGGGTATCACAGATATATGTAATGATCAGTAAGTAACCTTGCCAGACAAGGCATAAAATATAAACAGATTAAATATGCTTCATTGTTGTTCTTCTGAAATAATGTTAAATAGCAAACATGAACCAAATACAAAACAGTATTATGAAGTCATAATAAAAACATTGGCAAATTATTTGGCAAAGCTTTAATCATAATTGGTTAGTAAAAAGTAATATAGGTAATACTGATGTTCCTAAAAGGTTTTCAATAGATCACATTTTTATAAGCTAACAAGTTTTCTAATGATTAACTGTGTTAGAATCAAGTACTGTTTTTTTCTTTAAAAAGTAATTTAGTGCTAATAAAATAGCCTTATAAAACATAGTAATTGGAACAATTATATCAGAAAACAATATGGTATTATTCAGTACCATTGAACAGGCACGTTTTCTATGACCCAGTAATTCCACCTCAGGAACACACTCAAAAAAAAAAAACTTTTGTACATAAGTACCAGGAGTATAAGAATGTTCACAGTAATACTGTATACATATAAATAAATAATCATTGACCAAAAGCTTTAAAAAGAGAATATCATTTGATGTCATAAATGATAACTCACAATATAAAATTCAGGATGGTAATTAGCCTCTGGAGACAGGAAAAGAAATGAGACTGGGAAGAGATTATATAGAGTTCTCTGATGGTATTAAAAATGTTCCTTTACTTAAGGGCAATAAGTATACAGGTTTCTTTTTGTATCTGTGTATATATATATATATAAAATATTTTCTAATACATGTAATATTTTTATATCACTACATTAAATACCAATACATTAAAATATCATAAATGTTTTAAAGAATATAGCTAAAGCAAAATACAATTTAATATAAACAATAACATTCAAAATAATTCATACCATGGAAATATGTCTATGACATGTCTTGTGAATAAAGTAGTTTACAGAACAATGTATGTATAGTCTGATTCCCATTTTTGAACAAAGAAAAGGTTTTGTATGTCTATATACATGTGCAGTATATGGTAATATATCTATGTCTATATATCTTTATAAAAGGATACACATCAGACTCAGTAGCAGTTAATTCTGGGAAGTAGTTAATCCTGGGGAGTAAAAGGAGTGAAGAATTTACCTTTCTACTTTTTTCAGTTTCATATCGATTGAAATTGGTTTAAAAACATTTATTTCTTTTGTCATGATTTAGAAACCAATTAAAATAAATGCCTGAGAGGTGAAGGGGTGGGCAAAATAGATGAAGGTGGCCAGAAGCTACAGACTGCCAGTTATAAAATAAATTATGGGGATGTAATTAAAATGAGGAAAACTCAGCTCTTTCCTCCTTCCTATGCAGGGAGAAACAAAATTCTTCCCTACTATGTCTTCTTTACTACTCACACAAAACACTTCAGGTAACCAAATGTGTGCGGGGTTTTCCCCACATCAAACAATTCCCTGCTACACCAGCTGGATATCATATAATTTAACTCAATTCTGACACTATATGCCTGCAGCAACAGAACCACCCGTTAGGACTCAGTCCCACAGATTGCGCGCCTTACACACACACACACACACACACACACACACACTTCTGACAGTAGTCTCAAGCCCAGGTTATCACCTGTGAGTCAGACTAACTGGCTATAGACTAGAGGTTCCAAGGACCCCTCTCCTTGAGTTCAATTAATTTGTTAGAGCCACTAACAGAACTCAGTGAAACACTAGTTTTTTACAAGATATGATAAAGGATACAGATGAATAACCAAATGAAGAAATACATAGGGCAAGGTTTGGGAGGGTCCCAAGCATAGGAGTTTGTGTCCCTGTGGATTTGGGCTGCGTTACCCTCCTGGTCTGGGTGTGTTCACCAACGTAGAAGCTCTCCAAACCTCACATTTTGGGGATCTTATCGAGTCTTCGTCATGTAGACATGATTGGTCATTAACTCCATTTTCATCCCTTCTCTCTTCTCAAGAGAATGGGATGGGGCGTGGCTGAAAAATTCCAACCTTCTAATCATGGCTTGGTCTTTCCCATGACTAACCTTTATCCAGGAGCCCACACAGTTGCCTCATTAGAACAAAGAACAATCCTATCACCTAGATAATTACAAGAGTTTCAGGAGCTCTGTGTCAGGAACAGAGGTCAAAGACCAATATTAGAACCAGAGTAGCTCCTAGTTGCTCTTATCATTTAGGAAATTACAAATGTCTTAGGAGCTCTGTGCCAGAAACCAGGGGCAATTACCAATATATATTTTCTATTATCTTACAATAATGTACAGCATAGTGATGATAGTTAATACTATATTGCATGTTTGATAGTTGCTAAAAGAGTAGATCTTCAAATTTCTCATTACAAGAAAAAAAAATTGTAACTATGTATGGTGATAGCTATTAACTAGACAACTTGTGATAATTTTGTAATATATACAAATATTAAATCATTATGTTAGACACCTAAAACTAATATGTTATATATCAAATATAACTCAATAAAAATAAATAATAAAAATCTAAAAAGGTAAAAAATAAATAAACAAATGCCTCAGATTGCTAAGTCAAATGATTATCCCAAAAAAATTATCTAAAGGTGCTAATTGGAGAAATGGTGGAGGTTCTGGTCAGGTGGCAGGGTAGGTAAACGTTGTGCTTGCCTCCATCCATGACTGCATTAAAATTCCAAATTATAGAACAACATGAAGACTAGCTAAACAGAGCTCCTGTAACTAAGAATATAAAGAGGAGGCCACAACAAGACTGGTACGAGGGGTGGAGATGCGAAATGGGCTGGGCTAGCACCCACATGTGGCAGTTGAGCATCAGGAAGGATATCTAGGCCGCGGGGTTTCCCCTGGAGGAATGAGGGGACCCAACCCCACACTGGGCCTCCAGCCCAGGGTTCTAGTAAAAGAAAAAAGAGTCCTCATAAAATCTGGCTGTAAAAATCAGTGGGGATTCTGACCATCCAGGTAAGATAAAAAGCTATTGGAAATCCAGACATTCCCTTACACGGCCCATACACAGACTCACTCGCTCACAGAACTCACCCAGGGCTCCAGCAGAGGGACAGAAGCTCTGGAAGCACAAGAGGCATACAAAGAAAGACTGAGTTGTGTGGTTTTTAAGGCAAGGGCTAAAGAGACAGTCATCATTATCTCTATATTGAACCCTCCTCCTGTGCAGCCAGCAGGCAGGTGCCACTTTGCCTGTGTTGAGCCCTACCCTTACAAATAGCCAAATCTGAATCTGCATTGGCCTGGTAAACTCCGCTCACTCCACCCCAGTTACTCCCTGGGTCCCTGCCCCAACCAACTCTCAATTGCTGGAGCCATACTCTTGGCTGGGCAACTAACTAGTCCCACTCTGCCCTCCCAGCAGGAGGCTCTTTAAGCAGCAATCTACAGGCCTCCGCTCTTATACCTCCACAGGTAATTCGGGTGGTGGGAAATAAGCCCTGGCCCGAGCTCCAGTGTTTCCTGGACAAATCTTGGTAGTCTGAGAGCCTGAGGCAGGTAGGCAGTAGCTGGCCTCAGTGTAATTTGAGAGTTTGTGGATGGCCACAGGCTCAGCACTGGCATCAAATCTGGCTGTGCACTAACCTGGTGTGTGCCAAATGTGCCCCATCCTGGTAACTTCCTGGGACCTTGTCTCACTCAGCCTACATATCACCTGGAACTTCTTCAACTGCTAAACCTTGTGGGCAGCCGGTAGGCATCCTCAGAACTTGGAGTGCCCTGGACACTTTGCTGAGCCGCCCCAGGCCCAGTACTAACCTTACTAAAAAATTAGAAAAAGAACAACAAACAAAGCCTTAAATGAGTAGAAGGAAGGAAATAATAAAAATCAGACCAGAAATAAATGAAACAGACTCTAAAAAAAACAATACAAAAGATCTACAAAATCAAGAGCTGCTTCTTTGAAGAGAAAAACAAAATCAATAAACCTTTAACTGATCAAGAAAAAGAGGATTCAAATAAATTCAGAAATGAAAGTGGAGAAGTAACAACTGACTCCACAGAAATACAAAAATTATAAGAAAACACCACAAGCAGTTACGTGCCAACAAATTTGACAATCTGGAAGAAATGTATAAATTCCTGGAAACACATAATCTCCCAAGATTGAATCAAGAAGAAACAGAAAATGGGAACTGACTAATTACTACTGAAGAAATCAAATCAGTAATTGAAAAATTCCCAACAAACAAAATTTCTGGAACAGATGGCTTCATAGGTGAATTTTACCAAAACATTCAAAGAAGAATTAGCACCTATTCTTCTCAAATTATTCCAAAAACTTCAAAAGGAGGGGAGGATCTGAAGGTCGTTTTACGAGGCCACCATTACCTTGTTTCCAAAACCAGAAAAAGACATTACAAGAAAACAAAATTATAAGCTGATATGCCTGATATGCATAGCTGCAAAATCCTCAACAAAATATTAGCAATCTGAATTCAGCAATACTTAAAAAGATGATACACCATAATCAAATTGGATTTATTACTGGGATGCAAGTTTGGTACAATATCAGCAAACTAATTAATGTGACACACTACATTAACAAGTCAAAAGATAAAAACCATATGATCATGTCTGCAGATGCAGAAAAAGCATTTGAAAAATTCCAGCATCTATTTATGATAAGATCTCTCAACAAAGTGGTAATAGAGGGAACATACCTCAACATAATAAAGGCCATATTTGACCAACCCACAGCTAACATCATACTGAATGGGGAAAAGCTAAAAGCATTTTCCTTAAGATCAGGAATAACAAAAGGATGTTCACTTGCAGTACTTTCATTCAACATAGTATTGGAAATCTTAGCCACAACAATCAGACTAGAAAAAAAAAAAGGCATCCAAATTGAAAAGAAGTAAAACTGTCATTATTTGCAGATGACATGATACTTTATATAGGGAACCCTAAAGATTCCACCAAAAAAAAACGTTAGAATTAATAAACAAATTCAAAAGTAGCAGGATATAAAATTAATGTTCAGAAATTGGTTGCATTTCTATACACCAACAATGAACTATCAGAAAGAGAAATTAAGAAAACAATCCCACTTGCAATTGCATCAAAAACAATAAAATATCTAGGAATAAATTTAATAAAGGAGGTAAAGGACCTATATTCAAATAATTATAAGTCATTGAGGAAAGAAATTGAAGAAGATACAAATAAATGGAAGCATATACCATGCTTCATGGATAAGAATTAATATCATTAAAATGTCCATACTACCCAAAGCAATCTATAGATTCAACACAATCTCTATCAAATACCATGGCATTTTTTTCTCAGAACTAGAAATAATTCTGAAATGTATATGGAACGCTAAAATACCCTATATAGACACAACAATCTTTTTTTTTATATAGTGACATTGGTTAACGAAATTCAGTAAGTTTCAGGTGTACAATTTAACAGTAAGGCATATACATACTGCATTGTGTGTTCACCTCCCATAGTTAGATTTCTTTCTGTCATCACATATTTGACCCCTTTTACCCCATCTGCCTCCTCTCTCCCCCCCTCCCCTGAGGTAACCACTGATCTATTGTCCATGTCCATGAGTCTCTGCTTGTTTGTCCTGTTCCTTTGTTGCTTTTAGGTTTATATCCCACATGTAAGTGATATCGTGATTTTCAACCTTTTCTGTCTGGCTTATTTTGCTTAGCATGATTATCTCGAGGTCCATCCATGTTGTCGCAAATGGCAGTATTTCATCTGTTCTTATGGCTGAGTAATATTCCATTGTATATATGTACCACAGCTTCTTTAGCCAATCATCTAACGTAGGACACTTTGGTTGCTTCCATGTCCTGGCCACTGTGAATAATGCTGCTATGAACATCGGTGTGTTCAGATATGGGTTTTCAAGTCCTCAGGGTAAATGCCCAAGAGAGGGATTGCTAGATCAATTCTTAGTTTTTTGAGGAACCTCCATACTGTTTTCCACAGTGGCTGTACCAATTTTCAGTCCCAACATCCTCTCCAACATTTATTACTTGCCCTGCTGATTATAGCTATTCTAACATGTATGAGATAGTATCTCATTGTGGTTTTGATTTTTATTTCCCTAATAGCTAGCGATGTTGAGCCTCTTTTCATATGTTTATTGGCCATTTGTATGTCTTCTTAGGAGAAGTGTCTGTTCAGGTCTTCTGCCCATTTTTTGATTGGATCGTTTGCTTTTTTGTTGTTATTGAGTTGTATGAGTTCTTTGTATATTTTGGATACTAAGCCCTTAACAGAAGGGTTGTCTGCAAATATATTTTCCCATTTAGATGGTTATCTCTTTACCTTATTGATGGTTTCTTTTGTTGAGCAGAAGCATTTTAGTTTGACGTAGTCCCATTCATCTATTTTAGCTTTTATTTCTCATGCTTGTGAGGTCAAATTCACAAAATCCTCTTTAAGTCCAAGGTCCATGAGTTTCATTCCTATGTGTTCTTCTATATATTTTATTGTTTCAGGTCTTATATTCAGGTCCTTAATTCATTTTGAGTTAATTTTGGTGTTTGGTGATAGACAACAGTCTAGTTTCATTCTTTTGCAGGTGGCTTTCCAGTTTTTCCAGCACCATTTATTGAAGAGGCTTTCCTTTCTCCACTGTATGTTTTCGGCTTTTTTGTTGAAAATTATTTGCACATATAAATATGGGTTTACTTCTGGACTCTTGATTCTGTTCCATTGGTCCATGTGTCTGTTTTTCTGACAATACCATGCTGTTTTGATTATTGTCACCATATAGTGTAATTTCAAGTCAGGCAGAGTGATGCCTCCACCCTCATTCTTTTTTCTCAAGATGGCTTTGGCGATTTGGGGTCTTTTGTGCTTCCATACAAATCTGATGATTTTTTGTTCTATTTCTTTAAAAACTGCTGATGGGATTTTGATGGGGATTGCATTAAATCTGTACAATGCTTTAGGTAATATGGTCATTTTAACTATGTTGATTCCTGAATCCAAGAACATGGAATATTTTTCCATCTTTTTCGATTTCTTTTAATAGGGTCTTGTAGTTTTCATTATCTAGGTCCTTCACATGTTTCGTCAGATTTATTCCTAGGTGTTTCATTCTTTTTGTTGCAATTGCTAAAGGAATTATTTTTTCCACTTCTTTTTCTAACAATTCATTATTAGAGTATAAGAACACTATGAATTTTTGAATATTGATTTTGTATCCAGAAATTTTACTGTATTTGCTTATTGTTTCTAGTAGAGTCTTTTTTTTTTTTCTTGTGGACTCTTTAGGGTTTTCTATATAGAGGATCATGTCATCTGCAAATAGTGACAGTTTGACTTCTTCCTTTCCTGTTTGGATGCTTTTTATATCTTTTTCTTGCTTGATTGCACTCGCTGGGACCTACAATGTTATATTGAATAACAGTAGCCATAGTGAACAGCCTTGCCTTGGTTCTGATCTTAGAGGGAAGGTTTTTAGTTTTTCACCATTAAGTATAATGTTGGCTGAGAGTTTGTCATATATCGTCTTCATTATGTTGAGATTCTTTCCTTTTACACTGATTTTGTGAAGTGTTTTGATCATAAATGGATGCTGTATCTTGTTGAAGGCTTTTTCTGCATCTATGTACATGATCATACAATTCTTATTTTTTAATTTCTTTATGTGGTGTATCACATTGATTGATTTGTGTATGTTGAACCATCCCTGTGCCTCTGGGATGAAGCCCACTTGATCGTGGTGTATAATCTTTTTACTATGTTGCTGTATTCAGTTCGCTAGTATCTTATTTAGGAATTTTGCATCTGTGTTCATGAGAGATATTGGTCTGTAGTTTTCTGTTTTTCTATTATCTTTACCAGATTTTGGTATCAGAGTAATATTGGCCTCATAAAATGAGTTGGGAAGTAATGCCTCTTCTTCACTTTTTTGGAAGAGTTTGAGGAGAATAGGTATCAAATCTTTGAATGTTTGGTAGAATTGACTGGTGAAGCCATCTGGTCCTGGACTTTTACATTTTGGTAGGTTTTTAATGATTATTTCAATTTCCATACTGCTGATCGGTCTATTTAGATTTTCCAGATCTTGATTCAGTCTAGGAAGGTTTTATCTTTCTAAGTACTGGTCAATTTCTTCTAAGTTATTAAATTTGGTGTTATATACTTTTTCATAGTATCTTGTATGATGCTTTGTATTTCCGTGATATCAGTCATAATTTCCCCTTTCATCCTTGATTTTGTTTATTTGTGTCCTTTCTCTTTTTTCTTTAGTGAGTCTAGCCAGGGTGTTGTCAATTTTATTAATCTTCTCAAAGAACCAGCTCTTTGTTGCATTTATTTTTTTCTATTGTTTGTTTGTTTGTTTGTTTTCAATTTCATTTATTTCTGCTCTAATTTTGATGATTTCTTTCCTTCTGCTGACTTTAGGCTTCATTTGTTCTTCCTTTTCTTGTTTTTTGAGATAGGCCTGTAATATATGAATTTCCTCTTATTACTGCTTTTGCTGTGTCCCAACAGTTTTGATATGTTGTACTATGATTATCAATTGTTTCTATGTATTTCTTGATCTCTCTTTTTATTTCTTGTCTGACCCAGTCATTCTTCAGTAGCATGTTGTTTAATCTCCATATTTTTGTTCTTCCCATTTCTTTTTACAGTTGATCTCTAGTTTCAAAGCATTATGATCAGAGAATGTGGTTGATATGATTTCAACCTTCTTATATTTGTTGAGGCTATCTCTGTGTCCCAGTATGTGGTCGATTCTTGAAAATGTTCCATGTGCACTAGAGAAGAATGTATAAGCAGCTGTTTTGGGATAAAGGGCTCTATAAATGTCAATTGAGTCAAGTTGATCTAATGTGTCATTTAAGGATGTTATTTCCTTATTGATTTTCTCTTTGGATGATCTGTCCATATCCAACAATGGGGTATTTAGGTCTCCTACTATAATAGTTTTTGCCCTGTTTCTTACTTTAGTTCTGTTAGTAATTGCTTTATATATTTCAGGAATTACCGATAGAAAGCATAGGTGTTAATAAGTGTTATGTCTTCTTGGTGTATGATACCCTCTATTGTTATGAAGTGTCTCTCAGTATCTTTATCTCTTTTTATTTTGTAGTCTATTTCATCCGATATTAGTACCACTACTCCTGCTTTTCTCTGAATGCCATTTGCTTGAAATATCATTTTCCACTCTTTCACTTCGAGTCTATATTTTTCTTTGTAGCTGAGATGTGTCTCTTGGAGGCAGCATATGTTTGGGTTTTGTTTTGATCCAATCTGCTACTCTGGGCCTTTTTATTGGTAAGTTCTATCCATTTACATTTAGGGTGATTATTGAAATATGAGGTCTTCTTATAGCCATTTTTTCTTTTGCTTTCTGGTAGCTCGGTGTTTCCACTGCTTTCTTGTCTTTGTGTTTCTGTTTATTATTATTATTATTATTATTATTATTATTAATTATTATTATTATTATGTTGGTTGGGTTTTGTTGATTTTCCCCTGTGGTCCTTGTTTTATGTTATATACTTCAGTTCTGAACCTATGACTTGTGATTACCGTTAAGAATATGTAGAGGATAGTTTTATATATATATATTATATATATATATATATAATATATATATAATATATAATATATAATATATATATATATATATTAGTCCATTTTCTTCTGCGTTTGCCCTATGTCCATTCCCCTTTGCAAATATGGATCTTTGAATCCTTTCCTTTTCAGTCATTGTTGTCTCAAATTGTCCCTATGTATGCTGAATATTCATTACCATCTTTCAATAGCAATTCTCTTATTACTGTTTAAGCTTATAAAGCCCTCTTCTTAGTAACGGTAGCACTCCTCTGTTTTTGTCAGACTGCTAGTCCCCTTATTCATTGTTATGTATTTTTTTGTCCTTATTTTTTAGGTATGCTGACCCCTTTCAGTATTTCCTGTAATGCAGGCCTCACAGTGGAGAATTCCTTCAGTTTTTGTATGTCTGGAATGGTCTTAATTTCTCCTATCTAAAGTAGAGCTTTGCTGTATACATTATTCTTGGCTGGTAGTTCCTTTCATTTAATAGTTTGAATATTTGATTCCACTCCCTTCTGACTTGTAAGGTTTGTGCTGAGAAGTCCCATGATAATCTAATGGGTTTTCCTTTATAGGTTACTGTTTTCTTTTTCCTAACTGACATGAGAATTCTTTCTTCATCATTGATTTTTGATAATTTAACATAATGTATCTTGAAGGAGTCCTTTTTGGGTTGAGATAATGGGTGATCTGTTGACTTCTTGAATTCCAAGCTTGATTTCATTCTTAGGTTTGGGAATTTCTCATCAACTATTTGTCTGAAAATGCTTTCTAATCCCTGCTTCTTTTCCTTCCCTTTGAGAATGCCCATTATTCTTATGTTTCCTTTCCTGATGGTGTCAGCTAGTTCTTACATTTCTCTTTCATTATTTTTCATTCTTCAATTTCTCTCTTATTCCTTCCGATTTATTTCTAGATTTCTGTCTTTGATATCACTGATCCTTTCCTCCATTTGGTCAACTCTGTTTCCCAAGCTTGTTATTTCATTCTTCTTCTCTTTTAGTGTGTTCTTTGTCTCCAGAAGTTCTATTTGGTTCTTTTCAAGGATTTCAATCTCCTTGCTAAAAAACTCATTCTGCTGATCTAGATATTTTTTCAATTCCTGGAATTGTTGATATGAATTATTTTGGATGTCACTGAGCTTTTTCAGAATTATCATCCTGAATTCTCTGTCATTTAAGTTGTATATTTCTATGTCTTTAAGCTTATTTTCTAGAGATTTTTCTCTTTCTTTCTGAGCTGGCTCATCACCTTGGTTGTTCATGCTGTTTAATAAACTATTTCTCCACCTGGGCATTAATGTAAATGTATTCTTTTTTTTCTTTTTTTTTTTTCAGAAAGATTTATGATATAAAAATCTCTCTTTAGCCTGTAGGTAAGAAGCCATTTTTCTTTTGGTTTCCAGTAGGTGGTGTCCAATCCTCTTGGACCCGTGCTTTATAGAAAGTATTAATAGTGCCTTTTTTTTCCTTATAAATATTCAATCACATTTGCTACCCTTGGTCTCAATCCCTGTCAGTATTAGTGACAGTTTCCTTAACATTTGCTCAGATTCGCCTGGGCTCCATGGTGTTCAGTCTCATGGGATATGGAGGGAGGTGCCCTCTGGGTTGGAGGATGGGGCAGTCTCGTGTCTTGCAACCGGGACTAGTAATAATCAACTGTTGCTTCTCTGCTATCCCATATTCTCTGCTTTCTTCCCTGAATCCTGGTCACTACTGCTGTGTGCAGTTCAGAGCTCTCTCCGGCAGGGATGTTCATGGAACTTGCCACACCTTCTCCCCTGCCCCTCCTCCTGCAGGAAGCTCCAGCTGCCAGAGGTAGTTTTTTTGTTTCTCCTAGTATACCACCCAGCTCCTGCTGTTCTGACCTGTGGTAACTCTTATTCACAGATCCCTTGATGTGCTTGTGTGTAGGTTGGATGTTTTTTGTTGAGTTTTAGATGTTTAATTTATTGTTTCAAGGGGCAAGATCTGGAGACATCTCTCACTCCACCATGCTTCTCACATCACTCCCGAAACTAATATATTTTTTTATGCCAACTATAATTGAAAAAAATCTCATTGGATTGTACGATGTAAATACAAGCAAGTAATTGTCTATTGTAATTCAATAAAGCCAGAAAAAAATATTAGTAAGCCTCTAACAATATTGACATAGAACAAAAGACATAAGATACAAATTTTTAATATAAGAATGAGTATGTACTGCATGAGTCCACCTATGTGACATTCTGGAAAAGGCAAAACTACGGAGACAGTAAAAAGATCAGTGATCACCAGGGTTTGCGGGGCTGGGGGTAGGGTGGCGTAGGAGGATAAACTGAATAGTCAGAGAGCACAGAGGGTTTTTAGGGCAGTAAAAATACTTTACGTGATACTTTAATGATGGATACACATTTGTTCAAACCCTAAGAGTGTGCAACACCAAGAATGAACTGTAATGTAAACTATGGACTTGAGTGATTAGGATGTGTATATTCATCAATTATAACAAATGTACCATTCTGGTGGGAGACACTGATAATGGGGGAGGATATACGTGTGCAGGGGGAGCAAAGTATATGGAAACTGTACTTTCCTCTCGATTTTGCTGTAAAACTAAAATTGCTCTAAAAATATAGTCTTTAAATAATAAAAAAGTAAGTTGTAGTAAAATACATAGTATAATTTCATTTTTGTAAAAAGAAAAATACATATGTAGATATGTGTAAAACTTTTCATAAAGATATACATTAAAATATTAAGAATGGTTGAAATATTTTTCTTTGTAGTTATGTGTCTTGGAGGTTTCTTCTGAAAGAAACAAATGAACAGAACAAACAAACAAAACCTCATAGACACAGACAACAGTTTAGTGGTTACCAAAGAGAAAGCGGGGAGGGAAAAGTAAATAAGGGTTAAGGGGATCAAATATATGGAGACAGAAGGAAATTTGACTTTGGTGAATACACAATGCAATATACATGGCATATCATTGAATTATACACTTGAAATCTATATAATTTTATTAACCAATGTCACCCCAATAAATTTAATTTAAAAATAAAAAATAAGTAGATGATAGCTAGACAGATAGATAGATGATAGATAGATAAAAGAAATGGAGATTTGTTTCTTTTTTCCACTAAAACTAGTCTATAGTTTTGCTTATTGTATTTTCAGAAAGCATGTATTGTATAATAAAATCAGGTTTTGAGTTTTTAAAGATAAAATTAAAATTATATACATGAATCTCTTTAGACATATAAAATATATATATATTTAACTAAAAGAAAAATGGCAGGCTGGAAAAAATATTGTCAAAAATATATATGATTAAGGATTATGACAGATGTCAAGGTTCATCCAGGAAAAATTAAAACCATTCTGAGTATTTGCAATAAAAGGAAGTTAATACAGAGAAATGGCTAACATTTAATTGTTTAAAACTGGGAAGCCTAAAAGGGTATGGTGAAGCAGCTCAGAGATTAACAATTGCAAGAAGCCATTACCAACTCTGAGAAGGTGGTATTATCAGGCACAGGATCATTTGGTCAAAGCTGAAACCATAGTGATCTGCTCAATTGGAGCAGGAGCCACAGAGAAGATATACTCATTGCCATCTAGGCATAGGGGAGAAATATCTGGTTTCTCATTTCCTTTTTTCAGGGCTTTCTTTCGGCCAAACCTAGCTAGATGCCAGCTGACACAGGAACTTTAGAGGAAAATGTAGTTTTCCTAGTTTTCCACAGAAAGATGGCAGGTGTCAGACCCCTGCCATACAAAGCAAAGCACAAAAAGAGCAAAGGATGTGACAAAAACCGTTCAAGAATCAGCACAGATTATTATAGAAAGGGCCTACAAATAAGTAAGATAAACTGATTTCAGTAGAAAAATGGTCAAAGGACATACATATGCACTTCACTAAAGGCCAATAAAGAAAAAAGTTCTAATTAAACTAGTAAATAAATTCAAAAAAAATAATAAGATATAAATTTTTTCACAAATGGGTGAAGATGAAAAAAGGTTGATAAGGATGTGGGAAATGGACACTTACTGGTCGTGTGAATATAAATACATGCAACTTTTCTACTTCTAGTTATTTATCTCAAAGAGCTCAGTCAATGTATAAATATTTCTCTTCTAAGGTATTCATTAGATTATAAATTAAACAATTTATGGTATATACCTACATTGTTTAGTAGAATACAGCATAGCCACTAAAAAAGATGATGTGTTTCTATATTTATTGACAAAGAAGAACTTTTGGACATATTATTGAATAAAAAAATACAGAACACAAAACAGCATATATAGTATGAACCTATTAATTTAAATCTGTGTACAATTGAGGGATATTTGGAATGTTTACCAAAATGTTGAGTGGTTGCCTCTCAATGATTTCTACTTTCTTGTATTCTTTTGTATTGCTTGAATTTTCTACATGATTGTGTATTATCTTGTCATCAGGGAAAATATAAAGCTATCTTTATAATAAATAAAAATGGGAGAAATTTACATTAAAAAGCAATAGGATTATGATAGAAGTGTTGTGGCAATATATGACTTAATCTTTCCCTATCTCCTTCTAGAAACTACACAAAGCATAGGAATTATAGGAAGAAATCCACCCTGAAAACCCATATTCAGCAATATTAGGAGACAAAAAGCAACTGGAGACTCCAAGGCCTGAGTAAGGGCTACCAAGAGCAGCTGAGATTGGGCAAAGGTTGCATGAGAAGCAGCACTTGGAGTGTTTAAGGGAATCAGCAGCAGCAGACCTCAGAAAATAGCAGCAAAAATAGACTCCCTGAAAATGAGAAGTTCATGTCAAGGTTAAAAAATTTGTTTGAAACAACTGGAGCAGAGGTAGAGATATAAAGAACTGAGGTTGGGTTGAAGCTACAAGAACTATAGTAGAAAGAGGAGGCACAGAGTGTCCAAAAGAATATCTGGGAAACTCATATTTCAGTATATCTCAGAAAGTAGATAAAGAGCTACCTGAATGAAATTCAGGAGCTATGTTACCTGTGTGCAATGACTAATGATGATAGTAGAGAGCACAGATCTGAGAGCAGGAGCCCTACTGGGCCAGTTTAAAACAGAAAAAAAAAGGAAGCAGGACTACAAAGAAAAAACCAAGGAGCCACATTGAATGAGACAGTCTGACTGGCAGCTGAAAACCTTTGCATCGTGAAACCTGGAAAACTACTTTGGTCCCTCTTGGCCTTCCTTCCTTCCCAGAAGATCCTTGCACATGATTGGTCCAGGAAAATACAAACCATTTAATAATGAGTTAAAATAAGAAAGAAGAAAGTGACAAATGCTTTTGTTATGAGTTGAATTGTGTACCTCAATTTAATGTTGAAGTTCTAACTCCTAATGCATTCATAATGTGACTATATTTGGAGATAAGGTGATCTCTTTAAATCATCTCTTTAACAGGATGATTACATTAAATGATTAAGTCTTTAGAAAATTCAATCTGACTGGGGTCCTAATAAAAAGAGGAAATTTGGATGCATTGGGAGGTACCAGAAATGTGAGTGTGCACAGGACAAAGATCATGTGAGGACACAGTGAGAAGGCAGCCATTTGCAAGCCAAGGAGAGAGGCCTCAGAGGAAAACAAACCTGCTGACATCCTGATCTGGGACTTCTAGCCTGAAGAACTGTAAGAAAATTAATACCTATTGTTTAAGTCACCCTGTCTGTGATATTTAGTGATGCAAATTAATAGAGCTCTTCATACGAAATTACTATAGAAATAGTAGAAAAGAGCAGCAAACCTTACCCATAGATCAAAAAATCCACCAGAAAAATGTTGGCCACAGAAAGATGAAAACTGTAATTAATTATACATTCAAAAAACATAATGAATTATCTCCATTAAGAACAAACAAAATTACAAATGTGGGAATTCATGGAAGACATGACAAAATAAGAGGGGGAAAAGAGATGGAATGCAAAATCCAGGGAAGAACTAGAACGGGGAAAAATCAAGAAATGAAGATAAAACTAAAAAAATACAAATAAAAATAGATACCATGTAAAAACACATTAACCAATACAGAAGATAAAAATGAGAAAAGCAAACAACATAAAATAATTAAATAGAAATAAAGTGAAATAATAGCTGTAGAAGATAGGCAAAGAAGATCCAAAAAATGCAGAATTGAAATTCCCAAATAAGATAACCAAACATCAGAACAAAATAATGACTTAAAGATATATAAATAAAAGCTACTAAATTTAAAAACAAGGTGAGAATCATTTGCACAGCGAGGAAAATAGATGAAGTAACATATAAGGGGGAAAAAAACAGACTGACCTTACACTTCTCCACAGATGAATTTAATGTCAGAAGACAATGAAGCAATAATTAAAATAGTGTTTCTAAAAGTGAGACCCTTCAACCAGCATTAGCATCACCTGGGAATTTGTTAGAAAGATCATTCTTGGGGCCCACCCTAGATTACTAAACCAGAAACTTTGGACATGGGGTCCAGTAATTTGTTTTTTAACAAGCTCTCCACATTATTCTGATGCAGGCTAAAGTTATAGAAGCATTGATCCATAAAACACTCAAGAAAATAAAGTACGAGCCAATGATTCTTCTTAACCAAACTAAGCCATCATTCAAATAAAGGCTAAAAACAATAGTTTTGAACATACAAAAACTCTGGGAATATTTTTCCCATGGGGATATTTTTCTTGGGAAACCTACTATTAAAGAAAATTCTACCAACCAAAGGATGACAAAGGAAATTTCAGCAAAGGAACAAGAAGAAATGTTAAGTATATATAACTGCAAAACTAAGACTAAACAAACAGGTATTGTGGAGGAAAAAAAAAAAAACAATATAAATGCTATAAACCTAACAATATAAAAATGATACTATAGAAAAATTAGAAGAGGAAAGTTTATAGAAGAAATGAAGCAGGGTAAGTTTCTGCTGGTTGCTTCATTTATAGTTCAAGAGAGTTAAAGGTATTATTTAAAACATATTTAACAGTTAAAGGTAATATTAAGAAAAATAATATTGTTAACTGAAATCAGAAGATAGAGAAAAAATGAATAGACACAGTCTAAAAAGTTTGAGGGTTAAATAAGCCATATTTATCAACATCACCACCAGAATAAAAATATAAAGCTTCAGGAAACTATAAATATACATGCATATGCATACACACAAAACAAAGCAAGGTATATAATATAGTTAAAGTTATAACACAAAACATGTCAGAATTATTTCTGTCATTTTAATAAATGTAGATGAGCTTGACTCACCATTTAAAATAAAAATATTGTTCAAGTGGATCAAAAAGTAAAACCAAACTCTATGCTGTTTATTGAGACTTACCTAAAAGTGATTTAGAAGGTTGAAAACAGGATGAGTAAAAGGCAAATAAAAGAAAGCAGGAATAATGATTTTAATAGCAGATGAGGTGGAACGCAGGCCAAAAAATCTTTAAGTGAGAAAATTTTGCTTAAGGTTATAATTCACAATGAAAATAAAAATGATAAACATCAACAATATTTATAAAGCAGAAATTAGAAATGATACATGGAGAAATGAACTTCTTTTTGCTGTGAAAGAAGTATTTCTAATTAGGACTTAAATTTTACTAAAAACATTAATAAATTTGACCACATATAAATAAAAATTTTCCACAGGAAAACCTCCATAGAGTTAAAAGATAAATCATGAAGAGAGAAAAAATATTTGAAGAACTAATTTCCTCGGTATAAAAAGAGCTCCTAGAAAAAAGAACATGACCGATAATCCATTATAAAAATGAGTGAAAGATATGTATAGTCAGTTCTCAGAGAAAAAATAAAAACAACACGTGGCTTTAAAACATAGGTAAGGAAGCTCAACTTCACTCACAAGAAATGCAAATTAAAACTATGCTGAGTGATTTCTCACTGTTGGAAAAAGAAATTACAAATAAGGAAGAGGGAAGTATTAGAATCGAACCCTGTGATATTGGATTAGAATTGAAAACATTAGTACAACCAGATTTTTTGTATATGTAGAGATTGATATAGAAGTGTATGTGTTCATATAAATATTCCCTAGTTCTCTCTGCTGACAGGGTCTAGAAGCAATGACACCCTAATAGCAATGAGCATACTCAGCACCCAGATCTTACTTTCCAAGTACCATTATCCAATAAAAGGACTAGGACTCTTTGGAGAAATGGCTTGTTTCAGGGGCAGAGAAAGTACAAAATAAGTTTGAAAGACTTGTATTGTGCTGCCAGAAAGTAAAGACATACTCAGAAAATGATAGAGACATGTCAAAAACCACAGGAGCCAATTTGAACTACTCCTAACTTGAGGAATAAAATAAAGACTAAACTGAATCCTTGAATCCATATTGATGTAAATAAGTGAATAAATTGATTAAATTATTCATTAATAGGGGAGAAGGGAAAGATCTTACAGTAGAATTTCAAACGATTTGTATAAAGAATGATGAAAATAGAAAATTGCCATTTATCAAACAGTCAAGTCTGGGATTTGATTTTACTCTACGCAGAAGCTAATAAATTAGCTTGATACTGTTTTCATGGATACAGACTTCTGGGTCAAAGACAAAGAACTTTATTACTTATAGCACAGCAAATAGCATGAGCATTATTTTATTTCCATCAGTTCCCCTTGTTCCCAAGTTCCATGGTGACAACACTATATGGCCCAGATGGATGCTTCATATGCAGTGGATTTAGTTTGCAACTGAGGAACACTGAGCTTGAGAAATCTATTGCTTTCTTAGCAAACAGTAGGTAAGCTTGCTCTTTGCCCAGAAGGAGAGAATAACTTGTCTCCGTAGATTACCAGCTGCATAAATAATCCTGGGAAAAGGCCCAAGTATAGAGCAGTCAGAGCCTTACATTTTTGACACACACAGAAAGATGTGTAGGAGCACAAGAGACCCATGTAGGACTGTCTCTCTCAACACAAATATCACTGTAATAATTGTTTCAGGCAAAAATCATTGATGGATGCTAAAAGTAGTGGGCCTTTGAGAGATGATTAAGTCATGAGGGTAAAGCCCTTGTGAATAAAATTAGTGCTCTTATAAAAGAGAACCACAGCGCTCCCTATCCCCTTCTACTATATGAGGACCCTGAAAAAAGGCTCTATTAACCAGGAAGAGTACCCTCACCCAACCATGCTGGCACCTTGATCTTGGATTTCCAAGCCTCTAGAACAGGAGCAAGGCAAAGATGCCCACTTTCACCACTTCTATTCAACAGAGTCCTGGAAGTTCTACGCAGAACAATTAGGCAAGAAAATAAGTACAGAGCATCGAAATTGGAAAGGAAGAAGTAAAATAATCTCTGTTTGTAGTAGATATGATCTTATGTGTAAAAAACCCTAAATACTCCACAAAAAGCTGTTAGAACTAATAAATTAATTCAATAAAGTAGCAGGATACAAAATCAACACACAAAAATCAATTGCATTTCTATACACTAAAAATGAACAATTTGAAAAGAAATTACAAAAACAATTCCACTTACAATAGCATCGAAAAGAATAAAACACTTACAAATTAACTTAACCAAGGATGTTAAAGACTTGCACAATGAAAACTACAAAATTTTGCTGAAAGAAATTAAAGAAGATATAAATAAATAAAAATATCCCTTGTTCATGGATTAGAAGACTTAATATTGTTAAAATGTCAATACTACCTAAAGCTATCTATAGATTCTGTACAATCTCTATCAAAATTCCAATGATGTTTTATGCAGAAATAGAAAAACCCATTCTAAAATTTGTATGGACTCTCAAGGAGCCCCTAATAGCCAAAATAATCTTGAAAAGGAACAAAACTGGAGGACTCAAACTTCCTGGTATCAAAGCTTACTACAAAACTATGGTAATCAAAACAGTACAATATTGGCATAAAGACAGACGTATAGACCAATGTAATAAAATAGAGAGCTCAGAAATAAACCCTCACTTATATGGTCAAATGGTTTTTGACAAGGGTGCCAAGACTATTCAATGTGAAAAGAACAGTCTTTTCAACAAATTGTGCTGGGAACACTGGATATCCACTTCAAAAAAAATGGAGTTTGACCCTTACTTAATACCATATACAAAAATTAACTCAAAAGGATCAAGGACCTAAATGTGAGAACTAAAATAGTAAAACTCTTAGAATAAAACATAGGGCAAAGCTTTATGGCATAGGTTTGGCAATAATTTCTTGTATACAACACCAAAAATACAGGTAACAAAAGAAATAGACAAATTGGACATCATGAAAATTGGAAATATTGCGCATCAAAAGACAGTGTCCATAGCGTAAAAAGGTAACCCATGGAATGGGAAAAATATTTGCTAATCAGCTATCTAATAAGGGATTAATTTTCAGAATACATAGAGAACTCTTACAACTCAACAAAAAAAACTAAACAATCAGATTTAAATGGGCAAAGGACTTGAATAGATATTTCTCCGAAGAAGATACACAAATGGCCAGTAAGCACATGAAAAGATATTACAATCACTAATTATTGGAGAAATGCAAATCAAAACTACAATGAGATACCATCTCATACCACAAAGATGGCTACTATTAAGAAAACAGAAAACAAGAAGAGTTAGCAAGGATGTGGAGAAATTAGAACTCTTGTGCACTATTGTGGGAATGTAAATGGTACAGCCACTGTGGAAAATAGTATGGTGGTTCCTCAAAAAATTAAAATCAGAGTTACTATATGATCCAGCAATCCCAGTTCTGGGCATATACCCAAGAGAATTGAAATCAGGGTCTCAAAGGGAGATTTGTACACCCATGTTTATAGACACATTATTCACAATAGCTAAAATATAGAAGTAGCCCAGGTGTTCATTGTCAGATGAATGAATAAGTAAAATGTAATATTAACATATATAGAATTTTACTCAGCCTTAAAAAGGAAGGAAATTCTGCAATATGCAGAACCTTGAGGATATTATGCCAAGTGAAATAAAAAAAAAACAAATACTGTATTATTCCATGTATACAAGATACTTAGTCAAAATCATAGAGACAGAAAGTAGAATGGTAGTTGCCAAGAGCTGAAGGAATAATAGAATGGAGAATTACTGTTTAACAGGTATAGAATTTCAGTTTTACAAGATGAAAAGAGCTATGAGGATGGATGGTGATGATTGTTGCGCAGTAATGTGAATGTATTTAATCCCACTGAATTGTCACTTAAAAAATGGTTAAGATGGTAAATTTTATGTTATGTGTATTTCACCACAATAAAAGATACATTTGTTATAGTGAAGAAAGCAAGTGACAGAAGAGTGTATATATTTTATATAAAATATAAATTCTTATTTGTTTGTTTTTGCATAAACTTGGAAACAAAATAAGAAACAAAAATAGTTGTGTGAGGGTTGATGGGAACTTGGTGGGTGGAGCTAGAGGCAGGAATGACACTATCTATTGTATACTCTCTTCTGATGTTTCTATTAAGTAAAATTGAAAGTCAGTGGGGAAAAAAATGGCGTAGATAATAGAGGCTCTGTTCATCCCTCCGGCAACCGAATCAAAGTTGTGGCAGAAACAAAGAGCAAACAGAAAGGAAAAATAGCCTGGAATCTAGATGAATAAGTCATACAACTAAGGAGAAATCCAAGAAATCACCCTTCCTTGGCAGAAGTTTCTCCCTCTGTGATTCGATAAGTGCACTAATGAATGTCTGACTGCATGCTCTAAGATGGGAAAAAAAGACACAAGTCCTAGCTCTGTGCTTCTAAGCTGTGTACTCTACCCTACTCTTTGTATTTCCATGCCAGTGGGATCCAGGCCATAGAGCCAAAGATGGCAGCCAAAACAAAGGGAAGTAAAAGACAATACGAGAGAGAAAAAAAAATAAAAATAAAAACAATATTTAAGATCCATATTATATATACACATAGACAGGTCTGGCAGCAAAGACAGTAAGTGGTTAACAATGGTGTTCCTCAGAGAAACAGAACCAACTCCGTGTGTGTGTGTGTAATATGTGTGTGTGTGTGTGTGTGAAAGAGAGAGAGAGAGAGAGGGAGGGAGGGAGGGAGAGATTAAGAATTGGCTCACATGGTTGTAGAAGCTTGGTAAGTCCAAAATCTGCAGGATAGGTCAGCAGATCAGAGACCCAGGAATGAGTCCAATGGCAGTCTGCTGACAGAATTCTTTCTTTCTAAGGGCAGTTCAGGTTTTCTTCTACTAAAGTTTTCAACTGATTTGATGAGGCCCACACATATTATATAGCATAACCTGCTTTATTCAAAGTCCGCCTTTTAAATGTTAATAATATTTAAAACATACCTTCACAGAACCATCCAGAATAATGCTTATGCAAATATCTAGGCACTGTGGCCCAGCCAAGTTAGCACATCACCATCACAAGTCCACTCCTTGTCTACTTGACACTCAAATGCATCTCTTTAAACTTAATCTCTGAATAAAGACAATAACTAGGTCATAATTCTTGGGCTTAGGCCCAAGTTTTCTTTTTTCTGTCAACTGATCACAGGAAACTTCCTATGATGCCATAGGTACAGGCTGGAAGAGAGGACGTAAGATAAGAGTTGGCATCATGGATATTTGGGCCACGTCTTCATGTAATCTACTTGTCCCTTCAAGGCCTGCTGGGACTTTAGTTCTAGAAGCAAAGAGGAGTGAAGGGCATGGGTCCTGAAGAGTATCGACAGTGTCTTGCAAGGGAAGTGCTTCAGGGGAGACCATTACAGTTTCATAGGGCATTGGAAGGTAAATCTCCTCAGCCAGGTGTAGGGAAGCTACTTCTACTGGCAAAGAAGATTCAACAGGATTTAGGGGCTCAATGTCCCCAAGTTCATTAAAGTGTTCTCAAATGTTTCATTTCAAATTTCAAGATCTATTATCAATGCCCTCATCAATGCCCTTGCTTTACAATTTGCATTGCAATTCAGCCACTCATAGGATGAGATTCTGGGTTTGTTTTTTAGCAATCTGAGCTCTGTGGCTACAGGAGTTAAAAGTCTCTTTCGGAATGGATAAACATAGATGCTTTCAGGTCATTTTTACAGTGCTTGTGCTGGGAATTTGAATCCCTGATATTATTCTCTTCTTTCCCTACTTTTGTCCAATTAATTTGACAAACAGTTCAAATGTATCTTATACATAGTTTCCCAGATCCTTGCCTCTTATAAGTGTTTGATTAGTATTATCCAATGGCAATATTTTATATATTTCTATTTTCATATCATTATTATTACTCTTTTTACTACTGGAAACATAATCATTAGTGTCTTTAAATCTAATCAGATTAGAGTGCCAATTCCAGGAACCCCAGAACCAATTCAGAAAATTCATCCTTAAGATTCTATTTCTTTAGAACCACTCTCAGTATCAAAATCTTTATTATCCAGGATTCTCCAGAGAAACAGAACCAATAGGATGTATATACAGATAGATCTAAATATAGATATATAGATATATAGATATAGATATGTTTAGATATACAGCTTCACAAGGGGGTCTACTGTTCAAGTGAGGGCATCATCTACTGGTAAGAGATGATTTTAAGGAATTGGCTCAAGTGATTGTGAAGGCTTGCCAAATGCAAAATCTTCAGGGTAGGCTGGCAGGCTAGAGACCCAGGGAAGAGTTGTAATTTAAATCCAAAGGCAGTATGCTGGCAGAACTTCTTGATCAAGGAAAGTCAGTCTTTGTTCCATTAAGGTCTTCAGATGATTGGTTGAGGCCCATCCATACTAGTAAGATAATCTGCTTTACTCAAAGTCTACCTATTTAAATGTTAATCTTATCCAAAAAACACCTTCACAGATATGTCCAGAATAATGTTTGACCAAACGGCGGGGCACCATGACCCAGCCTGGTTAACACAAAAATTGACAATCACAGGTGGTTATCTGAGTGGTGAAATTACAAATTTATTTAAAATTTGGTTTTGCTTTTACTATGATGATTACACATTATTTTTGTAATAATAAAATCAAATGTGTATTTTTAATAGTTAAAAAAAGCTTTGCTTTGCTTTAGGAAGTCTTCTCTAGTAATGTGACACTGAAAAGATACCATTATAGCTCTTTAGTACATTATACATATGTTTACCCAAGCACAGTACTCTGCCACAAACTAGACACTCAAAGATTAGCCAACAACAGAAAAAATATTATCCCAAATCAATATTATTACTCTACCTCTCCATTCTAACCTGCTCCTTTTCTAGAATTTCTTTAACATCTGCAAATTTCTATACTAGGTAGCCCCTTGTCTTTTGCCATCTCCACTTCCACTGCTTAAAGTATTTTAACACACACACACACACACATACACACACACACACACACACACACACATTTTAAAAAACTAGATAATTCTATCATTCATTTGGGGGAAGAAAAGAAACATGTAACATAGTCAGAAATACTTCTGAAAAAAAGATTGATGAAAATGATCTAGCACTACTAAATTTTGAAACACATTGTAAAACTACAGTAAATAAAACAATATGGTGTTGATATTTGAATAGACAGAGCTAAGGAACAGAATATAGTCCAAAGTCGATCCATCTGGAAATATTGCATATACTAATAATTACGTTATACATTAAGAGTGGAAAACATGAATTATTCTAGAAAAAAATAAAATTGGATTCTGTGCAAGTTATTTTCAAAACGCCAATAACCAGTTCTCTTGTTCTCAGACACCAATTCTCTCCATCATCAACTGTGTCCCCAACAACTCAATTGAATTCTGACACTATCTAGAATTAGTACAGATCAGAGTTAAGCCCACAGTCCTATAACACTGCCTCCACTTTAGACACCAGTTCCAAGTCCCAGGTCCCTAAGCTACCCACACTTCTATCTGACTTGGCAACAAATTTGGGGGTTCCCACTTCTCCCTCCTCAGGTTTGAAAAGTTTGGAGACCAACTTGGAACTCAGGAAATCACTCTATTTAGGTTTAATGGTTTATTACAAAGTATACAACTCAGGAACAGCCAAATGCAAGAGATGTACAAGACAAGGTATTGAAGGAGTAATTCAGAGCTTCTATGCCCTCTGAATGTGCCACCATACCAGAACATCAATATGTTCACCCACCTTAGTTGTTCAAGCATTTTTATAACCCATCTCCAGCCCCCCATCATTCCCCAGAGATTGGGAGTATGAGGTTGAGAGTTTCCATCCTCTGGTCAGTGTTTGGTCTTTCTAGTCACCAGCCCTCATCCTGAGGCTATCTAGGTTCCCACTTTGGCTCACCTCATTAGCATAGATTCAGGTGTACTGCAGAAGGAATTGTTATGGATAACAAGACACTCCTATCACTCAGAAAACCAATGGTTTTAGGAGTTCTGTGCCCGAAAATGGAAACAAAGACCAAATACATATTTTCATTATACCACAGATTCTTATCTCATTTCTTACCAAAATAAATTCCAAATTAATAAAAAATTAAAGTAAAAAATAAAACCTTAAAAATACAAAAGAAAATATGGTAGATATTTTAAAATTCTTTTTAAGTGTGTAAGGCCTGTTTTACATAAGTTCCAAATGCCCATTAAAGAAAAAAACAGGCTACATCTGACTACATGAAAAATATTTTTTAATATTTAATTGGAAAAAGACATAAAATACAAACAATACTGAGACAAGTTAAATTGCAACACTGAAAACATAAAGAGCTCCTACAAATCCATAAGAAACCAAGTAGGAAAACAGACAAAAGACATGAAAAGACAGTTCACATAAAAAGAATGGCTCTTACATATAAGATATATGCTCAACTTCACTCTCAATAAGCAAAATTTTAAGATAGCATTTTTCACCTATAGAAACAAAATGTTAAACATTTTGAGGCATATTCTTCTGTTCTGGTCCTTTATTGATATATATTTACATATATGTATATATTTGGGGAATTTAATAAGATACACTTTTTATATTCTACATTTCCATGTATATATTTCCATGTATCCCCTTTTATGGATACACAAATTTGGGGAGTTTTGCAAAAATAAAAATATTCTGAATTTTTAATATAGGTGATGTTAATATTTTGATGCATGTCTTCTATGTTTTTTTGTATATATGGGGATTATACAAAAATTAGATATTGCATACTATTTAAAACATGTTTTTCCTCTTATCAAGAACACCTATTTATGTCATTAAAAATTCCTTCCTCACCTTCCACATGGACTTTTTCAACACTCTTCTTTCTGATTTCCCTATCCTTAGTCTTCTCTCTTGGTTCAACCTCTAATCCAATTCCAGAGTTATCTTCATCACTAGATTTTTGGGTTCCCAGTGCTGGCAGTCTTAGGCCTAGACTTTTTTGTTGTTGTTGTTCTTTTTTATTTATTTATTTATTTTCAAATATAAAGTACATTGGTTAGACATCTATATAGTTCATAAAATGATTCCCCCCAATTACACCCTCCCTCCCCTGACCCTCCACCTAGTCAATGTATTAACGCTAACTGCATTCCCTATGCCAAGCTCCCCATCCCCATGACCATCCCTCAGCTACTAATTTGTACTTTTTTAGCCTTTCGCCCCATTCTCCCAGGCCCTTAACCGCCTCCCTTTGTCTGACACAAATTGTCCTCTATATTTGTGAGTCTGTTTTTGATTAGTTTGTTCTTTTTATTCCTTTAATTCTGCATATAAGTTAAATCATAGTGTTTATCTTTCTCTGTCTGACTTAAATACCTTCTAGGTCCATCAAAGCAATATCCTTTTCCACCCCCTTCCTTTTCATAGCTAGGTGTCTTGTTTTCTTATCTTTTCAGCCACTCTATCTTTTGGTTGCAGCACTTAATTCTTTTCAATTTGAGGTATTTATTGATAGAAATGTAGTTGTTACCATTTCTTATTCCTGTTTTTTAATACTTATGTTTTTTCTTAAAGAAGTCCCTCAAACATTTCATGTAATACTGGTTTGGTGGCGTTAAATTCCTTTAGCTTATTTTTGTTGGGGAAGCTCTTTATCTGTTCTTCAACTCTAAATTATACCTTTGCTGGATAAATTATTCTTGATTGTATATCCTGGGTCTTCATCCTGTTGAATATTTTTGGCCAAGCCCTTCTGACCTGCATAAGTTTCTTTTGAGAAATCAGCTGCCAGTCTTATAGGTTTTCCCTTACATGTAATTATTTGTTTTTCTCTTGCTGCTTTTAATACTCTTTCTTTGTATTTAAATTTTGGCATTTTAATTATGTGTCTTGGTGTGGGCCTCTTTGGATCCATGAGTTTTGGAATTCTCTGAGCTTCCTGGGGTTTTATGTCCATTTCCTTCACGAGGTTAGAGAAATTTTCCAACATTATTTATTCAAACAGCTGTTCAACATCTTGATTTTCTTCAGTTATGCCGATCAGATGAATATTTGGAGCCTTAATAGTGTCCCATAGGCTCCTTAAATTATTTCCATAGTCTTGGCATCATTTTTCTTGCCATTCTGATTGAGTGTACTGATTGGCTTTCCTGTCCTCTAGATAAGGAATTTGATCTTCTTTACTCACTTTGTTTATTCCTTTGTTTATTCCATTTAATATACTTCTCATCCCAAATAATGTGTACTTCATTTCAGACTAGTTCCTTTTTATAATTTCCATTTCCATTTTTCTGTTTTTTATCTTTGTTGAAGTTCTCACTGAATTTATCTACACTTCCCAAAAGTTCATTGAGCATCTTTATAATGAGTGTTTTGAACTCTGCATCTGTTAGATTACTTGACTCCATTATATCTGGATCTCTGTTCTATTCTCTCATGTGGTTTCTGCTTGTCTTCTCATTTTGACTGCCTTTCCGTGTTTCTACGTACTAAGCAAAGCTCTTAATTTTCCCAGTCTTATTAGTGTGGATTTGTGAAGCAGGTGTCCAGTGGCACAGTCCTGAGAGGGGTTCAGCTGCAGGCCAAACTTAACCCAAAGCTCTACCATTCGGGGGCCACTGTTAAGATTCAGCAAGCAGTCCACAGATACTATGCTTATAGTTGCCTCAGAAGGCCACACCAGAAACCGAGGCCAGCTGCCTCCAGTGTGAGTCTAGGTGCTGCTCAGCAAGGAGCATCTGACTCGTTGAGGATACACCTGAATGTGGCATGGGTGGGGCTGTGAGGTGGGGGAGGCAGAGTGTCAAAGAATCCTCTAGGCAGAGCGACCTGTTATCCAGTTTGATGACATCACGGCTATGGCGGCGCTGTGTCTGGCACATGGTTAGTGGGTGAGGGCTCAACAGGGAACAATGGATAATGCCGGTACTTCTGTATCCAGCAAGTCTCACCTTGGCCCTCATTCTGACAATATCTCCCTGTAAGTCCCTGGTGCCCCCTGCACAAAACTGAATCAGCACCGGTGCTCAGAGCAAGCAGGTCTGTCACTGTGAAAATCTGCTCACGGAAGCAGCCTCTGTAAGAGGTATCTGCCAATACCACAGCCTCTGTCTCACTCAGCTACTTGAGACAGGGCAGCCCCATGTCCTCGCCCCATCCTACTGTCTGCTGTTCCAGAGTGTTTTCTTGGACTTCTCCCTAGTTGTATGGCTTGTTCCTCTAGATACCAGGCAATTTTTCCTTGCTCGTGCTCCTTGTTTCCGTCACAATTTTGATTTGGTCGCCAGAGGGATGAACAGAGCCTCTATCATCTATGCAATTTTTCTTCTCCCTATCTAGGCCCAGACTTTTTAATCAGCAAACCAGGCCATAACAGTCAGGATAAGCTACCTCTCCAAATTTGTTTCTTGCAATCTTCTTCCCTCCATCCTATGTATCCACCTTTCACTATGCATGCCAGTCCCTCCCACTGTTGGTCTCACTGGATTCACTCTCTTAAATCCTCTTTCCCTGCAAAGTGTCTATCTTTCAAAACCCCATTCAAAACTCACCTCCAGGAAGACTTCTCTGATGCTCAGTTAATACTTTTATGCTCATAGCACTTCATTCATCTCTTAAATATAACATCCTATACTGTCATTTACCTGTTGACAATTTTATCTCCCTAACTAGGCTAAGTGCTTCTTAAGGATTAGGATCTTACTTCCATTCCCACTGGATGAGGACTGGGATAGGAATGAGAGTGAGGGCAGGAGAGAAGAGGTCCTTGAAGATTGTTTCAGGCTAAACAAAGGCAGGTAGAATATTCTAAGAACTGCAAAGTTCAGAATGACCAGAGAGCATAAAGTGAGAGGGAAAGAGAAAAAGGTTTTAAGCCTGGAGAGGAGGGCACAAGATGTAGTTGACTCTGTAAGTGAATTAAGACATTTAGATTTCAGTCTATGTTCTTGGAGATAACTGAAGGATTGATTGTAAGCAGAGCTGTGGCTTGTAGATTTACTTTTGATAGGTTGCTCTAGTAGCAACATGGGGAATTAAGGCAGAGCAACAACTTAGATTATTATGGCAGTTAGCCAAGTAAGAAATGATCATAGCCTAAACCTAAGTGGTAGAAATGGGGATGGAAAAAAGTGGATAGAATGGAGAGAGATGACATCTAGAAAGTAAATGTGAAAACATTCAGGGAATATGTGGCCATGGGAGCTTGAGACAAAGGGAGTAGTCAAGGGTGAAACCTAGGTTTTTACCTCTTCCCTAATACAACAGTGTAACCTTGAATTTAACCTCTCTCTGCATTGATGTAATCATCTGTGAAATTGGTTTAATATATGACCTATCAATTTCAAAGGAGTCATATTAGGATCAAACAAGACACTGAATGTGAAGGTGCTATGAAAATTATATAATTACATGAATGCAGTAGTGGCAATTAATCCATGTCTGGCACAACACAAAGCACATTACACATGCAATTCATTTAATTTTCTCTAAGATGTCACTTCCCCCTACTGTATAGATTAGAAAGTTTTGTCAAAAAAGTTAAATAACTTGTCCAAGGTCACATACTGGTAAACATTGCAAAACTATATTTCAAACTCAAATTCTTTGACTCTAGAGTTCTTTCTAATACACCACACTGCCTCATTAGAGTTCTTTCCTTTAAATGTTCTTTATTGAAATTCCTCCTGAATCAAATAGCTAAACCCCTGCCACCACCTCAATTTCATCAATCGTGGACTTTTTCTTTGAAATTCTCCAAAAGACTTTTCTAAAGTTCTCCCATTCTATTCTTGCATTAGCATACAGCCAACACTCCCTTGCTACTTTATTTTGCATCATATAATCAAAAAAATTAATTTGTTTGACAATGTGATAACCAAGACTAGTAAAACGATATATGCAAGAAGATTGCCTGGTATAATGTTAGTGAAAATGACTACTTTAAAATTCTGATATTTGTTCATTGTGAAGTTTTTGCATTAACTTTGATTTTTAAAAAATATTACATTAAAATACTGAGTTTTTGGTGCCCCTTAAATTTTGTAGCTCAGGAAAGACTTCCACTCCCCCTTTCCCTATCTGCAAGCAGATACCTGAAATTTCACAATCATCTTTGTTCATGTTTTCCCATACATCTCTAACAGTAATTAAATAAATCTACATGCACGGCAAGTAACATCACGAGTCTCCGTATGCTGTGTTATGCTATTAGTCAAACTTATGTAGATGCTTTTGTGATTCTCAACTATACAAACCCACATAAAAGCATTATATACCAGGATATTCACTGCAGCCTGAATAGCAGAAAATTTAGAAGAATCTCAACCCCAATTAGCAGGTGACCGGTTAATTATGTCATTCTTACAAAGAATATCATGCAGCTGTTAATAAGAATAAGAAATCCCTGTTTATATCAATATGGTACAATCTCTAATATGTTTTAAGATAATACACACAATAGTGTGTATTATAAATTGCCATTTTGTGTGGGGAAAATGCTTATATTTATATAGATATATACATATTTATAAATTCAGAAAGCATCTGGGGGAATTCGGAGCATCTAAAGGTAACTGTGCTTGTCTGGAGGAAGTTACACCAGAGCGAGGAACACTTACTTTTCACTATATACGCTTTGGCACCTTTTGAATTTTCATTATTATCTATAAAAATAAAATACAAAACATTACTAAATACCTGGCACTTGGGGGAACTGGACACTAGAAAATAATTGTGGACACTTTTCAAAATTTTTCTGTCTTAAAAGAAGAGTCTTCTCAAAGGCTGGACAACGCTGCTCAATCAAGTTTGAGTTTTCGAATGTGCCATGAGGGCCTAAAGCCTCAGCAGTGTGTTCTGAATTCAGAGGGTGAATCGTCTCTTACTTCTCCTCAACTGCCAACAGACCAATCCTGTAGCTTTCTGAAGGCATCTAGCACTTTTTACCTTGCATTACAGCACTTCCTAGTCTGAAAATACCTAGGAAACTAGGTGAGAGTCCTGTCGACATAAGAAACATCCAAACCTGTAGAGAATTTTTATGAGTTTACTCAAGGCAAACTGACAACATATGCCAGGAAGCAAGATCTCAATAGATGGAGAAAAGGCTCTGGAGAATAGCAGTTTTGCAGCTTATTTTATATATTAGAATCAAAGGAGGTTACATGAAATTCATTGGTGAGAAAAAGCATAGCAAGGAAATCTCTAGAATCGGATAAAAAACAAAAGAGAGAAACACGTACTTCTTACTTTGGTGCATTTAGGATAGTTGATAATATTTACAGCATGTAGATGGCATGCAGGAAACAAGATAATGAGGGGGTTCAGTGGCCTTGTGCTCTGGTGCTGGTGGTTGTGTCTTTGAGAGAAGGAAAAGAAAATCACTCTCATGGTTCAAAGGTATGTTATTCAAGCTATGTAACTACAACAGACAGAACTCACGGTGAAGAGTGAGCTTTGCTAAGGACACTATAGGCCTGGGATGTGACTACCTGGTATGACCTGCCCAGTTAGGAATCTGCGATCAGATTATCCTATTAGTTACTTTTGGTCACTGAGCTAGCTTGTCAGGCCTGCCATGTGGTATAACCGAGCTTGTCGGGTTTATTGCACAGATCCTTTTTTCATTCACAGTACTTCTGATATTCATTACAGTACCCTCAGAGTACGTACAACACTGTCAAGCACACAGTATATAGTTAAGAAAACTGGTGACAGGCATAAAAGAGGAAGAAACAAAGCAAACCACTGATAGTGAGGGAGAGAGAAAGCCCACGCTACACCCCGCAGCGAGAGGCCGCCAGTAAAGCGCGAAGGCTCTAATCACTCTCAGCGGCGCGGGGCCCCACAACCCCAGCCTCGCGCAGAGCAGCGGTTGAGCCCCGCCCTGCCTCTGTCTTCACGTTCCGGGACCGCAAAGCTGAGCCCTAGCCCGCGCGGGATACCAAACCGAGGCGTCCTTCCTGCCGGAAAACAGGCTCCTCCCTCGAGCAATGGCGCCACAGCCCGGACGCCAGGGGGCGGGGCCGCTGTGCCACCGCGACCCAATGAGCGGCGCCTGATGACAGGCGGCCCAATGGGGACAGCGCGTTGGCACGCTGGGGGCGGGCAGGGCGAGCCCGACTTTTCCAGAAGACCCGGATAACGCCTCCGGGCCACGCTGAGCCGGCTTTGAGCCATCTTCGCTCCTGCTCTTTTATTCTTTTACTAGGTCAGCTATGGCGGCTGTGAAGACCCTGAACCCCAAGGCCGAGGTGGCTCGAGCCCAGGCAGCGTTGGCGGTCAACATCAGCGCGGCCCGGGGGTTGCAGGACGTGCTGAGGACCAACTTGGGGCCTAAGGGAACCATGAAGATGTAAGGCGGGGCTGGCGGGGAAGGCCGGGCGGGCACCGCGCACCTCGTGAGGCCCGAGCCTGATGCCGGGAATCATGGTCTCGAGCCCGCTATCTCTCAGCCTCCGCCCCCTCCGCCCTTTTTCCACGTGGACTCCTAGGTCGGGCCTGTTTCCCGCCCCGGCCATTTCTTCCTGTAATCGATACAGCCTCCTTTGAGAACAAAGCTGCCCGCCTGCGCCGCACTTCCCGGTGCTTTGGGGCTTCAGCGACCCTCAGGTGTCGGCAGATTTTTTCAGAAGGGAGGGGGATGGTCACTGCTCCATTCCTATTACCGGAAGGGGAGAACCAACCCTGTGGCTGCAGCTCCTTAGAATCTGGGTAAAGCCTGGTGTTTATGGGAGTCAGTTCTCTTGAGAAAATCACTGATTTCGTTTCTGCCCATTGATTGAACAGGCTTGTTTCTGGTGCTGGAGACATCAAGCTTACTAAAGATGGCAATGTGCTACTTCATGAAATGGTGAGAGGCTGCTATATTAAAACCTTTTGGTTTTCCATAGTACATTTAATTTGTAGGAAGATTTTTAATGTTCTCAAGTAGGAGGAAATCATTGTCATCTCTCAATAGGTGGTCTTTCAGACACTGGAGGAAGTAGAAAAGGAATGTAATCAGTAATGGTAGCGACTGTACTGTACAGTGAGAAGCCCTGAAGTCAAATACCTTTTTTTAAATGCCTACTTTTGACATTTAAAGCCTTAGTTACAAGAGTGTAATTATAATTCTAATAAGATCTGGAAAACTTAAGCTATTGACACACGCAAAATGAGACAGGTTGTTTACACTTTTTTTAAAACAGTGATTTCTCTGTTACATCTCATCACTCCACCTCCAACACACCACCTGTCAGCTGGAGGGGGAGAAATGAGATGTAACAGAATTCGTTGTTTAACCATTTAAAAGGTCTCCTGACCAAGAAAATGAGATTATTGCGAGGGTCATTTTACACATCTCTAAGTTCCCAAAACCTCGCAGCTCAAATCCAGTGTTTTGAATTCAGAATAAAATTTAGGGTTTTGATGCCTTCTACATCCAAATGTTTGTAAATATCTTCAGTAAGAATTAGCTAACCTAGAAGGTGTAGTTTTTGTTTTTAGTGGTCTACGTGGTTGCCTGTGCTAGCTGAGAACAATTTGGAGTCGTAGTGATGCAGGACAGGGCAAATTTCCTGGAGTTGTGGGGAGACCAAGCCCTGCACTGAGAGAAGAAGAGAGTCCTTTGTTGAAGAGTGTGGGAAGAATTCAACACACACCCCCCCAAAGTTAGAGTCAAAAGGAAAGTTTATTAGAAAAGGGATAACACTCCACAGAGTGTGGTCTTAAAGGCAGAGAGTGGGAGGGACCAAGAGAGATGGAAAGACAGTGAGTAGGGGATGGAGTGTTCAGGGAATTATATATCATTTTTTAGTTCCTGTAAGTTATTGTTTAAAAGACTTTGTTTACCCATTTCTTTTGATACGGACATCTGGTGAGGAAGGTGAAGGGTATGTAGTGGGAAAAGGTAAGAATATGTAGAATGAAAGGCCTACTGGCAGTTCCTAGCCTTTAATCCATAGGTTCCCTATGGTTTCATAGGGAATGACTTTTGCTTACTGTTTCCCTTTCACAGGTGTGGGGAATGGGTTGTTTGTAAACCCAGTAGAATTCTTGCTTTGATCTGAAAGTGTCCTCCTGGCCTGGTTACAGGACTGATCAGCATATTGCAGTCTCTGATTGTGGCTTTATTAACATTTTCATTCTCTTGCTTCCTCCCTACATTAATAGTTTAAACTTAATATCAGAAAAACTGTATCTAAATGGCTTTTATTTTACTAGTTTTTTTAAATTGTGAAATATGACGTAAACACAGAGATGCACATTAAACATTTATAACTTAACAAGAAACCATAAAGAAAACACAGTGAAAAGTATACAGTATCACCTGTGTAGTATTCTTGCCAAAAATAACATCAGCAAATTAGATAATGAGATAGTCTGCTAGATGACTGGGCTGGATTCTTAAAACTGTCAGTATCTGCAAAGAAATAAATGCCTGGGGAACTGTTCTAGATTAAAGGAAAATAAGGAGACATAAAAACCAAAAGCAGTGCAGGAGGCTTGATGGGATCCTTTGTAATTAAGAATTCTGTGGGTGACATTGGAGACTTGATGAATATCCTGTTCTTGCAAAGCCTTTCCACACAGTGATTTAGCATCCACTGGTGATCTTTGCTAAAAGGGCTATTTTTTATTTTCTTTTTAATTATTTGATAATGCCAAGTAACTGGATACTGCTGGGCTTTCATTTTATGAGGCATCTGGTTTATTCCCACAAAAGTCCTTGATTTGTCAAAGAGGCATGCATGAATTTGAAATTATTGGTTGCTTGTTAGCTCTATCACCTTATGTAAACTAACTGAACCTCAGATTTCCTCTTCAGTAAGATGGAGATAATCTTGAGAAGTAAACAGATTTATACATGAAAATGTTTTGGTCATCAGAAACTGATATTGCAAAATAGCTAATGGTGAATTTTTAATTAAACTAAAATGTAGCTGAACACTTGGGCAATTTGTGCAAGTAGCACATTTCACACATTTTAAGATATGTTTAGATCGTTTTAAGATACTTAATTTTTTTTCTACTTTAAGCAAATTCAACACCCAACAGCCTCCTTAATAGCCAAAGTAGCAACAGCCCAGGATGACATCACTGGTGATGGTACCACATCCAACGTCCTGATCATTGGAGAACTGCTGAAGCAGGCGGACCTCTACATTTCTGAAGTATACATGATTCTTGTGTTTCTGTGGTATTTTATTATGTATAGGAAATAATATGAGTTTTAGTTATACAAATTGATGTGTTAATAGTAACTGAGGCAATAGAGTGTAAAGAGCAGGAAGCTTCACTCTGGGAACTACTAGAGTCTTTATATTGGTCTAACTTTTATTATGATCCTGGACAAATTAAGGAAACTTATTTGGCCTGAAGGGGGTTTTGCTGTTTGTTTTTTTAATCAAGTTGCATTGTACATGTGACTTATATCCATCTGTGAGGTAGATTTCTGAATGAGATCTAGAAGTGGGATGATCAGGACTGGGCATATTTATAAGGAAAAAGGCAACTGAAAACAAATTTAAATAAGAATTCTACAACATTTAGCCCTGAGAAGTTTCAAGGTTAGAGTAAACCTCAATGAATACAATTCCAATATCAGAAGAACTTCTAAGAAAATCGGAAGCAGATTCAGTCTTCCTGACTACTAATAAAAAATAGTAAATGATGTGAATTAACTTCAGATTACCGATAGGAAAGATATAATAGTCCTGTTAACTGCAGGTTGTTGTGACACATTGAGTTTTTGTCATTCCTTGTGGTTTGCACGGTGAACACCCAAGTGTGCTTTATAGTTCCCTTGGCTTCGACTCTGTGCTAGAGCAATGTCTGTCCTCCTCTGCATTGAAAGGCCTATTTATCCTTTCAAATGTATTCAGAAAGTCAGCACATTTTATTGTATTAATGAATATGAATGATCCAGAATAAATGTTCAAAAATATATTTTATCATGAACTGTAGTTCTATCTAATTGAAGAGCTCCATTGTTAATAGTAGTTTTGTAATTGTTCATGTATTATAGGGCCTTCATCCCAGAATAATAACAGAAGGATTTGAAGCTGCAAAAGAAAAGGCACTTCAGTTTTTGGAACAAATCAAAGTAAGCAAAGAGATGGATAGAGAAACACTCATAGATGTGGCCAGAACATCTCTTCGTACTAAAGTTCATGCTGAACTTGCTGATGTCTTAACAGAGGTAAGTGTTAAATGAGGTATGTGTCTGATGGTATAGTACACCTATATCAAACCCCTGATTTAGAAACATCATTATACTTATTCAATTTCAATTATAGGGTGCTCTCTAAACTCTTCACAGTATCATCCTTTGAAATAAGTAGGTTCATTTTTGTGACAATGATAACCTGCTGTGTTCCTAAAAAGTAAAATGAGAATAATAATAGTCTACCTGACCAGATTGTAAAATAATGATCAGAGTTCATTATTAAAAAGCTTCCTGTTATTAATATTTTTAATAGGATGGATGTCAGTTTTTTAGGTAATTATAAATTGAGATTTCAGAAATGTAAATGACTTCAGCCCCTTTATAAATGTATTATTCTGTTAGCTCATAGAAAATAACTTAGTTCAGAGATTTTAAAGTCAAGAAACTGTCTACTTTAAACTTCTCTAAAGAATAAGCAACCGACTTCAAATAAAATTCATTTAATGGTTATACTCCTATTGTAGGCTGTAGTCGACTCCATTTTGGCCATTAAAAAACAAGATGAACCTATTGATCTCTTCATGGTTGAGATCATGGAGATGAAACATAAATCTGAAACTGATACAAGGTAGGTGTAGAATACTTTTAATACTTATAAAGTATGTTTGTAAATTTATAGGTGCTTTCTTCATACAATACATATAATATTTTTTTGTCTTTGAATCAATTCATATTGCCTAGGTGAGTATTTAATTTACTCAGTAGCTCTTGAAGTTGATGGTATGATGTGTGTTTATAGTCAGAATGATTCAGAAAAGTGAGTTACAGCAGTCATTTGGCATTTATTAACAGTTGGACATAAAACATAATGAGAGACTACTGGAGAGTTTAAAAATATATTTCAAAGACCTGGTTTGAAAACTTTTTTTTAAGAAAGGTAATCACAGTTTGATGGCCTACTAGTTGAGACATTTTCTCTGTAAAATTTTCTGTACAAGACAGCAGGGTCGTTGCTTTTGTGTGAATGGCTTGTTTTTGTCATGTTCTGGAATGTCGCTTTTTCACAATTGAACTTGCCTAGGTTTCACTCAAAAATCTTGTTCAAATAACTCAAGAAATAAAGCTGATTATGTGAAAATTAACAGTCTCAATTTAGTGTTGTAATTTTGTTAGTATACGTTACATCTCATCTGGAAATCAATAACTATAATTTTTTGTTTTAAACTTATTTCTCAATTATATTTGACTAATATAATAATATATTAGTTTCAGATATGTAATAGTGATTAGACATCTATATATATACTTTATGAATTGATTGCCATAAATTTTTTGTGTTTTAACAGCTTAATCAGAGGTCTGGTCTTGGACCATGGGGCACGGCATCCTGATATGAAAAAACGAGTAGAAGATGCATATATTCTCACGTGCAATGTGTCATTAGAGTATGAAAAAACGTGAGTTTATATCCCCTTACAAATGGAATCAAGAAGCAGAGGAGCTTAGTACTTTGGGCAAGTCACTTCTTTGTTGAGACTCAATTTCTCCACTTAAGAACAATAATCCCTCAATTGGGTTTGGTAGAATTTTAGGTATAAACTCTGAGAAATGTACCAGGGGTAGGATTAGAATTCCCTGACTATTTGTTAACGAAGACTAACCCAGTTTCTGAGGCTATTGGCTTATCTTCTCAAAATATGAACATTCTTCTCCCTCCTTTCTGTAACTTTTTTTTAATAGAGAAGTGAATTCTGGCTTTTTTTACAAGAGTGCAGAAGAGAGAGAGAAACTAGTAAAGGCTGAAAGAAAATTCATTGAAGATAGAGTTAAGAAAATAATAGAACTGAAAAAAAAAGTCTGTGGTGACTCAGATAAAGGATTTGTTGTTATTAATCAAAAGGTGAGAATGAATTTTGCTTTATAAATTAGTCTATTTTTATTATTAAGGTGGAATATAGCGAAACTAATTTTTATTTCTATTATAGGGAATTGACCCATTTTCCTTAGATGCTCTTGCAAAAGAAGGCATAGTAGCTCTGCGCAGAGCTAAAAGGAGAAATATGGAAAGGTATGGGATAGCAGATTATCTGAGTGATGAGAATTTGTGCAAATTAACTGGGATTATTCTTTTTTCTCTTCTACTTAATTTTTGAATTGTTCTTTTAATTTTTTATTGCGGTGAAATAAACATAGAATTTATCATTTTACCCATTTTTTTTACAGTGTAAAATTCAATGGCATTAAGTCACATTCATATTCAACCATCACCATTATCCATCTCCAGAATTTTTTCATAATTGCAAACCATCCATTAAACAATAACTCCCCATTTCTTTACCCCTCACACAAACACACTCCCCTTACCCCATAAATACTATTCTACTCTCTGTCTCTATGAATTTGGTACCTCATATAAGAGAATCATACAACATTTGTTTTTTTGTGTCTGGCTTATTTCACTTAGCATGTTTTCAAAGTTCATCCATGTTGTAGCATGTATCAGAATTTCATGTCATTTTAAGGATGAATAATATCCCGTTGTATGGATATATCACATCCTTGTTCATTTATCAGTGGACATTTATTTGGGTTTCTACCTTTTGGCTTTTATGAAATAATGCTGCTATGAACATTGTATATACTTTTTTTATTTTTAAACCATAATGTATACTGTACATGTTTTTCCATTTCAAGAGATAGCATCAAGGGGTTTCACAGAAATACTTCCTCCCAAAGAGCATAATTTTAGTATGTAATTCTGAAAGATTGCTTCCTAAAAATTATTAATCTTTAAACATAATTTATAAAAATCACATCTCCTTTAAAATACTTTAATATTTCAGGCTGACTCTTGCTTGTGGTGGAATAGCTCTAAATTCTTTTGATGAGCTAAATCCTGATTGTTTGGGACATGCTGGACTTGTCTATGAGTATACATTGGTAAGTGTATTTTCTTTTCCAAAGGTAATACTTTGTTTCATGAATTCTTTAGTAGTAAAAACTCATTCAGACTCGGGACCAGATTTTGCTTTGTTTATATACATTTCTGTTGTTTATGTATAGCAATATGTCTTTGGAAAACTCAACATTTATGTGTGATTTTTTTTTTTTTTTTT
>NW_024352787.1:21146487-21356749 GCF_902729225.1 Pteropus medius
TTTTAATCATTTGCTTTAATGTGATCAGTGTTGTTTCCTATTAATATGCTACTTATCATTTCTCCTCGGATCATTCGTTGTACAACTATATCTTGTTTTTGGAAATATCTCTACATAGGGAGAAGAGAAGTTCACCTTTATTGAGAAATGTAACAATCCTCGTTCTGTCACATTATTAGTCAAAGGACCAAATAAGCACACACTCACTCAAATCAAAGATGCAATAAGAGATGGCTTGAGGGCTGTTAAAAATGCTATTGATGATGGTAAGATCCTCACTGTATTTCAACTATATTCTTTTTGCTAGTTTGGAAAGGCATGGCTGAATACTGTGTTCTTTTTATCAGTAGCTTACACAGCCAGACACCATGCAAAATTAAAGTCTTCCCTTTAAAATGACTGATGGTATGCCAAATGTTTTTATAGCATATCATTATTAAAAGTGGATACAAATAAATGAGGCAAGAGCTTGCAAGAGCTTCCAAGTGCTAAATTTAATCATTCTATTTGATAGGTTGCTTGTATTGCTTTCAAATGCAATATTAAAATTGCTATGGTTATACTGAATTCTAAAGGAATTAATGGCTTTCATGTATATGTTTTATTTTATATGTTTTCTTATAATTCTAGTCTTCTTTGTTTCTTAGCATTTTTCTTTTCCCCACACAACAGGCTGTATAGTTCCGGGTGCTGGTGCAGTGGAAGTGGCAATGGCAGAGGCCCTGGTTAAATATAAGCCCACTGTAAAGGGCAGGGCTCAACTTGGAGTTCAAGCATTTGCTGATGCATTGCTCATTATTCCTAAGGTATGACTACTTTAACAGTCCGTTTTCTAAAATACACCAAAATGATTCAGCTGATGAATAAAAGCTTTTTGATAATGTGGATTTTTCATAATGTGGATTTCAAATAAAGTTTGATCAGTTTTTCTCCCTAACACTAGAAGAGATGTATCCCATTATCTAAATGTATTTGATTCTTCTGGAAGGGAAACTGAATATCTGAAGTTTCAGATGTAAGAGCTAGGAAGAAGGTTTGCAGTGTAGGGGTTGTGCTTGAGTACAAGCTTGCTTTTTGTTTGTTAAACTATGATTAATATGATTTTCTGTGGATTGTTAATTGGAAATACTGTTTATTTTACATTTTATCAGTTTTTAAGTCTATCCTTTTAAAAATTGTGTTTGTTTGCTTTAGGTTCTTGCTCAGAATTCTGGTTTTGATCTTCAAGAAACACTAGTTAAAGTTCAAGCAGAACATTCAAATTCAGGTCAACTCGTGGGTGTGGACTTGAACACAGGTAAGAGAATGCAACTGTTTGTAAGGAGAGAACTAGATAATACAGGTAATGTAAAGCCAGGAAGGATCAAAATAATCTTGGAGAGTTGCTTTGCAGTTTGTCATTAGTCCTATCAGGGAACTCTGGGTTTCTAAAATATGGTATAAAAATGGAATGACTAAATACAGTAAGGGAATAAGAGTATACATTTGAATAATTTCGAAGAGTATGGATCTGTAATGCTGGAAGAGGGGACCAAATATAATGAAATTTAAAGTGCTGGTCCTAGGCCAATGTAACAGCAAATTATGTAAGCACAAAGTGCAAACGGGTTAACTGAGATACTTCCATGCAATATATGTAAGACCTACAGTTGTCAAACAGCATTATTTATGTTCAATTTAATAGAAAAGTTTTTTGGAATAAAAAAAAACGATAAGCCCATTTTGGCCAGATTATATGTAGTTCAAGTGCTGTACTTTAATACAGACAAATGGGAGCATGTCCAGAAAAACAAGATGTTCAGACATTTGGTAAGCAATTAGAACATTCTTATCACTGAATTATCTAAATAGAGATTAGTCACTCATCGGAGTTACTGTGCACAGAAACGATTTAGAGTATAAAATTGGACTAATTGAGGAACTTTGGGTCCTCATAGTTAATAGTGGAGGAAATGAGAGTAATCAGTGGTGAGCACAGCAGCACAGAATACTGTGTTCTAGACAGCATTCTGATTTTATGACCTGTTATATATGATTTTAAGATGACTGGGTTGCTTTTCAGGTGAGCCAATGGTAGCAGCAGAAGTAGGCATATGGGATAACTATTGTGTAAAGAAACAGCTTCTTCACTCCTGGTAAGTTTGGGAAAGCCAAAACTAAAATAATCTTTAGGTTATCATCATACTCTCAATTTACTGTATTTTAATTTTTTCCCCTCATAAAAATGTAATCAACCGAAAGTGTGGGAAAGGGGAAATTTAATTGGATGTAACTTGCGTGGCTTAGTTGAGAATTGAATTGAATTAGAGTTCATATCTGAAATCTGAGCCATGTGATTTTCTCCTTTCAGCACTGTGATTGCCACCAACATTCTCCTGGTTGATGAGATTATGCGAGCTGGAATGTCTTCTCTAAAAGGCTGAATTGAAGCTACCCTTGTATCTGAATCATGAAGACTCTACAGAGTGATTCTACGAATATAGCAATGGAATTTTTGCCCAAGCTTTATGATAATCAAAGGAATTTTCTTTTCCCATATGACAAAATGAAAGAACACTGGCACCTATTCAAATTCCAAAGTCTGAAATTATAATTACAGTATTTTTATAATTGCATTCATTGTACACACATAAAGCAGGCTGTTTTCACCCAATGATCAGGATGTTTTGCTTTAGCTTCAGTGACAATACATGTTAGAAAACATGTTATCTACCTTATTAAATATTCCTTGAAAAACATGTTAATGGTTTAATAATTTTTTCTAATGTATTTTAATTTATGCAATAGTTCCCTATTGTTAAGCATTCAAGTTTAAATTTTTTATGCTAATATAAGTAACATTTAAGTAACTTAAGGTTTTAAAACCATCCCTGTTTTCGTAGTATAAATTCCTGTGAGTAAAACTATTGGATCTTTCTGTTGGACTTTTCATGTTTTTGAAGTAGCTTTGCTAAAATGCTCCCCGGGATAGTTTAGTAGTGGGTAGAAAGGTGGATGAACTAGAGTTAAGGTTGTTGAAAGAGCTGCAAGTATAAAGTGGCAAAAATAGAAATAGAAGAGGCAGTGGTAAAAAGATGGCTGAAGGTGTGACTGAGATTTTCGGATGGACCAATTTTCACACCTCTGAACCTTTGATTTTGCTGAAATATATCCATCCTAAAACTGTCAGTGACATCTTTCTAACTCAAATTATTCTCTCCTATGTGTTTCCACAAAATTGTTTTTATACAGTTGGTATTTCTCTGCAGTCCTCAAAGGTGAAATTGTGTTGCAAAATTTTGTATTTTGAGGACTTGGCAGTTGCCTGCAGGGAATGTACAATAAATGTTAATTTGAAACCTTTTCTGTGATCTTCGCAGTGGTATTCCAAAACACAAAAGGAGTCCAAATATAAAAGAAGAAAGGCCAAATGTTCACAAGATAATGAAGGAGGGGGTTCTGGAATGGCAGGGCCTTCTAATACTAACCCTAAGAATATTGCTTTTTCCTTAATTTCTGGACCCCACCTCCTTTAATTCAGGCCCTATCTTATTCCCGGGCCTGTGGACTAAACACCCGCTTCAGCTGACAGTAGAGGATGTGTAAGAGGGTGGAGGCCAACTTGGGAGGTGTAGAACGCATACACAGCAGAGCCATACAATGAGTATCCTATTGGTGCTGCCGTGACTCGCGTTTCCCGCATGGACTCTGCAGCTGCTGACTACTGTCATTTCTGTCCTGCCAGTGGATAAAGCTAGGTCAGTGTGCTCCCCTGCCTGCCTTCCCCTGGCACCATTTGTCTCAGGAGGCATCAGGAAAGGGGTGGGGTGCTTCACCTTGGTAGAAGAGACCGGTGGCTTGTTTGTCCGCTTCCTGGTCAGGCTGCTGGCACCTCCCAAAGGTGGCCAACCCGGCAAGGTAATTAACAATTATCCTATTTCGTTATTTTATTATTTTGGAATCTTGGACATTAAAAAGTAAAAGTATAACAAGCCTCATGTATCGTCCCTCAGCATAAACAGTTTTCTGTTTATGGCTAATCTTGCTTTGGTATCTTTCCTCTCCCCAGGCTGGAGCCATATTGACCTGAATCCAGGCATACAAATTTATTTGTAAATACTCAGCTTGAATAGCCAAAAATATACACGAAAAGAAAAAATACCATACCCTTTTCCACACATAAAATTGACATCCAGTTAGTGTTTAAATACACCTACTATTACTATGTTATTTTTTCAATTATAGTTTACTTGTTGAATTCGTGTCAAAATAAACTTTATACATTGCAGTTGTATGTTGTTTCTTAATTCTCTTTTATTCTGAGATTTCCCTGCTTGCTCCATTTTTTTCCCCTTGAAGTGAATAAAATAATCGGTGTGTGTATCAGAATGAGTATGAGAGGAGGGCCAAAGATAGGATTCTAAGGAACATGAAAAGACATGGACTTAACAGAGGAACTTAACGGTTTTTAGACAACCTTACATTGAAACATAGCACCATAAAGTAGTACATCAAGCCAGAGAAATGTTGCCTGTTGGAAATAGCACCTGGAAGTAAAGAGAGCTGGATCTAGTCCTGTCTCCTGATAACTAGCTCTTTAAGTCATTTTCCTTTTTGGCTCTTGGTTTCCTCCAGTTAAATAAGGGAGTTGAGTTAAAGATCCTTTTAATTCTATCATTTTTTTGAGGCATTCAGACAGCAAGTATGAAGGAGCTCATTCAATTATTTGATAATTATTGTGTACTTGTGATAGATGCCAGGCATACAGTGGCAAAATAGATGTAGTCCTTTCCTTTCTGGAGCATATGATATAATGGTGAAAATCATTAAGAATTGCTAAGAGTTCAACAAATAGAGAGGAAGAGGCAGAGAAACACCATGAGCACAAAATGGGTAAAAAGGTACTAGATATATTTCAAAGTATAGTGTTTAGGTTTACCTAACTGGGACAAAGGTGGTTGTGTAGAAGAATAGAGATGTAAGGAAAAGAAATAAACATTTGTTGAAAACCTACCATGTGTTCAACATCTCATACGTCATTTAATTCATACAGCTTTGCCTATGAGATAGATGCTGTTTCCACTTTATAGATGAAGAAATTGAAACTCAGATTAAGTAAATCACCTAAGGTCAACCAAATTAAGTGGCAGAACAAGAATTTAAAGCCAAATTTTTAATCCTTCATTTTTTGGGGATGAATACTCATTTTTATGAGTGTTACATATGATCCAAAAGTTGCCATTTGTTTCATATATATTCATGTATTACTGATGATTCTTTTTTTCTCTGCAGGGAATGGGCAGGTGACTAGCATGGTTCAGCTACCAGGTGGGAGATTCCAGATGGGAACAAATTCACTAGATGGCAGAGATGAAAGGCCTGTCCGGGAGGTGACAGTAAAACTCTTTGCCATCGACCTATTTCCTGTCACCAACAAAGATTTCAGGTACATCATGTGTTTTTCCAGGAAGAGTAAAGTCTCTTTCTAATCTCCTTTCTTAATATCTAAAAGGAAACACCTGTTCACAATCACATATCATCTTTGCAATAGTACTCTGGGATAAGTGTTATCTACATTTTTCAGATGAAGAATCTGAAGTCCAAAAAGGTTTACCTCGCTCTCTGTTATTGGCAGACCTGGGCCTGGAACTCAAATTCCTTGCCTTTTGAGCCTGTAGATTTTCTGTTACACTGGCATAGCACTTAAAAAGATGGGCAAAGTGAAACACTCAACGGAAACCTTTCAACAAGGGGGAAAGGATTGGGAGAAGTATCATACTAGCTGAGAGTACCTTAAATTGCCTTTATATTTACTGAGGGAAATGGCATTGTTTTAGGAGTCAAACACTGTGGTTCCAGCTCAATCTAAGAAGCCAAGTTGAGCTGCCTTAGTTTCCTCAAGGTGACAACATTTTATAACTTACCTTCAAATGGTACAGCAGGGAATATATAGAGAGGGGGAAAGGAAGGGGAGGAAACAGGAAGGCAGTAAAGCAAACGTGGGAAATGACTTAAATGTTATATTTGTGGACGTAAAACTTTTTAAGATAAAAGGTTATGGGGACAAACTGATTCAGGAGACATACTGAAGTAAGCGTAGGATTGTTGGTATACTCCTCAGGCCTTTTGACTCAGTGATTCTACCTCTAGGGATTTGTCTTAAGGAAAGAATTAAGGTTGTCTAAAACCATTAGGCTAAAAAGATGACATTGTAAATAACTATTAACAGTTTTTAAGAATCACTTAAACATATCAATATAACAGAATACTTAGCAGCCATTTAAAGTCCTGTTGTCAAAAAGAATTAGTTATGAGATATTAAGTGAAGAAAGTAGCTTACAAAACAATATATAGGGTATGATCTCATTTTTTTGAAACTATGTATATGGAATGTATATGCATTAAAAAAAGAACTGGAAGTACAACATTGCATTAGTTACCAGATTTTGCCCATGTTTTTGTGACTTCCAAAAGAAAATAATTCCGGGGAAGCAGCTTGTTAAATGGGGGAGGAGGGGTGGGAAAGAGAGGGCAGGACTGAGGGCAGGGAGAATATGGAATGATATTAGTTTGGTGTGATAATGAATGATTTTGTTTTATTTTTTCAGTTTCCACATTTTTATTGGGGGCCACACAGGAGGGGGCCTCCTCCCTGTCAGTGGAGCTGCTCACAGTTTCTTCAGCCACTCCAAGCTTGGGCTTTGAGGGTCCTGGAGGTAGTTGGGCACATTGGGCACGTTTCCATCATCTCAGGCCAGCAGTGGGTAGTAGTAGGCTTGACCATGGTGACGTACTTGGTGTAGGGGCTGAGGGAATGCAGAATTATAGTCCTGGACATCTTGGTCTGGGTGGCAGTAGCGGTGGCCAGTAATGGGTGATTTTAATATTTTTTCTTTTTATCTACCCATATTTTCTCATTTTTCTACAGTACAATGTGTACTGCTTATATATGCTTTTTGAAAGTATTTTTAAACAGGCAACTTATTAAAATTGAAAAAAATCACTTGTGAGCAGACGTGTTCCATACCATGACAAATTGAAATAGGTAGGTAGATAGATGCATAGTATGCTTTCTTTTATAATTTGAAGTTGACTTATTATATGACAGAAATATAATGTACCTCCAGCAAGCCTCTAAACTTTGCTTAGAACCCACAATTTGTCTCTGCCTCTCTGGTAAAAGGTTCTCAAACTGTTCAGATGCTCTGAGGCCAGTAAATAGCTATTGCTACCAACTCTGATCAACTCCTCTATTCTCAATGTCCTTTTGATGGGTGAATGATATCATCTTATATCAGATGGGGTACTGTTAGCCCAATGAAAACAATTCATCTTACCCCAGCAATCTGCTTGCTGAAATTTGCTAAGCCATACCAAATTATATGAAAATCCATTCTAAAATCTCAGCAACTCATTTTTATTTGATTCAGTTTCTTTCATCTGTTAATAACATATTCTGACTCCCTTCCATGATGTTGTGAGATTAGATATGTAAAAAAGACCTTTCAGAAAAGAGAACCATTCCCCACCCTTAAATCTTCTCAGTAGCTTATTCATAATCTCTAAAAACTGGAGATAACCTAAATGACCTGCAATTGGTGAATGAATAAACAAAATATGGTATATCCATATGATGAAATACTGCTCAGCAATAAAAAGGAACAAACTACTGATAACTTCAACAATATGAATGAATTTCAGAAGCATTGTGCTAAGTGAAAGAAGCCAGACCCAAAACTACATACTGTGTGATTCAATTTATGTGAATTTATATTCTAGGAAAGGCAAAACTATAGTGACAAAAAACAGATTGGAGGTTACAGGGGCATGGGGGAATTTTGGAGGGTGTTTGATGGAACTGCTCTGTTTCTTGATTGTTATAATGACTATATGCTTTGTCAAAACTCACAAAAGTATACATTAAAAAGTGAATTTTACTGTAGTGAATTATATATGCAGTAACAGATTTTAAAAGAAACTCTCCTGCTCAGGGTTTCAGGTTAATTCTTTGGAGTTCACAAGAACTCAGTGACATATGACTTATAGGATAAGGACATAGGAGCTTTTCTGGAGCAGGAGAGGGTGAGGATGGAGCACAGAGCCCTTTCAGCTGAACCAAGTGAAATATCTCTTTTCGGGGAGTTTGTCAGGGAGAAAAAGTACCAGACAGAGGCTGAGATGTTTGGATGAAGTTTTGTCTTTGAGGACTTTGTCTCCGATGAGCTTAGAAACAAAGCAACTCAGCAGATGAAGGTGAGAGAACCTAGGGCTTGCTGTTGAGGGAATGGGAGTGGGACCTGGACATTGAATCCTGTGGGGGTATGGGGTCACCTGAGCTACAGCAGAGAATCAAAGCTGAGAGCTGGAGGGAAGGAAGAAGTGAGAGAAACCCTCCCTGGAAGAGTAAGATGAACACACTCTCACAGGAAGTTACCCCTGAGCTGGTTTCTGCATAGAGACACTCTGTAAAGACCCAGATACATATAGAGTTTATGATACCTCCTGAACCAGCAGCAGAACATCTTGACAAGCCTCCCTCTAATAAGGGTTGTGAAATATCATGCTTTTAAAGATTCCAGACACAGCCTTACTTGGACCACCTGAGTCTCCGCTTGAAGTCTGTACTCTGCCTCCTGTGTGTCAGGAAGGTGCCCTTGCTAGGTTAGAGCATCTTGCAGTCGTGCTCCTTCTTTTAGTCATGCTCTTTCTTCTTTGCAGTCTGTTCTCTGGTGGCTTCCAGTGGAAAGGGCATTCTGGAGGCAGGTAAGGATTGGTTCCTCTACCCGCTGGAGGGCTGGCTTCCCTAGACCCCTTGCCCATCTAGGAATACTGAGTTTAAAAGGATGACAGAGAAATTTCAAAGAAACAACCAATCAACCCTGTTTCTTCTGTCCTAATCTTATTTCCACTGCCCATCCCATTTCTCTTTTCAGTCTCATGTTTAGTCTCTTCTTTCTGACTCTGGACCTCTCTTCACTCACCAGGCTATCTCTTCCAACTTCCTTGCTTCATCTAGTGTTAAAAGCTAAACTCAGGTACCCTAAGCCTAGCCTACCTCAGACTTTCATGAGTTCTCAGAAGCCTGTCTCACTTCATCCTGGCTACAGCCTGCAGGTCCCGGCTCTGGCATCCAAGAGAGACTGGAGCTCCCAGTGGTACATGTGAGCTGGAATGATGCTCGTGCCTACTGTTCTTGGAAGGGGAAACGGCTGCCCAGTGAAGAAGAGTGAGAGTTTGCTGCCTGAGGGGGCTTGAAGGGTACAGGTGTGCCAAGGCGATTTCTTTTTATTTTTCTCCCCATCCTGCCCTGCGTGGGAAGCTTTAAAGGGTGGGAAGAGTACTTCTTAAAGCATGTGATGCGGGACCAGTTGCTGCTCTTTTCATTTCTAACATGTCTCGGACCAATACTTATGTAAAGTACCATAAAAACTAACTAGAAAAATGTAATAAAAAACAGACATAAAATATTTTATTGTTGGAGATTCCACAGACATGTTCATTTCAGTAAATATAATCAGAACATGGCGTAGGGAAAAAGAAAAGAGTTATCCAAACTCATACCTTTTCCATGGGTGTATAGGGATTAATATAAAGAATCACCGTTTGCTTGTAACTTTGTTGTTCTGCAATACTAACAAAACAAAAAGTCGTGAGAGTGAAGTAGCAGTGCTCCATATTCAGCACCTCTACACACACTTCGAAAGAACAACAGCCATACCAATAGTCAAACTGATTAATGTGATAAATGAAGTTGCTTGTTCATTTAGCCAATCTGAGTCCAGTTAACAAGTTTCTCAGTGGTTACTCTCTTTTCTGTGCTGATCTCAACATGAACTGGTAACAAATAGTTTATACACTGGCATTGATTAGAACCACACCTAGGACTGCACTGTCCTGGGGTAATACAGGAGACTGGGCTGCAGTGAGTGGACGGGATGAGCATGGGAAATAAAAGTAAATAATCCTTTTCTCGTCACCTCCTAACTTCCTTTTGATTCCCTCTTTCTGTCTTTCCCTTCTTTCCCAACTCTTATCTCTCCCTCCCCTGCTGTCTCCTTGCTCTCCTAGCAGGTCAGATTTACCCATGGGGAAACCAGTTCCAGCTACGTCGCACCAACCTGTGGCAGGTAAGACATACATTCTTCACTCCTGTCCTTTCTCAAAGCATTAAGACCTGCTATAGGCTAGGCATTATGTTAGGCAGTGGGATTCAGAGGGCTTTGTGTTCTAATGGAACTGAAGACTGGTAAAGGGTAAAGCAAAAGACAATGTGATAGTGCAGGGTGTGCTCAGAAATAAATCACTCATTGCCTGAGAGTGCTGGGAGTGACTTCACAGAGAAGATGGCATTCAGCTGATAGAATAGGAGTTTGTCAAGTGAAAAGTGGAGCAAAGGGTATTCTGAGCAGAAAAGAAACATGAGTATTGTCATTGTATTAGGAGAAAATACTGTGTGTTTGGAGACATGACAAATTCAGAGAGGCTGGAGCATAGAGAAATGAGTGAGGATGTTAGGAGATGAAGTAGACAGTGGGTTGGAGGCAGATTTTGAAGGATCAGGTGTGCCAAGATACAGTTTCAGATTTTATCCTCTAGGCCATGGGGAGCAGATGGAGGTTTTTAAACAGGGGAGTAACTACATCATTTCGACTTTGGGGATGCTAATTGTTGCTAATTTGTGCAGGATCAGATGAACTAGAGCTGCAGTGGTGACAGGGGGTTTCTGGATTTGAGTCTGTGGTAATGGCCCAAGTGATTATAAACACTTGAATTAAGTGAAAGTGGAATAGAGAGTAAGCCAAATGGGAGAAGCATGTCTGAGAAGGTAGACTGGGTTTGGTCACTAATCAAATGTGGATGGTTAGAAAAGAGTTAGACTCAAGCATGAATCTAAGCTTGGACAGCAGGGTGATAGTGCTATCGTTATCTAGAATAGATAATATGCTTGTTGAGTCAAAGGGATAGAACTTGATCAGTGTAGGATCAGCTTAGCTTAAGATGCCTGTGGTCATTTATATATTCAGTCAGAGGTAGAAAATATAAGTCTGAAATTTAGGACAGAGGTCTGGGTCAGAGCAAGTGGTGTGCGAGTCATCAGTATATACCATTGGCAAGAATGGTATATTCCCCGCAGGAGACTCTGTAGAGTGAGGGGAACACAGCACCAGCATTTTAGGGGGAAGCACTGAAAAGGGACTGAGAGAGAGACTGACCTTTTAGATGGTCATGGTATCAGAGTTTTGCAGAAAGAGATATCTGGCTTATACACTGTTTGATCTTTGCCAAATTAACCATTTGAGCCTCAGCTGCTAGTTTTTTAAAGGGAAAAAATACTTGCCTCACAACCTTGTAAGGATTAAAAGAGATAAATGTAGCAACCCTAGAACATAGTAGGTGTTGAGTAAATTATAACCCCTTCAACTTCCCTTTCATAAGAACAGCTGCCGTAGAGTGGTGGCAGCTGAACCCAATTTTAATGAGAAGAATGAACAAGTTGAACAAATTGCATCAGCAAATATAGGTTACTTTTTCAAGAATTTTGGTGGTAAAGAACAAGAGATGAGGAAGGTAGAGTCAGGGCAGATGAGGGAGAGTTAAACCTGTTGGTGGTAGAAGAGAAAGAGATGGTACAAGAGAGCACAGGACAAGCATCATAGCTCATGAGAAGGTAGGGAGTGCAAAGCATGGAAAAAGGAAGAAAGAGTCTTTCTTTCCAAGGGACCTAGCATGTGGGGTTCGAGGCATAGGGGAGGAAGTCACTGAGAGTAGAGAAAATGAGAGTGGGATGAGCTTGACATGGACTACTGCTGGCACACACTTCCTAATGCAGCCAGGAGGTCAAGGTGGAGGATATGAGGCCACTGGTTTGAGAGCTCAGGATGGGAACCTCAGGTCGCTTCCCCATGCTCTTCATCCTATCCCAGATGATACAACTAGATGACCTTGGTTTTCTTCTGGGCAAGCAGGAACACCTGCCTTAGACAGGATGGTAAATCTTTTAGTCTAAATTTCTTCCTCTCAGGGAAAGTTCCCCAAGGGCGACAAGGCTGAGGATGGCTTCCATGGAGTCTCCCCAGTGAATGATTTCCCCCCACAGAATAACTATGGTAAGATTTCTCATCCAACTGCTGTCAACATTCACAAATTGGTTAGTGGGATTATTCTGCCTGACAGATGAGGCAGAGAGAAGCACCCCCAGAGAAGCATTTGCTCCCCAGGGCTTTGATGGCTAGGAGGGGTGAGTGTGGTGCTTCCCAGCCTGGGACTGACCCACTTGCTGTGCTGCAGGGCTCTATGACCTCATGGGCGATGTGTGGGAGTGGACAGCTTCACCATACCAAAATGCCGATCAGGACATGCATGTCCTCCAGGGAGGGTCCTGGATCAATACATCTGATGGCTCCGCCAATCACCAGGCCTGGGGCACTACCAGGTGATGGGCTTGGTAACTGGGGGCTGAGGGTCTGGGTCTTGGCCTCCCAAGTAGAGGAGGAAAGTTGGGTAAGGCCCCAGGCCCCATTCTTAACAAATGTCCATTCTCTCTCTCTTTCTCTGGTGGCAGGATGGGCAACACTCCAGATTCAGCCTCCGACAACCTAGGCTTCCGCTGTGCTTCTAGTTTTGGCCAACTGCCTGGGGAGCTGTGAGCAGCTATGTAAAGCCAAGGAGAAGAGTCCTCTGTGGTACCCATGTCACTCCCTGGTGACATTCCAAACACAGCCAAACTCCAAACTCTTCACTTTCAGCCTCAGGAATGACCTTCCTCTTCCCCCGTCCCTCTGTGACAGGCACCTCTCACCAAGGTAGGTGAGACCTCTGACTTCAGAGAAGGGGTGGCTCTATCTCTTGGAGAAAGGGCCCAACTTATTGATTATGGCTGGGAGCTGGCCTATTAGAGGCCAAATATTAATCATATAGGGGCCAAATACTCAAGAGTGCTCTGAAAGGCAGTTTGTTAAAAAATTTTAAATCTGTTCCCTCCCCCTTTCTCGATGTCTGATTCAGGGATCTGGCATTGTGTTCTCAAGGCATAATTTTCCCCCAGTTCTCTTTGTTGTCCCAGCAAATTGCTACAGAAAGAAAATGCTTCCTTCATTTGCCTCATTTGTAGTGTTTCATGCGCTTCTGAAGGAATTTAATTTCAATAACCTCTATGTAAAATGCAGCAATGTGGGCTCTTTAAAGCACATGTCAGTATTAAAAGGGTCTAGGAGAACTGAGTATTTACCAGGGAAAACTGCATCATGGGAGTCACAAAGTAAATAATATTCTAGAAAGACAAATATCAGAAGCTTTCCTTTCTATTGTTGATTATGTAAGGGCTTCCATATGCCTCTAAAAACATGTGCCCCTGAGAAGAACTTGCTCCTGTGGTGTCACTAGATGCCATGAGGTCAGTAAAATCTTCTGTGATTGTGTATCTGTCTTTGTGTGTCTGTCTTTTGTCCTTACCCTGGGACCCTAAGGGAAGTACATACTAGTGTCAGTAACTCTGGGCCTCCCATGAGGAGAAAGAAACTGAGATAGTGGTACGACTGGGAAGTGGAGAAGTAGGAAGCCTCTTGGCTGTTGAATCACATCTAGTCCCCTATTCTCTGGGCCTAGCCGCTATTGCACTTACCATTGTGTTATGGGAGTGCCCCAATCTTCTTATGCAGTGCCTCTGAGAGGGATAATGGCCCAATTCCGGGAGTCCTGGCTAGGACCAAGTGCCCCTCTGGACAAAGGCCAGCACACAATCTCACTCCTTTGACTAATATTTCTGCAGCTTCCCCTTTCTTCTGCCACCTACTCGCCCTGTTCCACTTGCCAGCACCTCAGTAGTCTTCCTCAACCAGGGAGAGGAGCACAGCCTTGGGTGTGTTCTCAAAGAGGGCAGCCCGGTTCTGCTGCTGCCCCTTCTTCACCCAGTGGCCATAGATGCGGAAAGCATAGGCATCAATGAGTCGGCGCAGAGACCGGAGGGCATAGGGATCACGAATGACAATCTCCCGGGTCACAGGCTTCACCCGGTGGTACTGGTAGTAGATCCTCACTGAAGCCAGCACTGTCAGAGCGATCACCTGTGGAGGGCCAGGACTGAGAACCTGGACCCAGCCCCTGCAAACCTATCTCCTTTTCCCTCCAATGCGGGGAGGCCTTGAGCTTGTTTGCCATGAAGACTTGCATGGCTTCTGCTGGGCCCTTCCTAGTGTTCTTTCCATTCTCACCCTACCAGCATTTGCAGGGATTTAGACTGTTGGAGCCAGTCAGGTGACATCTGTCTTCCCTGAAGCCTGAAGAAATTGAGCTGGAACCATTATGGGTGGGGGGAGGGGAGGGCAGGGGCCTTGGAAACCCTGGTGGTGTAAGTAGCAGTTCCTCAGGAGAAAAAAGGGGACTTGGGGGCTTGGACTTGAGGCAGTAGCAACTGCTCCAGGGCCCTGGGTGAGAAGGGAGCTTAAGTACCTTGAACTTCCCCCGGGGGCTGAAGTGACGCACTTCTTCCACAACATACTGCTGGAAGAAGGGATGCGCTAAGGCCTCTTCTGCTGAACAGCGGCCCTGGGGGTTCACCACCAAGAAGCGGGAGACCTGAGAGAACAAGGAGGTACTGAAAACATGAATGCAGATTCCCCTCCAGCACTTTAGAAGACATGGGGTCTCTCCTGGCAGACTCCTCCATCCTGCGGCATGGCATACTCCCCTCCCTCCATGGTGAACTTTGCCCCTTGCCTGAGCCCTAGAGCCAGCAGGCTGGGGCACTCACCAAGTCTTTCACAGTATCTGAGTAATCATCCCATTCAGGTGAGCCAAACTGGTAGTTGCCACTCATGATCATCCTCAGCATCAGCATCTGCTTCCGGTGCCAGAAGGGCGGGGAGCCAGCCAGCAGGGTATACATGATGACCCCTGTGCTCCACCTGGCACCAGGTGGATGGAGAGGAAGACAGGCGGGCTGGCTGTAGCTCCTGCCAACTCCTCCCCTCCTTGGTCAGGTATTCCTGGCCATGGTGGCATCCCTGTCCCTCCTCCCCAACATACTCACATGTCCACCTCCTTCCCGTAGCCTGGGTGGTCATCGTTCATGGAGCACTCAATGATCTCTGGGGCCAGGTAACTGGGGGTCCCACAGATCTCTGCAGGAATAGTTATCAGGATAGGTCAATGGGGGACATTTGGAAGAAGAAGATCCAAAGAAACAGTCGAGATGTAACCAAAATGGTGTTTAGGCTGGCCAACTTCAGGGCCAAGGGCATGGACCAGGTGCTGGCTCATAGGGCCACCTACTTGGGGCTTATTTGTTCTGTGGTCACGTCTAGCCATCCTGGCCTAGAACTCAGGCAGTGGGAACTTGGCTCGGCTTAGTCCTAGGAAGAGAGCCTACCTGAAAAGACACCTAGCCTTGAAATGATAGGACTTTTATTCTGGAGTGGGAAGGAATAGGGGAGAAAACCAGACAATTTCTGTTCCTGGGAGAGTTAATAAGAAAGCCTGAGCCCCTGATGTGGGCCAATGCATGTTACCAGACCTCGCAGCTTCTCTCCTGGCTCCAGCTGGCAGGAAAAGCCAAAGTCTGTGAGCTTGATGTTCATGTCATCATCCAAGAGGATGTTTTCGGGCTTCAGATCCCGATGCACGATGTTGAGTTTGTGCAAGGTGCAGATCACCTCCAGCAGGGCTCTCATGATCTTTCTGGGGTGAGACAGGCACATGTTACTCTTATCTCCTATTCTGCAGGGTCAAGTAGCAAAGCCCACATACTAGCCAGACTGCAAGTAAGAGAGGACTCAGGGCAGGCTGGGACAGTCTAGGCTGAGTCAAGGATGGAAGGAGGCCATAAAAGCCAGTGGTGCATACCCCCAGCCCAAGCAAGTATGCTCCATACCCCCTCCAAGACCTTGGTGCCTGTAGCACTAGGATTCAGGCAGGAAGTGGGGAGAGAGGCAAATGGCCCCTCACCTGGTTTCCTTCTCACTCAGAGTGACCTTCTCAGTGAGATAATCAAAGAGCTCCCCTCTCTTCATCCTGTGGGGACAGAGGGTTTGTAACTGGATAGGTCCCAAGACCATCCCCTCCTTACCCTGCTCCCAGAGAATTGTTTCTCACCCTAATGCCTCCAGAGGCAAAGTGGGCCACTCCCACAAAGAACCAAGGTCTGTGGAGAGGAGCTGGGGAAGTGAGTGGAGTGTCTGGAAGGATTGAAAGAAGAGCAAGGGAGGCTGGAGGGGTGGGATGGCACCGATATGAGCCCCGCCCCCCACCACCACCCCACCACCATCTGCGTAAATGACAGCACGGGCTGGGATTTATCAGGGCCAAAACCAGGGCTGGGAGGTGAGACTGGCCCAAGGCCCCCTGGCCCAGGGCCCCAGACCCAAATCAGAAGGACGAGAGCATCTTGATTTTTCCCAGGAACAAATGGAAGAAGTGGCAGTACAAGTGTTGGAGGAGCTGTTTTGCCTATTTTAGGATTAAGAATTGCGATTCAATCTTCTCACTTCTTGGGATGATCTATAAAGAGGTCTCTGCTAGAACAATCTAGTTATAACCTGGAGGGCAACTTGGGGCAGCATTAAAAATAGCTTCCCAAAGCAACTTCTTGAAAGGTTAGAGACATTTGAGCTGCCCCCAAGGGCTCTTCAGGACAGTTCCACTGAGCAGAGTTGGGACAGCTGCAGCTGGGCAAGTCTGGTGGGGCCCTGGGAAAGTCTTCCTGGGTTAAATTAATAGGAAAGGTGCATCCTGCCCCTTTTCACCCACCCCTCCATGAAAAGCAGTGGGATTCTTAGGGCACAAGGGATTTTGACAGTGTCACCGAGAGGCAATAAAACAATTGAGTTTAGCTGCTGAGGCAAGGAGGGAGTTTCTGTTTGAGGAGACAACCTAGAATTTACAGAGGTGAGCCTTGTTTTATACTGTTCCTAAAAGGCAATGTGTGAATCCAGTTTTTATCATTTTAATTCCATTTTAAAGACACTAGGAGAACTCACTATTAGCAGCAGCAGCCCCCAAAAGATTTACCACTAAACACTAGGGGACTGTGCAAGGCACATCAGAAGGCCTCTGCCTTCCTGGAGCTGGTGGTTTAATTGTATAACACGCCAAGTAATACTGTGTCTTTAAATAAATTAACACTGCACATATTCAGTATGGCTACAATATGAAATGTTCCAACAATACAAAATCTACTTGAATAATTTTCTCAAGTAAATCTGGTCCCTAAATTGGCTATTGTGTATGGAGAAATCAAGACACCCCTTCAACAATGAATCATACAGCAGAGATTTTTGTTCTTTAGTGAGGATTCAATGGAGCGGGGGAACAAGGAGATGGAGAGTTCCTTTCCCTGTGAAACTTTTCTAATAAAAATGGTAATATGATTGCACTATTCACAGAACACTTTGGATTGTTCGAATTTGATGCTTAGAGCCTGGTGAGATAGGCAGAGTGGTCGGTATCATTTTTCCTTTCTTGAGAAAACAGACTCTCAGAACTGAAGGGCCTACGGGTGCCTGTGACAAGGAGATCATCTCAATAGCCTACTGGTGCAGAAGCAGGAATATAGTGATGATGATGTTGATGATGATGATGATGATGATGATGACGATGATGATGATGATGATCTCCATCTTTGAACTGCACCCAAATTCAACCTCTACCTCCCTGGGGGAGTCTCTTGCCTCAATACTGCTAGCCTCCACCTTTTTACTCTTGCCTTATGACAGTCAGCAGGATCCTTTTCAAAAGCAAATAGGACCACATTACTCTCCTGATCTCCATCCTCCAAAGTCCTTACCATAGCTAAAATGCCTGCATCATTCCCCCACCCTGGTTTCCTTGCCAGTCCTTAAACATACCAAGCCCATCCAGTAAGGCTCTTGCTCTGGTTCTTCCCTCTGCTGGAAAGCTCCAGCTCCAGGTCTTGTTTTGGATTCCTCTCTCAAATCATCCAGGTCTCTACTCAGGTAACCTTGTGGAGAGACTTCTCTGACCAATTCATCTAAAAAAAAAGAATCTCCACCTCTCTCTAATCCCTGTTCAGCTTTATGTATATGTACACATACATAACTACATGTACATATCATGGCTAAATTGCTTTCTGTTCATTACTTGTGAAAATTATTACATAAAGTTGAGGACCTTATCTGTCTTATTCATTGTTCTAACCTCAATGTCTAGAATAAGTATTGAATGGCCACTATCTTCATCACTGGAGCTAATAGTTATTAGCATTTACATTGTGCCAGTCACTGTATTATTATTACTTCCATAATACTGATGAGAAAACTGATACTTAAAGAAATCCTCCAGCCCATAATCAGTGGACCCAGGAATTAAAATGTGGCAGCCTGACCCCAGGGGCATTTCTGATCCTATTTGGCATCCACAGTATAAGGGGCTGGCTGCTGATCTCCAGGAAGACCTGGACAGGGGACCATAATACCAGGTTCTCTGATAGTCCCAGGTATGGTTGACTCCAGGGCTGAGTACTTACAGATCAAACACCAAGAAGAAGAAAGTGTTGGTCTCATAAGTGTCCTTCAGCTGTACTGAAATGGAAATGGTTGGCTTGTCTCAGGTAGCAGGGAAGCCTGGGGAGGGGCAGCAAGGCATAGGGGCAGGGGGATTAAAATTGCTAGGGCTGAACTTCGAAAGTGGAGGTGGTATCAGGATGGTGCTCAAAGGAGGCCCACCAGGGCAGGGGAAAGGCCCAGACACTTCACACCCCCATTCTCCCACCGGTACCTAACCCCAGCCCTGCCTGTCACCCCTTCTGTCTGGCTGAAAGAGGAGGCTTAGACAGAGCTGAATCCCTGGAGCAGGTTTCCTGGAGGCTGGAACTAGGAACTTCAAGCCTCAGGGCACTGGGCTGGTGCGGCCTCAGGATGCAGAAGACACTCTGGATAGGCCAGCAATGAAGCTGCACTCCCTGACTTGGATTATCAGAGCAGAATAATGGTGAAGCACCCTGATGTGGCTTGAGGCCATCACTCACTGATGTTAGGGTGCCCTGAAACCTTGCGCAGGATGTCCACTTCTTTCAGCGTGGCCTGTCGCAGCTCTCGCACCTCCTCAGAGCTGAAGCTGCCCCCGCCTGTGATGTCAATGATCTTCACTGCGTACTCCTGGCACGTGGGTTTGTGGATGCAACGCCTGACGACACTGCTAACTCCCCTGGGGGTACAGAGGACAGACAGTCCCAGGGGCCCCTCACTCCAGGAGAAGTCCCACATCTTTTTCCCCAACTCCCTGTAAACTTTTGGGGACAGTAGGATGAAGAAGGCACAGCGAGGGTGATTTGCAAGCCTGGTCTCAGGCCTCTTAACTTCTAGCTCAGTGCTCTTTCACACAAAGAAAGAAGCCATGCATTCTCAAGGCCATAAGCTTCCTCTGACCCCTCATCCTTAACCCGATCCCAAAGCCGAGTTTGGATGTGCTTGTCAGCAGCATCGGGGGAGCTCTTTGCCAGGAGAAGTCTCTGATCTGCTTATTCTTATACACCCTTATCTGTCCTGGTTTAGGAGGGCAGGACCCAAACCGAGGGATTCTCCAAATGAACAGTGCTTTGGGGATCGAAATGAGGTCACTGCTCAAGGTCAAACAGAGAAGGCTCTAGCCTGTGGAAAGTCTGGGCCTTACCTGCCCAGGATCTCCTTAGGCTCATAGTTCTCATAGAAACCCTGTGCAGAATGTGAGTCTGGTAGTGCTTCATCCCACGTCATGCTCAGCTCCTCGGGGATGATTCTGAGGGCCTCTGAGAGGAAAACAGAAAGAAGCTATCAGCCTTCCTGCCTGACCTAGGGGATGTGTTCTTTGAGGGTTGGAACAATTTCTCTCACTTATCTTTGTCTCTCCTGGCACAGAGCTGGCCTATTGCAAATGTTCAGAATAAATGTTTGTGAACTGAAAAAATGCTTTGTAAAGAACCCAACATCCTTTTCCCACTAGCTGTAAATTTGTCAGCCCCAGGTGACCATGTGCTTCCCTATTCATGTACCGTCAGTAGAAGCTGCAAATAATCAGCTAGTCCGAGGCCCAGGACTGAAGCAGGAAAGCCCCAAGGTTAGTTCTGAGGGGGACAGCACACCCTTGGTTTTAAAAAGAACTACTGAGGAATGCTTCAGAAGACAAATTAAAGTGCTATTTCCTTTTCTCTCTGAGGAGATGAGGCTGGTCCTATTTTTCCTCTGCCTGCTCTCTGTACTTGTGGAAAAGATGAGAAGCTTCACAATGTCATTTTCTTAATATGCTGCTCTAATAGCCTTTCCTTATCTACCCCAGTCCTAACTGTCTGAGTCTGAAAACACCCTTTCGTCCAGGACATGCTTCCTCTGCTGCCCACTGCTCCTTTCTCACTCATTCTGTCCTTAACCAGGACTTCCATAATCACTCTCTCATTCATTCATTCTTTTATACTCTTTGTGAAGCACTATGCCAGGTGCTCTGAGGGATGCAGAGCTTGATGGTTGAGTCCTGGTCTCAGCCTCTGGTATCAGTTGTCAGTGTGTGCTATCATCTCCCACATTAAACTGTGGTCTTCTCTAGGATGTCCCAGCCATCCCTGCCCTCTGTGCCCAGTGCAGGTATGCAGGTGCTGCTCCCTAGGTATGAGTTGGCAGTTGGAGGTATACCTTTGGTTCAGGGTTCTGCTGGCAGAATGCATGTACCATGTCCTACCTAACAATGGCCAGTGAGCCCTGAGTGGTCCTACTGCAGTGGGGGGCAATACAAAGCTGGAACTCTCAGGCCTGGACACAGAGTTGCTAAGCTGGCCAGGTTTGTTTCATCTATGTAGAGGCTACCGGGGTACTGAATTCCCACCGCAAATGAAAGATTTGAGAAATGAAGAAAATCATCTACTGACAGAAAGAACAGGTAGAAAACAGGCACAAGCTGCCACTCAAGAGGGCCAAAACTGCTCTAGCCCTGATTCTACTGCCCTTTCTGGGTCCAAGAAGGCCTGTCCTACCCAAGCGGCCAATTTGATGACCAGCCAAGGTACAGCCCTGGCTACCTCAGGTCTCAGGCTGACTGTTTCAGAAAGCCTGGTGTCCCCACTGCTGGGTGCATGGTTACCAGAGAAAGGATTCGACCAACCATATCCTCTACCAGCAGCAGGTACCTGGTCTGCTCACAGGCTGCCTCTGCCCTGTCAGCAACCTCAACTGAACATAGGAGTGTCTGTTCCCCATAAAAACAAGCTAATTTCCCAGCAAGTCCTTTTAAGTTCTCAAGATGGGCATCTGTGCTCTCACTTCCCAAAGTTGGGTAGTACCAGGTTTTTCCCTTCTCCCAGCCCGCCATGGGCAGACCTACTCCAGGATGCCACTCCAGCTGGGGACTTCATTCCCTGGCATGACCACTTTCACCTAGTTCTGGCTGCATTCAAATCTTTCAGTGTAGGCGGGGTAGGTTTCTATTGCCCCATCCCTTTGCTCTAGGCCTAACTTGGGGCTGACTTTGTGCCACTGTCCACTGCTCCACCTGTACCCACTACATCCTTCCCAAGACCCCTTTAAAAAGGGTCACCAAATGGGAATAAGTAGCCTAGTCTTTTCTGGAATATAACATCCCTCCCTTAAACTCAGAGTCTAAAAACACAGTCTCAGGGACCCACTTTCTGTAGATAAGCTCTCGTGGCAGGGGTTTCAAGAGTCAACACTGCCATTCTTCTGGTCTATTTGCCTTCAGAAGGGAAAAGTAAGTCTAATAGATTTGGTGGTTTCCGTCTTCTTTACCGCATAGCCTCTCCCCTCTCCCTGCCTACTGCCTGGCTTTCATCCATCACTGGCCCAGTTACTCACCGTTAGGTCCTCACAGGCCCTTGAGTGAATTCGACAGGAATCCCAAAGGTCCCAGAGCCCCTTGGGGAAGGGGGAAAAACAGAGGACTGAAGCGTGTCCAGAGCAGACACCCGTAGCTGGAGCAGGGTATCTTGCTGCTGCTCTTCCTTCAGGCTTTGCTAACTTGATGACGGAAAACTGAAGTGCCAAAAATAAATCACAGCTGCAAACCCGGGATGCAGGCCAAGGCTCAGCAGGCACAGTGCACAGACCCAAGTCTCACCAAGGGTGACCTCTGGTGGAGGGTGAGGAAAGTTCAGGTGACCCAGGACCAGGCATTTCAGCAAAAGGTGACTAATTTTCCTTCTAGAGCTCACTTGGCCTCCAGGCCCAGAGGCTATATATAAGGCCAGCTTTGTCAGGAATGCATTAACTTCTCTGGGGGCAATTTCTGTGTTTGCTAATATCAGGAAACAGTGCACTGGCGCACTCACACTACAATGTTGGGACCTGAAAGTCCCTGCTTAGGGACATTTTGTGTGGCGGCCCTATAAAATGCAGACCTTAAAGGTTATAGGGAACATCTCCTTCAGGAACCTACCGCTGATCTGCCTTCATTGCGTCACTTTTTTTCCCCCCTCTTTAATTCCCACCCCCAGCGTCCCCGCCCCCACCCCGCCCCCCACACACACTCTTCCAGCCCTGACCTATGGATGTTGCCCTTTCCCCTTAAAAGCTAGATCTCTGAATGCGGGGTGTCTCCTCTCACAGGCTAGCGGGGTGCATCCAGGGTATCGTCCGTGGCTCCACCTGGGGTGCGAACCCAGGACCTTCTGCGTGTAAAGCAGAAGCGCTAACCAGTACACTATGGAGCCATCCCCACTGTTTCACTCTTAATTCATTTTGTTTTCAGGCTGCAGTTTCTACTGGGAAGAGTTCTGAGTGTCAGGAAAAGCATATGGGTTGTGTGTGTGATTTTGGGCTCTTTGGGTGAGTGTTCTCAGCAGTATGATTTTACCTACGAGGCTGACAGAATTGAAAATAATGTACACAACATGCTAGCACACAGTAGACACTTGTTCATTGTGTCTTATTCTAAAACAAACTTTTTTCAAACCCCTAATTCTAATATGCAAAATGAGGGGTAATACAATGCTTCACAGCTGAGCCCATAAACACCCATTTAACTAGCATTTTACAAAGCACTTCATATACACTCTCACTTGGACCTCAAAACTCTGGTATTAGCCAATTTGGAGAATGAACTTGCTCAAAGTTACCAAATAGGTGAATAGAGGGCTGTGGGCCCAAGTGCTCTATTATATCATGCTGACCATCTCCTTTTCACTCTGGGGAAATACTTTGCTGAACTGCTAGAGGAAATTGAGATGCATCATCTGGCTCCCAAGTATGAAAACACCTCAATCTCCTCCTTTTTTACTTACTGTCAATAAGCTCATTTTTTTTTTTTTTTTTTTTGGTCCTAAGGTATAGAGTTGACTCTTGCTAGTATATACTTTCGACGCATGACAAAATCCCTTCTGACCTTAGGGCAAAAGGCCAATGCACTGATTAAGTTATTCCCTGTGCCCGTCTCTGTGGAACCATGGTTCCACCAAGGAAGAGGCCAGGCCAGCCAGACTCTTACACTTAATTGACTTCGGTGACTCATTTTCCTTTGATTCACTAATTTAACAATATTTGGGTACCCACTATATACCATCATGCCTTAGACATAAGGGGAATTAACACTATGAGCCTCCAGGAAAACGGGCAAAGGAGCCCAATGATGGACCCAGGAGGGAATATTCAGGGGACTTGCCAAGAGTAAACTGTGTGTGTTCATTCAAGTGCTCAGGGCAAGGCAGTCTTAGACCCTTTCAGGAACTAAATATTAGGTACAGAGTGGGCACTTTAAGAACACAGCTGAAACAGGAGGCAGCAACTGAATAATTCATTCAATTTCACCTCTCACCTCACAGTAATACAGGTCTCTGAAACTTGGAGGGGGAAAAAACAGGTAATAGAACCTATGAACGGTAGGTACATTTGAAAGTCAGAAAACTGCGGGAGCATAACGTAAACTTGGCAGTTGACTCCTAAGAAATTATGAAATTTTCAGTTTTTTGAGGTTTGGAGCTTGCTTCATTAAAAAAAAATTATGCACTTTAAATAAATTGAGTCCATCTCCTTAAGATGAATGCAGTTAGCATGAGTCTTTCAGGATGAGGAAATTACAATGCCTATGTTGAAGAAAAACTTTTGCAGGGGAACTGCCTGCATTAATAAAATGGTTGTCATCTCTGACCAATTAGATATTCTAGGGGAACAGTGACATGTAGTGCTGGCCTGGCCACAGGGGACACATTTTACTTATTTTTTTTAATCCCTCCCCCCGCCCCCACTTCCACCCCTGACCTACAGATGTTGTGGTCTACCACTTAAGACCTGATCTCTGAAGGCGGGGCGTCTCCTCCCACATGCTCTTGGCACACACTCAGGGCCTGACGCACCAGGAGTATGAACCATGGCTCCACTGGGGCTTGAACCCAGGACCTTTTGCATGTAAGGCAGACATGCTAACCACTACTCTATGGAACCACCCCCCATTTTACTTATTTTAAAGTTTCCTGTTACTACTCAGTTTGTTGAACATTGACTCCAAAGGCCTGTAGTACCTGGAACCCTTTTAATGAGCAGCATATTTGCTAGTGAGCTCCTCTTTACATAACTGGTTCTCTACAAAAGTTCCTCAGGGAGTTCTACCAGATGCTCTGGGTGGATGCTAATACCAGAGACTATAAACTAGATAAACTTAAAGACACGATGATTGTGTTCTGCAAAATGCATATGTTCAGCATGCATATACCGTATTTAATTTACGACCTTACATTTATCAGACATCATTTTGGAAGAAAATCACTTTATTCTAATCGATTCACAAATAACATCACAAAACCTGGTTTAAGGAGCCCACAAAACCATCTGCCCAACCCCAAACTCAATACCATCTCAATGAACTATATAGTACAAACACTCTCTTCCACTGCAATTCTGAGGCAAGGAAGCTATTAATAATAGAGAGGTTTAACTGGTGGTTTTATATTTTATACTTTCACTATCCATTATATTTTTATACTAAATTAACTTGGTCGTGAGAGATGATTTTCCATGTCTTCAATTTGAACTTCTTGATTAGGCTAATCCTGCAAACAAAAAAGGTACATTAATAGAGCACTTGCTGTATAATCTTAACAAGAGAGAAAACTTACCAGCTATGAAAAGAGGGGAAAAAGGCCCAGGGTTATTAGTTTCTTTCATAAATTATTGAAGGCATTCTGCGATCAACAAAACTTCAGCTCCAAACCTGCCACAACTGAGAAAAGGCAGGACACATGTGCTTCTAGGGACAGAGTCCTAAAGCAGAAACACAGCCACTTTGGTACTAGATGTAGCTTCATCAAAGAATTCTGAAACTCAGACTTCCCTTCCACAGTTCAACCACCTGAAAGGATTAACTTCTCCCCTATGTCCTACCAAAATGAAGGTGGGAAAATGAAAATAAGCATTTTAATAGATCGTGAATTCTTAGGTTGACAGAAATTATGTTAAAAAAGTTAACATTCCAGAGCACCTAAATCTTGTCTCTCCCAAATGAGGCACGTAGAATACCAATAACATACCAGAATCTATGTGAATTCCTGGACTTTGCTGAAAACAGAATTTTATATTCATAGCTTTAAGATCACAAACGTGCAGTTAACCACACAAAAATCTGGCGCACTAATCTGTACCTGCTTAAGGAAGAATTAGATTCAGAACATAACTGGTAAAAGATTAAGATACCTCTGGACCAGCTCCTTGTTAGAAGTTAGATTATTAAATCTCCTCTAACTTTCAGTTGAATTTATTAAATACAGACTCCGTAAGTTCTATAGGGTCCAGGAGCACAATTAAATGAATCAACAATATGCAAGTTCAGTCATGGATTGACTTATCACCTACCATTTGCAAATCTGCACTGTTTCAGCACCTCGCTGAAACCCTCACAAAGCTTAAGGTCACCCTGGTTCTGGGCACACTCCAAAAACTGTTTCATCTCATAGTGGCATGGGCCAAACTGCTGCTGCTGCTGGTATGCCGGCTGGGTTCCCTGTGGCTCCTGCAAAGACATAACATTCAGGACTGTTTAGAAGGGAAATGAGATTTATAACTGAACAAAGTAGTATCCATTGTCTTTGAGGTTAACTGGGGAACTAAACTCAGATGCAAATTAAAGTTTCCATCCAATAATATGGAAAGTGAAATTTTTTCAAAGTAGAAAATAAGCTTTAAAAAAATTCCAGTTGTAATCAGAAAGATTGAAGAACAAAGATGCAAATTAAGTGAAATGGTTATCTGGGCATTTATAGACCAGTAGTTAAGTGAAATTTCATGGAAGATAAAACGGGATTATTATAGAAAAATACATGGATGAGAGTTTCAAGTACACCAGAAATACAACAGAATACACACCCACACTCATTAAAGGAGAAAATTCACATACCTCAGAAAGAGGGGGGGTGGCAAATGTCAGGTAAGAGACCAGAGAGCAAAGAGCTATTAAAGAGATTTTTTGAATATTTAACTTAGGTTGAGACTGAATTAGTTAAGGGTAATCAAGACAAAATATTTTAAATAAGGGGGAAATGACTGTTTTATAGTGAATCAGGTTGAGCTACTATAATTCTACAACTTGAGAAGATAATTTGTATAGTACTTGCTGACGCATGTCTAAAGCACTAAATTGTTAAATGTGACTTTTGATAATCAAAAACATTTTCTGTCAACATTGTGGATTCTAAGATTATAGACAGTTCTTACTTATATAAGGAACTTACAAATATTAGGCTTTCTCATAAAATACACCACTGAAGGAAAACCCTGCCCAAAATCTTACCTGGTAAGTGATGTCAGGCCTTGAGGGCTCAGTGTTACTTCCACCGAAGCCCCCAGTGATGGCATGACCTAGCGTGTGGCCAACAGCAGAGCCCACAGCTACACCAGCTGCAGTAGTTGCCATCTGGGCCATCAGACCTGGCTGCCGGGGTGCAGCAGCAGGTGAGCCAACAGCAGATGGTGGAGCTGCTGCTGGCAGCTGGGCTGCTGGCGCTGGTCTGGGCGCAGCTCTCATCTGAGGTGCCCGGCTGTAAAAGAAAAGAACAAAGAATATGAAGTTCCACTTCCAATCAGATTTGGAAATTGTCATCTTAAAAAAACCCTGTATGTTAAAATAATATACAGGATTTTCATTTTAAATCATTAAACACAAATACTATATACGTACAAGAAAACTTTACAAAACACAATTCCCTGAGCTATTTTATTACATCATTTTATCTCTTTAACCTTTTGTTAAGGTTGTAATCACCAAGTATAAACTATTTTCTTGCTTTTTAAGAAATCATTTCCATGTATTCACATAGCCCACAGTATCTTTAAAGAACAGTTATTCTAGTACTTTGCGAAAATTGTAAAATAGTAAGTTTAAAATATCCTTACAGAATTCATCACATGGTATTAAGGGTGAAGGAAAAAATATTGAGAAAGAGAGAGCATGTTGTGGGATGTCACAATTTTAAGATAGTCAAGGGAAGTCTCCCTGAGTTGGTAACATCTTAATGAAGAAGATCTGCAGTCATCTAGGGAAATAATCTAGTTCAATTCCTTCATTTTACAGATTAGAACACTGAAGCCCAGTAAGTAGAAGTAACTTGCTCGAACTGTTATATCAAAATTAATTTCAAATATTTCCTATCTGTAGGATAGGAAATATGGTTTCATATCCTTTGAGTATAAGTTTCTTTCGATAAGTGAACCCCTTCCCTACACACCTAGCACACTGAACACAATCCACCCAGAGAAGCCATGTGGTCCGTGCTAAATGTCCTCAATTGGTGGTCTTCAGAAAACTAGGGTCTGAGACCTGGCTTTCCTACTTAGTGGAGGCATGACCTTGGAAAAGTCACTTATCCTGAGTCTCCAGTTTCCTTATTTCTGTAAATTAGGAATAACATTAATCTTTAGGGTTACCATGAAATGTAATTGGCACATAAAAAGTATTTTATGAACGAGAAAACGTCATGTACACGTGAAGGCCTTAGTGACTGTGTCCAATACTAGGCCAAGCCCATGGAAGGCTCATTGCTCATGACAGGTGCTCAAATTATTCACTGAATTGAAATTCGGTCATTTCCCCAATTACCTTTCTTCTACATTTTTTTTCTTTGCTACTTTTGATATTTCAACCAATTTACACTTACAAATGTCCATTTCTTTTTATGACTTGCCTGTTTTAAATTAAAACGAGCTATGAGGTATTTTAAGCAATAATTTATGGGCATTCGAAATTAGAAAGTTTAGCACTAAAAGAACCTAACCAAAGCCCATTTACAACCATCTTGCGACAGGCGGAGACGGGTACACGCCGTATCCGCCTTCGAACGGCCTAGTTCACGGTCTCCGCCGGCCGCGACCTAGCACTGCCTTCTCTGCGTAACGGCGCCGGCAGGGCCCCAAACCTTGCAGTGGCCTCACCTGGACGGCGGGGCCATGCGGGAGGTGCGGCTTCGGCTACCACGCGGCATCGCAACTGCACAGCGGGTGTGCGTCTACAACAGTTAGACTCCAAGAAGACCCCGGTGGCTTCAGCTGAGGTAGAGAGCGGAAGACGGGAGGCGGGTCCAGCCTCAGCGCGCGACCAATCAGCACACAGGCAGGGGCCTTCCGTGTGCCAACGTCTCCTCGGGCCCTGAAGGTCACTGAAATAGCAAGGCGTCATGGCGGCGTCTCGTTGTGCGCAGTTGCCGTCAGGAGCTAGGCGCTCCTGCTGTTTAGAAAACCGGAAGTGCCTGTGATTGTCAGGCAAACCTTGTCGTCTGAGCAAGCATGAGTCAGAAACGCTAGCAGTTTGCTTCCTTCAAAGATTTCTAATAACATGATAGGTCAAATTCCACCTTTGTTGTAGCCGCCATCCCCCGATAGAAACACGGACCACCAGAAATCAGTGAGTTACAGGAAACACACTCTTTATTCAGCCAGCTGAGTCTGCTAGGGGTATGCAAACCCCAAATTAAGTAGCCCCGAAATGTAGAGGTATAGGGTTTTTAAGCCCTAAACCCCATTCTTCATCCTGTTTGAACACACAAGTCTATTTTTCTTCTTTTTACTAACTGTCATTCTATAGGTCGGTTGTGCAAGCGGTGGGTACAGAAGCAGAAAGCTTATTGTTAGAGCATTATGTTCCCATGGGCAATAGCCAAACAGTAATTTTCCAGCCAGCACACCTTGATATTCAAATCTCTGACATGACTACCACTGGACTTTGGTCGAGTTACTTAACCTTGCTCAGCATTAAGTTACTTATTTGGATAAATATTTTTTGAGGCAGTGTGGGCGCTTAACGTGAACTGATGGAAATTGAGAACTTGAGACAGGAATTAAAAGAACTAAGTTGGTTCTGTGTTTCTCTAGTCTGACTCCAGTCCATAAGTTACATTCAGACAGTAATAGTGCCTTACATTTAGTTATTGTACACATTCATCCCCCATTTCAAGTATATTACTGAATTTGCACCTATAATTGGGGACAGTATTCATTCACTGACACTTAAAAATGTTCTGAATGATCTAGCTAGATTCCAGAGATACAGCACCAAATAAGACTATACCTTCCTGTAGTTTAAATTCAGGGGAGACACAACACGCATATTTAAGGCAAGCGCTGGCGAAATGAAGCAACAGCAGAGTAAAAGAGATACCAGTTAGGTTACAGAGAACGACACTCTGAACAGGCAGCGTACAACACGTTGAGGGGAAGCAAGCCATGTGTTTATCAATGGTTAAGAGGCAGTTCTAGGCAGAAGGAACATCAATTGCTAAGGTCCCCCATCTGTGCTTTAGCAATAGATATGAAATGCATTTATTTCTTTAAAATTTTTCTAAATTTTCTATCTTTTTGTAAAATTTATTTTTATGGTGATATTGGTTAACAAACTCCAGTAACTTTTAGCTATACCCTTAGTAAGGTGTATATATATATATATATATATATATATTTACACTGTGTTCACCTCCCATAGTTAGATTTCTTTTTATCACCATATATTTGACCCCCTTTACCCCATCTACCTCCCCTTTACTCCCCGCTTTACTCCCTTACCCTCTGGTAACCACTAGTCTATTGTCCATGTCCATGAGTCTCTGTTTGTTCTGTTCATTTGTTGCTTTCAGGTTTATATCCCACATACACATGATATCATGTGATTTTCAACTTTTCCTGTCTGGCTTATTTTGCTTAGCATGATTATCTCGAGGTCCATCCATGTTGTCACAAATGGCAACATGGTTTTTGAGTTTTATTTCCCTAATAGCTAGCGATGTTGAGCATCTTTTCATATGTTTGTTGGCCATTTGTATCTCCTCTAGGGAGAAGTGTCAGTTCAAGTCCTCTGCACATTTTTTGATTGGATCATTTGTTTCTTTGTTTTATTGAGTCATGTGAGTTCTTTGTATATTTTTGATATACATCGGATGCGTTGCTTGCAAATATATTTTCCCATTCAGATGGTTATCTCTTTACCTTGTTGACACTTTCTTTTGGTGAGCAGAAGCTTTTTAGTTTGATGTAGTCTCATTCGTTTAATTTTGCTTTTACTTTCCTTGCCGTTGAGGTCAAATTCATAAAATCCTCTTTAAGTCCAAGGTCCATGAGTATAGTTCCTATGTTTTCTTCTATGCATTATATTGTTTCAGGTCTTATATTCAGGTCCTTAATCCATTTTGAGTTAATTTTGGTGTGTGGTGATAGACAACAGTCTACTTTCAGTATTTTTGCAGATGGCTTTCCAGTTTTCACAGCACCATTTATTGAAGAGACTTTCCTTTCTCCACTGTATGTTTTTTTTGTCAAAAATTATATGCCCCTATAAATATGGGTTTACTTCTAAACTCTCGATTCTGTTCCACTGGTCCGTATGTCTGTTTTGCATGCTGATTTGATTACTGTTGCTTTATAGTATAATTTGAAGTCAGGCAGAGTGATGCCTCCAGCCTTGTTCTTTTTTCTCAGGATAGCTTTGGCAATTTGGGGTCTTTTGTGCTTCCATACAAATCTGATGGTTTTTTGTTCTATTTCTTTAAAAATTGCCAATAGATTTTGATGAGGATTGCATTAAATCTGTATAATGCTTTAGGTAATATGGTCATTTTAACTATGTTGATTCTTCCAATTCAAGAACACAGAATATCTTTCCATTTCATTGTAACTTCTTTGATTTATTTTAATAGGGTCCTGTACTTTTTATGATATAGGTTCCTTACATGTTTCATTAGATTTATTCATAGGTATTTTATTCCTTCTGTTGCAATTGCAAAAGGAATTATTTTTTCCACTTCTTTTTCTGACACTTCATTATTAGAGTATAGGAATGCTATGGATTTTTGAACGTTGATTTTGTATCCAGAAACTTTACTGTATTTGCTTATCGTTTCTAGTAGTGTTCTTGTGGAGTCTTTAGGGTTTTCTATATAGAGAATCATGTCATCTGCAAATAGTGACAGACTTCATTTCCTATTTGGATGCCTTTTATAACTTTCTCTTGCCTGATTGCACCCACTAGGACCTCCAATGTTATATTGAATAACAGTGGCGATAGTGGCCTTGCCTTGTTCCTGATCTTAGAGGGAAGGTTTTTAGATTTCAGTTTTTAGTTTTTCACCATTAAGTACAATGTTGGATGAGGGTTTGTCATAGATGACTTTTATTATCACAGTGATTGATTTGTGTGTATTGAACCATCCCTGTGCCTCTGGGATGAAGCCCACTTGATCATGGTGTATCATCTTTTTAATATGTTGCTATATTCGGTTCGCTAGTATCTTATTTAGGATTTTCGCATCTGTGATCATGAGAGATACTGGTCTGTAGTTTTTGTGTGTGTGTTATCTTTACCAGGTTTTGGTATCCGAGTAACATTGGCTTCATTAAATGAGTTGGGAAGTATTGCCTTCTCTTCAATTTTTTTTGGAAGAGTTTGAGGAGAATAGGTATTAAATCTTCTTTGACTGTTTGGTAGAATTGACTGGTGAAGCCATCTGGTCCTGGACTTTTACTTTTTGGTAGGTTTTTGATGATTGTTTCAATTTCCATACTGCTGATCAGTCTATTTAGATTTTCCAGTTCTTCTTGACTCAGTCTAGGAAGACTGAATTTTTCTAAGTACTGGTCCATTTCTTCTAGGTTATTAAATTTGGTGTTATATACTTTTTCATATTCTTGTGTATGATCCTTTGTATTTCTGTGATGTCTGTCATAATTTGCCCTCTTCCATCCCTGATTTTATTTGTGTCCTTTCTCTTTTTTCTTTAGTGAGTCTATCCAAGAGTTTGTCGATTTTATTAAACTTCTCAAAGAACCAGCTCTTTGTTGCAGTTACTTTTTCTATTTTTTTTCAATTTCATCTATTTTTGCTCTGATTTTGATTCTTTCTTTCCTTCCGCTGCCTGTAGGCTTCATTTGTTCTTCCTTTTCTAGTTTTTTAAGATGAAGATTTAGGTTGGGCTCATTCTTGTTTTTGGAGGTAGGCCTATATTGATATGAACTTTCCTCTTATGATCACTTTTGCCATGTCCCAAAAGTTTTGATATGTTGTACTGTCATCATCATTCGTTTCTATGTATTTCTTGATCTCTTTATTTCTTCTCTGACCCAATTATTCTTCAGTAGCATGTTGTTTAATCTCCATATATTTGTGGTTCTTCCTGCTTTCTTTTTACAGTTGACCTCGTTTCAAAGTATTATGATCAGAGAATGTGGTTGGTATGATTTCAACCTTCTTATATTTGTTGAGGCTGTCTCTGTGTCCCAGTATGTGGTTTATCCTTGAGAATGTTCCATGTGCACTAGAGAAGAATGTATAAAGAGTTGTTTGGGGATGAAGGGCTCTGTAAATGTCAATTATGTCCAGTTGGCTTAATGTGTCATTTAAGGATGTTATATCTTTATTGATTTTCTGTTTGGATGATCTGTCCATATCCAACAGTGGGGTATTTAGGTCCCCTACTATGATAGTTTTTGCCTTGTTTCTTCCTTTAGTTCTGTTAGTAATTGCTTTATATATTTCAGGGATTCCTGATAGAAAGCATAGGTATTAATAAGTGTTATGTCTTCTTGGTGCATGATTCCCTTTATCATTATGAAGTGTCCCTCAGTATCTTTCTTTACCTTTTTAATTTTGAAGTCTATTTCGTCTGATATTAGTACCGCTACTTCCACTTTTCTCTGAATGCCATTTGCTTGAAATCTCATTTTCCACCCTTTCACTTTGAGTCTACATTTGTCTTTGTAGCTGAGATGTGTCTCCTGGAGGCAGCATATGGTTGGGTTTTGTTTTTTGATCCATTCTGCAACTCTGTGCCTTTTTATTGGTGAATTCAATACATTTACATTTAGGGTGATTCTTGAATATTAGGTCTTCGCTTAGCCATTTTATCTTTTGCTTTCTGGTAGCTCGGTGTTTCCATTGCTTCCTTGTCCTTGTGTTTCTGTTTTCTTTATTTTGTTTGGCTTTTGTGGGATTTGCCTCTGGTTCTTCTTGTTTTACGTTATATACTTCCGTTCTGATCTGATCTTTGGTGTGAGTTTACCGTTACAAATATGTAAAGATTAGTTATATAAATATATATATAATATATAATATATATTTATATAACTAATCATATATATATTATATATATGATTAGTTATATATATATAACTAATCATATATATAATATATATATACACATACATACATACAGTTGTCCATTTTCTTCTGCATGTGCCTTATCTCCATTCCCCTTTGCAAAGTTGGATCTTTGAATCCTCCCCTCTTCAGTCATCGTCTCACTTTGTCCCTATGTATGCTAACTGTTCATTACTATCATGCTATAGCAATTCTCTTATTATTTAAGCTTATAATGCCCTGTTCTTTGTAAGGGTTGCACTCCTCTGCTTCTATCAGCCTGATAGTCACCTTACTCCTAATTATATATAATTTTTGTCACTTTGTTATTTCCTGTAGTGCAGGCCTAGAAGTGGAGAATTCTCTCAATTTTAATATGTCTGGAAAGGTATTTATTTCTCCTTCATATCTAAAGGAGAGCTTAGCTGGATACATTATTCTAGGCTGATAGTTCCTTTCACTTAGTATTTGAATATGTAATTCAACTCCTTTTTGGCTTGTAAGATCTGTGCTGAGAAGTCCAACAATAATCTAATGGGTTTTCCTTTATAAGGTACCATTTTCTTCTCCCTGGCTGCCTTGAGAATTCTATCTTTGTCATTGATTTTTGATAATTTTAATACAATGTGTCTTGGAGAAGGTCTTTTGAGGTTGAGATAATTGGGTGTTGACTTCTTGAATTCCCAGCTCCGGCTCATTCCTTAGATTTGGGAAATTCTCATCCATTATTTGTCTGAAAATGCTCTAGTCTCTGCTCCTTTTCTTCGCCTTTGATAATGCCCATTATTCTTATGTTTCCTCCCCTGATGGTATCAGCTAGTTCTTGTATTTGTCTTTCATTGTTTTTTGTTCTTCGGTTTTTCTCTTCTTCCTTCTGATTTTATTTCTAGAATTCTGTCTTCAATATCACTGTTCCTTTCCTCCATTTGGTCTACTCTATTTCCCAAACTTGCTATTTCGTTTTTCAACTCTTGCAGTGTGTGTGGTTTTCTTTTTTTTTTTATCTCCAGATCTATTCCGTTCATCTATTCATTTTGAAGGGTTTCAATCTCCTTGCTCTGCTCATCTAGTTGTTTTTCCATTCTTTAAATTATTGATATGACTCATTTAAGAACTCACTGAGTTTTTTCAGAAGTACCATCCTGTATTCTCTGACATTTAAGCGCATATTTCTATGTCTGTAAGCTTATTTTCTGTAGATTTTCCTTTTCCTTTCTGAGATGCCTTGTCATCTTGGTTGTTCATGGTGTTTAATGGACTATTTCTCTGCTTGGGCATTAATGGAAGTGTGTTCTGCTTTTTTTCCAGAAATATTTATTATATAAAGATCTCTCTTTAGCCTTTTCCATGAAGGCACTTTTCTTTTGGTTTCCAGTTGCTGGCATCTAAGCCTCTTGGATCCCTGCTTATATAAAGTCTTAATAATGCCTTTTTTTCTTATAGATGTTTAATCACGCTCGCTACCCTCAATGTTAGCAACAGTTTTGGTAGCGTTGTTCAGATTCCCCTGGGGCTCTGTGGTGTTAGGTCTCAGAGGGTATGGGGGGAGGGGCCCTATGTGTTGGGGGTTGGTGACTGCAGCTCAGCCTGTTTTGCAACCACAGCAGTAAAATTCAGCTGTTGTTTCTCTGCCGTCCCGCTTTTCTGCTTTCTGCCCTGATGACTGGGCCCTGCCTCCGGCTGCATGGAACTTACAACTTTCTGAGGCAGGGCTGTTCAGGGAACTCACCACACCTTCTCCTCTCCCCCTCCTCTTACAGGGAGCTCCGGAAGCTGCAAGTGGCAGCTTCTTTATTTCTCCCAGTCCACTGCCCGACACTCGGGGTTCTGACCTGCACAGATCCCATGCTCCTAGTTGTGCTGTTTGGGTGTTTTTTGTTGTTGAGTTTTATATGTTCAGCTTATTGTTGTTTTAAGGTGAGAGATCTGGGGATGTCTCTCACTCTGCCATTCTTAATCAGACAGTTATAGTGCAGTTTCCAGGAATGAAGCAATAAGCAAATGAACAATTTTTTGATCTGAATCCAGGTGTCTGTCACTCACATTCTTGCTAGTTCTAGTTTTCCTGTTTCCCTGGAGGGAAGACTAGAAGGTGGTGCTGCTCTCCCCAGGTGGACCATGCAAGGCACACACATGTCCTCTTGCTGCCACTGTTCTTGGAGGGACAGCCCCTTTGGGGTGCTGAGCCCCCCCTCTCAACTGAGGACCACCTGAGGGGGCTTGCCCAGCTGCAGCCTCAAGTTGCTGCTGTTAAGTCCTGCAGCTATCGCTGCTGGAGGAGGAGGAGGTGTGAAATGCATTTAACAGTAACATTTTAGAGCCTCTGCAGTAGGGGATAAGTTGACTAGTGGCATTTCATGGGAGGCTTCATGGAAACGTCCTTTGGGATGGGATGGGATTTACGAAGGACAGACCGTAGAGGTGGAACCTCCATTTTTGCTTTGAAGTCCATCAGAGATTTCCCCCTTCCACTAGAGGTAGCAGAGTTTAATACACGCTTTCCAGGAACAGGAGAATTTGTGGAACCGAGGGGTAAATAACGTAAAAATTTTTGGTGAAAAGGTTTTATTTTCACAGTACGTCCTAAAGAAATGAAAGCTTTATAAATGATAAAGACTTTGTACTTGCCTTTGAGTAATTCTTAAGCGGAGACAGAGAAAAGGAACCTTATGAAGGATGCCCTGGCACATGAGCTTAGAGGGAGAAGTCTGGACAATCAAAACCTACGGGCATCCAGACCAGAACAGAGACAATTTTAATCTTACTGGCATTAATTCCTAAATTGAAGAGGATATTAGATGTTTGTACAAGGTTATTTTGTGATAGTAAAAGATTGGAAACAACTTAAATTACTGTCAGTAGAATGGTTAAAAAAAAATTATGGCACATTCACACAATATGTGGCTGTAAAAAAAAATTAAGAAGCTTCTCTATATATTGATACGATTTCCAAGATAAACTGTCAGGAAAAAACATGGGGAGGGGGGCAGAACTGAGTATAGTGTACTATTATTTGTGTAAAATAGAAAAGACCATATTGCATATGCATAAAATATCAGCAGCTGGTAACACAGCTTGCCTTCAAAGCGGTAAGACTGGGTGCCTGTGGCACAGGGGTGGGACTTTTACTGATAACATTTCTATCTTTTGAATTTTGAAACAATATATTCCCAGTATTAAAAAAAAAAACATGTAAAAATTAAAACTAGTAACAACAACAAAAAAAAGCGAGAATTGAAAATACCAGAATTCTGCTACACATTTGTATTTTGCCAGAGAGATGTGCTTAAGTTCACTCTTTAGCAAAATTTATGTAACAATTCATTCCATAGTGATTTTCAGTCATTCTCAATAAATTCACATGCAGTGACCAAAATTTGAACAAAAAACTCTTACAGGCATTATTTTAGATATTTGACATGGACATTTGGCTAAATGGACTCTTGATGATTGGAGTAAAAATTCTACTCAAATTAGGCAGTAGAAAATACGTTTTAAATTGTGCAAATCCTGTTCCAGAAGTTCCATGTTTAGGAATTTAAGAAACAGCCATGTATGTGGAAATTAGCTATAAAAAAAAAGAAAAAACTTGTAAATAACTTGTGTCCTACAATATAAATCACTTAAGTTATGATACATACATAAAGATGCTATGAGCTATTTAAAATGTTATGAAAGAATATTTGACATGAAAGTTATCTTTACAATAAATGAAAGAGCAGTTTACAAAATAGTATATAGTATGTTTATATTTTGAGAAAATTTATATATTTTAAAGCCTGGCATTATATATACCCAAGGAGTGATGTTATCCATTGGGTAGCCATTTCTTCTTTTTTGCTTGTCCATATTTTCCAATTTTTCTACAACGAACATACTTATAATTAAACATACCGTGGTGGTTTAAAATGTATCTACAAATTGACACACCTTTCAAAAGGAGGAGCCTGATTTCTCTCTCCTTGAGTGTGGGCTAGATTTAATGACTCATTTTGAATGGACAGAAAAAAGCAGAAGTGATGGTGTGCAACTTCGAGACTAGGTCACAAAAAGTACTGTGGCTTCCTCCTTGCTCACTCTTTCACATCACTTACTCTGGGAAAGCCAGCTGTCACATCATGAGGACACTCAAGCAACCTAATGGAGCATCTCATGTGGTAAGGAAGTGAGGTCTTCTGCCAGCAGCCACGTAAGTCTTCTTGGAAGCAGCCTTCCAATGACTAGTCTCAGCCAACAGCATGATTGCAACCTCATGAGACTCTGAGCTAGAACCACCCGGTAAAATCACTTCCAATTCTTAACCTATAGAAACTGAGATAAGTGTTGTTGTAAACCACTAGGTTTTGGAGTTATTACATAGCAATAAGTAACTAATACACAATTTCTAGTTACTATATTTCAATTATAAAAGTTCTAGTAGCTAAAATGAGCAAAATCTAGTTAGAACACATTGTAGTGTGTTACTTTAATATGGCTTTTGTCTGACTGAGTATGCTGTACTTTACAAGAGGAATTGTGTGGGAACTGATGTTTGAGAAATTGATTCTTACATTCTAAATGTAGGTTTTTTTGTTTTTCTTTTTTTGATATCTAAGACATACTTATATACAGTGCCTTGCATGTATGAGACAAAAAAGAAAGAATTTTTAAAATTGTTCCCCTAAAAACACAAAATACTGTATGAACAAGTAAAGTGTTTATATGAATTTCTGTAAGATTTCAAAGGAATGGACATTCAATGTGGATGAGGGCTTCAGGAAGAAAGTGGCACTTAAGTATAAGTGGAATTAGTTTCAGGATTTAAATTGTAAAGGGAGAAAAGGACATGCTAAATTGGACAACACAGATTTAAATGAAGAAGCAGAATTGTGGCGAGTTCAGAGGACAGAAAACCTATGTCAAGAAACACAGTTTAAAAAAAAAAAAACAAAAAAAAACCCTGTGTTTGGAAGTTGTGGGTCAAAATTTCAGAAAATCCAAAAGATTTCCAACACAATATCAGGAACCTAAGCTTTTTATCCTATAAGGTTAGTCCGTGAGGATTTTATATGATTAAAATGGTCTTCAGGTAGATTAATCTAGATATGGTGTCTGAGACATAGCAGAGGGATACTAGGGGTAAAGAAAAAAGTCCTCAAGGCTAAGACAGTGGCAGTAGAAACATCCTTAACTATCTGAGTGCTTATTATATACCAGACACCAGGAGCTTTACATGCATTTCTTTTATGCCTCATGAGAACTCTTAAAATAGGTACCATATTATCTCCATTTTCTAAGTAAGAAAACAAATGCTTAGAGAGTTTAAGCAGCTTGCCTAAGTCAGTAAGTTGTTTGACTCCCAAGCCAGGACTCCTACCATACCACACCGCCTGGATGTTGGAGATATTTTTTAAAAATTAATGAAGTGAAATAATTTAAGATGCCTTGACTAAAGGAGGAGGGTAAACTTAAAAAAAAGTTACCATTTATTGAGCATCTATTACATGCCAAACCCTTAACTGTGTCATGTTTTATATATTTTATCTATAACCATAGTTTGGCAAAGTAATCTAATATCATTCCCATTTTACAAATGAGAAGCCTGAGCTTGGTGGAATTTGAAAGCAGGTACCACTCAGAAATTTGTTTTCTGCCAGAGTGATGAACAGTCATAGCTAGGATTACAACTCAGGGTGCTCCTTCCAGTACACCATCCTTCTCTCCTAACCAAGGACTCACCACTGGGCACAGAGGCCTGATGGAAGGCATTGTGAAGACAAAGTAAAGCTATCCTGCCAGATTCTGCATAATTTTTAAACAACTCTTGTCCTTGGACGTGGAGTTTGTGGATGGTTGTGCATCACGGAACATTGTCTACAGTTGAGGAAAACCGCAATACTGGAGTGAATGCTTTTCAGTAGGTTATGCCGGTCTTCTTTCTAACCAGCTGTGTGACCTCTGGAAAGTTATGTGAACTCTGAGTCTCAAGAATCCCCTTTATAAAATGGACGTTAACAGCCTCTACCTCAAAAGATTGTTGTAGAATCAGTAGTGCAGAGAACACAGCAGCTAGGTTCAACACACTATTACAATTTATAATACTCTTATTCTGGCAAACAAATATTAAAACTGCATAGTAGTCTCTGACACTTAGGTTAAAATCTTGTATAAATTCCTACCTTTGTTCTCCCCTCATTCATCTTTGTGACCTCTTCTTACACAGAACTCAAATATTTGTGGACTAAAAAAGGAGTTACCATGGTAACTAAAAAAAAGAACCCAGAAGTTAAAATGCCATTCTTGCTGCTCTTTTAATTAAAAATCCTAAAAAGGCATACCCACTTGGATGTTACTTAATTAACAATCAGTAAGGAAAAGATACTAAAACAGGAAACTTAAGCGATGTCGAAAAGAAATTGTTGACCAACATGGATTCTCTCCCCCTTAGGACCACAGTTACAGCTGGAGTAAGAGAAAATACTTTTATCAGGTCCTTCGGGTATCCTGTAGAAAATCAGACAAAAACAAAAATCAATTATTTTCTTTAGTCTGAGCATAAGCACTGGAAGTAAATCCCTCACTTGTATTTTTAAAAAATGTTTCCTAGCCCTTTCTTCTACCCAACTATAAAATTCCAAAAGGTAGAGTTTTCCACCATTCCAACTGCAGTCAGGAGATAGGCTGACGGCTAAGGGGGGGTCCAGCTATGACTCGCTAACGTGTGACCGCCTCAGAAGGGGACGACTGTGCCCCCCCCGGTCGAGTTGCGGGGAGCCGACGGGAGCGGTGGCCGGGGTAGCCCGCCGAGCTCAGGGCGCTTCCCTGGGCCCTGACTAAGTCGCCGCCCGTACGCACCGGCGCTCAGACGAGGCGAGTGCGCGGCGGGGGCTGCAGTTGGCGTTGACGACGTTTGCGCTGGCCGTTGAGGAGCTTCTGCGTGATCTTGCGCTCGTGGCCACCAGGCACCGGCCAGTTGGTGCGCAGTTCCCGCTCGCGCCGCGACCGACCCTTGCTGCGCCCGGCACCGCAGGCCGGGAAGTCGCGCAGGTAGTAGTAATCCAGGCAGTCGTAAAGCTCCTCCTCGGAGTTCACCCGCGGCCACGCCTCGGGTAGAGGCGGCTGGACGTGAGCCCGCGCGCTAGCAACGGCGCGGTCCATGGCGCCGGGCCGCCTGGCTGCCCGCCCCCGCGCGGGCGCGGGCGCGCGCTCCCTGGATGGTCTCGTCCCGCGCTGCGATTGGCTCCGCCAGAGGGGCGGGCCTAGTCCTGACGTCACAAAGCGGGAGTCGTACCGGGAGCCCTCTGAGCTCCAGGTCCGGGCTACGAGCTCCTTTTTTCTGACGGTGCCTGTGTTCACTGGGCCTAGAGGAGCAATTGGCAAAATCCAGCCGAGCACTTCGTTTGTGTCCATCTAAAATGGGAAACTATACAAGTGTCCAACAGTGGGGGACTGCTTAAAGAAATTTGGGGCTGTGCATTCCTCCAGAGGACTTTTATCAGCAATAAACATTTTGTTAGGTTGATGACATGAGAAAACACTCATGATGTAAAGTGAAAAATTAACTTCTGAAGAAATGCCTTTAGTAGCCCAGGAACGTATTTTAGAAACATCTGTCTACAAAAGACTGAAAGGAAATAAATTTTTGGCTTGCAGTGTTACGAACTTAGGTCCAGACGCTTGCTGCTGGTAAGCCAATACCCCGAGGGACAAGAGTTTTGTCTAAGGAAAACAATTTTATTGGAGAGCCTGCACCTTGAGAAGTTGGGGGACTGCTGTCACAAAGGCCTTGCCACTTCAGTATAGGCAAGGATTATTATAGGGAGAGGACTGAGTAAGAGACAGAGAAATTCAAAAACTCCAGGGAGAAGGTAGCATCATGGAGGGGAGGGGCAGCCAAGGCCATCTATCTTGTCTTTTTGGCCTTGGCTTGTTTCTCGGGACACCTGGAGGAGAGGCCAGTGGAACAAAGGAATTAAGGTTGGGAGCTCCTCTTTTCATGCACAGGTTAGCATGTAAACTCTCCTTCATATCCTACTCTGATAAGCAACCTGGAGCTGGTCAAGTGGAGGCCTGGAGAAGATTTTGCAGCCAACCTGGCACTAACTGGTCTGGGGACCAAGCCAGCTCTCTTTGAAGTCTGTTTCTAGAGTTCTCAATTAAGCAAACCGTTTATCTACAAGTTAGACCTTAGTTAACAAGGCATTTTTATGTACATAAAATGAGAGTGAGATTGTAAGGTCTAAAAAGAAAAAGAATGAAAAAGGTTACAATCATAAGAATGAAGAAGAATTTTCCACCAAAAGGCTAACCTTATAATCAGCTCTTTGTTCTGCTTCTGTAGGCATGCTTTCTGCATAGGCCGAAGGGCAGAGTGATCTTGAGACCAACTGAAGACTCACCCTCCCCTTTGATTGTTCAGTATAGGTAACAGACGTATTGCCTAAGTTCCTGTCTGAAAAAATCTCATGCTCTGTAACTGCCACAGCCCTTAGCAACTCCTGCGCGCGCCTGTAACCTATAGAAACTCCCGCGGTCAGTAATCGGCTGAGGACAAATTAACCAATCCGCCCATCCCAACTAAGCCCCATAAAAGCAAAGTTGCATCTGAGCTCGGGCCCCAGATCTTCGGCTTACTAGCTCTTCTGGGACCGCCAGCATAATAAACCTGAGTGCTAAAGTTAGAGTCAAAAGTTTATTAGAAAAGGGATAACACTCCACAGACAGAGTGTGGTCTCCTCTCAGAGGCAGAGAGTGAGAGGGACAGTGAGGGGGACCAATAGAGACGGGGAAAGGCAGTGAGTAGGGGGCTGAATGTTCAGGGAATTCAGTTTACATATCATTCTTTAGTTCCTGTGATTTATAGTTTAAAAGAATTTGTTAACCCATTTCCTTTGACATGGACATACAGTGAGGAAGGGGAAGAGTATGTAGCATGAAAATAATGTAGGGAGGAGGCAAGAGAATTAAAATGTTAATAAAGTCACAATCAGAAAAATGGTGTAGATGACAGAGGCTCTGATCATCCCTCTGGTGACCAAATCAAAGTTCTGACGGAAACAAGGAGCAAGCAGCAAGGAAAAATCTCCTGGGATCTTGATGAACAAGCCATACAACTAGGGAGAAATCCAAGAAATCACCCTGCGATGGCATAAGGTAGGATGGGGCGAGGACTCAGGGCTGCCCTGTCTCAAGCTGCTGAGTGAGAAGGAGGCTGCTCAGTGGCAGTGACAGACTCCTCTTAAAGGGGCCGCAACCATGAGAGGATTTTCGCTGTGTCGGACCTGCTTGCTCTGAGCACCAGTGCTGATTCGGCTGCATGCAGGGGTCACCAGGAACTTACAGGGAGACATTGTCAGAGTGAGGGCCAAAGCAAGACTCGCTCTGTACAAAAGTGCTGGCAATATCCATTGTTCCCTGTTGAGCCCTCCCTCCTCCCAGTGCGTGGATACAGCACTGCCATAGCCATGACGTCATCAAACTGGATAACAGAGGTCGTTCCACCCAGAGCATTGCCTGATACTCTGCCTCCTCCAACTTGAGGGCTCACTCAAACCACATCCAGGTATATCCTTAGCAAGTCAGGTGCTCTTTGCTCAGCAGCGCCTAGACTCACACTGGAGGCAGCTGGCCTCGGTTTCCGGTGTGGCCCTTTGAGGCAACTATAAGCATAACATCTGTGGATTGCTTGCCAAATCTTAACAGGTGGCCCCGGAGGAGCAGAGGCTTGGGCTAAATTTGGCCTGCAGCTGAACCCCTCTCAGGACTGTGCCACTGGACACCTACTTCACAAATCCACACTAATAAGACTGGGAGAATGAGGAGCTTTGCTTAGTATATAGAAACAGACACAGAAAGGCAGCCAAAATGAGAAGACAAGCAGAAACCACATGAGAGAACAGAACAGAGATCCAGATATAATGGAGTCAAGTAATCTAACTGATGCAGAGTTCAAAACCCTCGTTTAAAGATGCTCAATGAACTTAAGGAAATATAGATGAATTCAGTGAGAATTTCAACAAAGAGATAAAAAGCATAAAAATGGAAATGGAAATTATAAAAGGGAACCAGTCTGAAATGAAGAACACATCTGAGATGAAAAGTGTATTAAATGGAATAAATAAAGGAATAAACAAAATGAATAAAGAAAAGGGTCAAATGCCCTATCTAGAGGATGGGAAAGCCAAAGACACTCAATCTTGCCATTCTGCAAGAAATAAGATGCCAAGACTATAAAAATAATTTAAGGAGCATATGGAACACTATCCAAATATCTGTCCGATCAGCGTACCTGAAGGAAAACAAAATGTTGAACAGCTGTTTGAAGAAATCATGTTGGAAAACTTCTCTAACCTGGTGAAAGAAATGGACATACAACCCAGGAAGCTCAGAGAATCCCAAAAAACAAGGATCCAAAGAGGCCCACACCAAGACACATCATAATTAAAATGCCAAAAGTTAAATACAAAGAGTGAATATTAAATGCAGCAAGAGAAAAGCAGATAGTTGCCTACAAGGAAACACCCATAAGAATGGCAGCTGATTTCTCAAAAGAAACTATGCAGGACAGAAGGACTTGGCAAAAAATATTCTACGTGATGAAGACCCAAGATCTACAACTAAGGATACTTTATCCAGCAAAGCTATCATTTAGAGTTGAAGAACAGGTAAAGAGCTTCCCAGACAAAAATAAGCTAAAGGAATTTATCAATGTCAAGCCAATATTACAGGAAATGTTCGAGGGACTTCTTTAAGAAGAAAAGACGTATCAAAAACAGGAATAAAGAATGGTAACAACTACATTCCTATCAATAAGTACCTCAAATGGAAAAGAAGTGCTACAACCAAAAGATAGAGTGGCTGAAAGGATAAGAAAACAAGACCCCTATCTATGAAAAGGAAGGGGATGAAAAAAGATATTGCTTTGATGGACCTAGAAGGTATTTAAGTCAGACAGAGAAAGATAAACACTATATTATTTCACTTATATGCGGAATCTAAGGAATAAAAAGAACAAACTAATCAAAAACAGACTCAAAAATATAGTGGACAATTTGGTGATGGACAGAGGGAAGGGGGTTTGGGAAGATGGGAGAGTGGGATGAAGGGTTAAAGAAGTACAAATTATTAGCTGAAGAATGGTCATGGGGTTGGGGAGCACAGCATAGGGAATGCAGTTAGCATTAATATGTTGGCTAAGTGGAGAGTCAGGGGAGGGAGAGAGCAATTGGGGGGATAATTTTATGAACTATATAGATGTCTAAGCAGTGTACTGTATACTTGAAACTAATTAAAATAAATAAATTTAAAAAATAAAAGTAAAGCCACAATCAGAGACTGCAATATGCTGATCAGTCCTGCAGCCAGACCAGGAGGACCCCTTCAGAACAGAGGAAGATTTCTGCTGGGATTGCTAACAGCCCATTCCCCACACCTGTGAAGAGGAAACAGGAACCAAGAGTCTCTTGTAGGGCTAAAACCATGGGGAACCTATGGATTAAAGGCGGGAACTGCCAGCAGGCCTTTCACTCTACGTATTCTTACCTTTTCAGGCTACATATTTGTCCCCTTCCTCAATCTATGTCCATAGCAAAGGAAATGGGAACCGAAGAATAACATATAAACTGAATTTCCTGAACACTCAGGGTCTCTTTCAGTGCCTTTACTCTGTCTCTTGCACTGATATCCAATGGAGGAAATTGGACGCTCAGACAACTTCAGTAGAGGAGAATTTATTAGCTGGCGGAGCACGTGGGGCTTAACAACACCAAAACACGAGCTCTTCTTGGGTAGATTTCTTACAGCTATATACCCTTCCAGTGTCCATGCAAGAGGGGCGTGATTCCTTTATCTGAGGTTCTCATGCACCTCATGAGTCAGGATGGAGAGGGGGAGTTTCAGGTGGGGGTTGCCAGGGGGAAGGAATTTCCAGACCACTGGTCTTACCTATTTCCAGGTCCTTTGTCTTGTAGGTGTGACAAGAGTTTCCAGAGGGCCATTCAGAGATCTATAGGATGTGGTTAATCTAGAACCCCGAGTCAGTCATTTCTCTAAGACCTTTCCATTGTATTTTTCAGATGCCCCCTCTCCTCTCTTAGCACTATCCTTCTCTCTCTCTGCCTCTGAGAGGAGACCACATTCTGTCTGTGGAGTGTTATTCCTTTTCTAATAAACTTTCCTTTTCATTCTAACTTTGGCGTGTGTGTTGAATTCCTTCTACACTCTCCGCCAAAGGACCCTCTTCTTCTTTAGGCACAGGGCTTGGTTTTCCATCACTTGGGGAAATTTGCCTTGTCCTATATCCAAAAGGTAATAGTATGTAGAGTGAAAGGCCTGCTGGCAGTTCCCAGCCTTTAATACATAGGTTTCCTATGGTTTTAGCCATAGGGAATGACTCTGTTGGTTCCTGTTTCCCCTTCACAGGTGTGGGGAAAGGGCTTTTAGAATCCCCACAGAAATCTTCCTTTGTTCTGAAAGTGTCCTTCTGGCCTGACTGCAGGGCTGATCAGCATATTGCAGTCTGTGCATGCGGCTTGATTAATAGTTTACTTCTCTTGCCTCCTTCCTGCATTACAGGGTCGGGAGGCATAAACGTGATAACTTGATGCTTCTGTAGTTTGGAGTGAGGGCAGAGAGTTTAGAGCAGCAGAGCCAGGGAACCAGGGGAAGCGGCGAGAACCCAGGGCCCCACTGTCTAGTCCTGATACAGGATGTCACTTGTAAAATTCTTAATCTTTCAGCAGGAAATGATATGGGACATCTCTTGCAGAGTTCTTAATCTTTTTATTAAATCTTGTTAAGTTTTCTTCCCTCCTTTCTTTGGATAAAAAAGGCCCTCTCCCTCAAATCCTGATAATTGCTGGAAACTGGTGACTTAGATCCTCTGGCTATCGATGAGGGTCATTGGCTCATTGTTAGCAGAAATGGTGTTAGGCCAGACAGGGCCCTTAGAATCTAAGAGGGGAAGGGACTTTAGGCCAAAGATCTTTTTACTCTTTAAGAAATATATTAACCAAGCCTGTTTCCCTTTACTCCCTTAATGGGCAAATCAATAATAGAAATTAATAGATATACGATTTAAATAACAAGTTGGTATCTCTTTTTCCTTGTCTAGGGACTGAGGCGGCACTTCTGTAGGAAACCCAAGACCCCACCCTAACTAAAGCAGAAAGGGAAAGAGCTCCATGAAACCCCAATAGGCAGGGACTATGACCCTTGTCAGCAGGAAGCAGATAAGGAAGAAGAGACCTCCCATCCCTCAACATTCCATACTAATAATAAAAGGGTTCATGGCTCTTAGAAAGGAGTTAGGCAGAAAAGTTTAGGGGGTCTGTCTGCAAAGACACTGAGGTTATCCTATCCTAGAAGGAGTCCGCCCTAATCCGCCCACAATTAAGCAAGCCAGAAGGCATTTTTAGGCTAAAAGTAACTCATAGAAAGAAACAAGTGAGTCGAGAATTAAGTACCAGTTTAAGCCAGTCACTCACACCTGCACCTACGCAAGGACGATCCCAATGACCTTCAACTCACCTGAGCCTCATTATACCATCATTATAATATGATGTATATACCCAGAAGTTCATTAGTATCATTATAACAGACTTAATTCTGGGAATGAACATGCGCAGAAAGCAAATGATGAATTATTGAGTCCTTTCAAACTTAGTTGTTAATCAAAGAAGCCCACCCCTCTGAGAAAAGTAACCATCCACAGCAAATAGAGATGAAAACTCAAAGGCTTTGTTACTAGGCATTTTGAGCCATGCTTCTCTTGCTCAGGCCTGCTTCCACATCTGAAAGTGTACTTTCCCTTCTAATAAAGCTTTTCTTTTCTGCTGTATTTCGTGGTATTGCTCAATTCTTTGTTCAAGGCATCAAGAACTGGATAACGCACCAGGAGAGGATCCCCACTCTCTGGTCAGTCCCAGGCTGCATTTGGCCTTGAGAGCGTGTGGGAGAGTGCTCCACAAGAGCAGCATAGGGGAGTGGAATAAGAACTACACTCAGAAAAGGTCAGATCTAGCCTCTTGAGGTCTGTTGCACCTCGGAGAGGGAATCATTACTCCTCCACCCCCACTCCCACCTCAAGCTCTGCAGCATCTCCTGGGTCTAATTACCGCCTCCCTAAACAATGCTTTCAGGGAGTTATTGTGAAAAAGGCCTTTTTTGGGGCAGAGACAGGACGGTTGTTTAACTATGTAGATGGAAAAAAGGGGGTTTTATGGGAAGTAGAGTACCCCGCAGGGTGATTTTAATGTAAAGAGGAGGGTAGAGATTCCTTGCCTTGCTTCTACCACCTCCGTATAATCTTAAATTTCCTCCTTAATTTCTAATGCATAGAAGAATCTGTAAACTGTTATTTTCTGGAGCATTTGACATCTTGCTCCCCAGTATATGTCATCAGTTTGGTTCAAATAAACTCTTACAAAAATTCTCTACAGATTTGGACATTTCTTGTGCTGACAACTAGCGCAGGTAATTCTCCTGCCACAAAAATTGCAGCTGCCATCTTGAGGATTTTCTTTTTAATAGATTGAAAAGAATTCTCCACTTAAATTAAAAATATATTTTTTAAGGTATTTGATCTTGCTGAGTTTTCTGTGACCAAGTTGTCAATTTGAGGTTTTTCTTCTACAGTAAGAAGCCTTATCCCTGGTGGGGTGTGGCCTACATACAGAGCTCTGAGGGCAGTTTTGGTTTTCCTTAAATGAACAAGTCCCAGGAGAGTGTTTTTAATTAAATACAGAAGGGATTTTCTCTTACACCCATATTTCTTACATCTGCTCCTGGGAAAAAGAGAAACTAATAATTGTCCCTGTACCACTTTTCCATACATTATCTCCTTTTCAAAAATCTCTTTAGAATACTTCCTTATGAAAATATTCAGACATTCTCAAAAGTAAAAAGAATAGAACAGTGAACTCCTCCATTGCACAGATTCAACAATTATTAAGATCCTGTTACATTTGATTTATGTATTCCATTCTATTTTCCTTTGCTGAAGCATTTTAGATCAAATTGCATACCTGATGTCATTTCACCCCTATATATTTCGACATACAGCTCTAAAAAACTCGACATTGCTTATATAACTGCAATGCCATTTTCACTCCTGACAAAATCAACTGATTCTGTTATCTAATACCCAGCATAGAATTGAATTTCTCTGCTTGTCTAAAAGACATCAGAATTCATATAATTCAGAATATATACAAATCTACGCATGAAATTTGCCTGTGTTGCTTTTAAGTCTCTTCTATTAGAACAATGCCCCTGCTCTTTTTACTTTTATGACATTGACTTATTGCAGAAACTGGGTCAGTTGTCCTATAATGTCCCACTTTGTGGATTTTCTGGTTCCTTGAGATGTCATTCGACTTGTTCCTCTCCCATAGTTCCTGTAAGCTGAGGTCGGATCTAGAGGCTTGTTTATAAACAAATTAAATTGGGGGACAAGAACACTTCCTAGGAAGTGATGTGTGTGGCATCACACCAAGATACGCACAATGGCTCATTGTTCCAATTTTGGTGATGCTATGACTAATCAATGGGCTCAGGTGGTAGGTAACGAACTGTCCCTGCAATTGTAAAGTTTCATATTAAACTTTTCTCTCATGGTTTCATCCATATTTAATTACTTTACTTGCTATTATATCATTAGGGATTGTGAAATGGTAATTTTCTAATTTAATCATTCCTTCCATATTTATTAACTAGAATTCTTTCCCTCATGAAGTAAGACTATTTGGTTACCCTGAAATACATTTTGATGAGAAAAGCAGAACAAATGCTTATTTATTCCCTTTTAAAGGTGGGTTTTTAGGGGTTCCATGGACTTTACTATTTTCTTGACAATCATTGTGGATTTAGTGGATCTTTTAAAAACACAGTCAATGTGTTTTGGTCCATTTCATTCATTTTTATTTTTATTTTTAATGCTCAAATTTCTTTGGCCAGTAGGAGCTCCTTCATGTGATTTTTCGGTTCTTTTGGCATTAACCTAGTAGTCCTGGAGAATTTTTTTTTGGTAAACTAAGACGTCCAGGCTCGTTTTATGCCCCAGACCTAGAATCAGCCATTTCTCCAAGGAGTCTTTGATCTTTTTAGTGTGGAGAATGGATTTAGAGATTACAGTGTTAGTGCTAAGTGTATCATGTCTCTTGATCTTTACGAGAAATTTGTGAGATATCATTGTTCTAATTTTCTAGATAAGGAAAAACTTAACAACTTTTCCAAGGTCATGTAACTAATAAAAAGCAGAGCCAGAATGAGCCAGATCTTCTGACTCCCAAGTAATGCTTTTTAAATTTTACTATGCCTCTTGGTATGAACTCATTACTTTTCAGTTCACAGACAGATTGCTAAACATCCCTGTCATCCTAGCTTCTGAGATGATATTTAAAAGCAGATGCCATCATCTGTCTTGTTCTCCTGCCCAAGGACTCTAAACTAATGTTAATGACATCACTGTAGTAAGATTTTAAAGTGAAATTTGTATCTTTTTTAGTGGTTTAACTCTAGACCCAAAGGACAAACAACTAACAATTATGCTTCAGGAGCAGCCTTTAATTCCTTATATTAGCATAACTGTGCACAGATTATAAAGCTCTGTCTTATTGCTTTCTCAATGAATAATTACAATTACCTCATGAGACAGTGGAAAAAGAAATGGAGATTCTGCCAGGTCATATGACTTGCTCAAGGTCCGTGGTGGAGTGACTCTTCTGTCTGCATTTGGGCCTTAGCAGGACTTGCTACTGCCTCTGAGGTCTTTCATATAGAGCCCTAAATGATATTCATTTGCAAACTCAGAGCTAGCTATAGCTTACATTCAATACTCCTCTCTCTTCCCTATTTATTCATGCTTTTGCATTATTTGTGTATTTGTCTAGCTCCCTTATAAAATTAGAAACACCTTTGCCCCCATCTCCACTTCACAGAGGGTTTAAAATAAATATTCATGTATTTACATATATGGATATGTAGATAACCCAAACCATTAAAAACTGCCAATGAAAATAAGCAAAATCTAAATAGCTCTTTAAATCTCATTCATTATTCAAAATAATTTATTAAACATGTACCATGTGTCAGGTAATGTTTTATTTGTTAATTAATTAATTTATTTTAAACAATCATAAAGTAGGACTTTATTTGGATCCTGGTTCAAATAAATACATTATAAAAAAATATATGAGATAATTGGAAATTTGGAATAGTAGAATATTTGATATTAAAGAATAATTGTGTTGGGTGGTTAACGTGATCATGGAATTGTGATTATTTTTTAATTTTATCAAATTTATTGGGGTGACATTGGTTAATAAAATTATGTAGGTTTCAAGTGTACAATTCTATAATACATCATCTGTATTGTATGCTCACCACCCAAAGTCAAGTCTCCTTCCATCTCCATATATTTGACCCCTTTTACTCTTTTCTACCTTCTGCCACCCCCTTTTCCTCTGGTAACCACCATACCAGTGTTTGTTTCTATGAGTTTTTGTTTGTTGCTTTAAGTTTTATATCCCTCATATGAGTGAAATCATATGGTTCTCAACTTTTTCCATCTGCTTTATTTTGCTTAGCATGATATTCTCAAGATCTATCCATGTTGTTGCGAATGGTAGTATTTCATCTTATGACTGAGTAGTATTCCATTGTATATATGTACCCCATCTTCTTTATCTAATCATTTATTGATGAATCTTTCAGTTGTTTCCAGTCTTGGCCACTGTGAATAATGCTGCAGTGAACATAGGGGTACTTATATCTTTACAAATAAATGTTTTTGAATCCCACATATTGTTTTAGACTTTCAGGAAAAATTCTAATGGGAGAAGGCAGACAATAAAAAATACATAATATGTGATCTTTCTTGGTGATGCATGCAATTAAGAAGCATGGGAATGTTGCAAATGATATTTCAGACAGAGAGAGTGGAAGGACTTTTTAAGGAGTTGGGATTTGAGCAAAGGTCTAAATGTAGAGAGCAAAAGTGGCATTAGCAAAATGGTAATCTAAACAAAAAAAATACCAGAAACTGGTTAAAGGCACTCTGGAAAACAGTCAAATGTCTACAGCAATGAAATACCCAATCAAGAAAAAGCCACATTCAAAACAGTAGGACATTTTATGCTGTTTTTACTTGCTCTGGACTCACCTCTTCCATGACTCACCTCTTCCATGGTCTTGGTCTGGAGGATGCAGCAGCCCATTTCCAAATTCTCCCCATTGAACCAGAGGGAGCAACATTCTAACCTGTCTGGGGCTGAAGGACTGATATCTGTTTTGTCTCACATGAAGCTCAAATGGAAAAGTTGTGGACATTACAGATAGAGAGATACAATAGACCATCTAAGGCCCCAAGGAGAAGCTGGATGAGACTCTGGAAAATTAGGACATTCAAAAGCTCTGTAAAGGGGAGAATTGATAAAGCCACATAAGCCCAAGGATGACCCATACTCAAAAAAGACCTGGGAAGATCTTAAGCTTTACTTAGGGTTGATCTCAAGTCTTAGAGAAGACCCAGCTTACTAGTGAAAGATTACTCCAGCATAGAGATGGTCTGCAAAGACAAGGAGAGATTCTTTCAAATGACCAATTTTCAACATCAACAAAATTACATAGCATACAAAGAAACAAAAGAAGATAAATTGGCAGAAATCTTCCCTGAAGAAGCACATGCATTAGATTTACTAGACAAAGACTTTTTACAAACTGTCTTAAATATGCTGAAAGAGCTAAAGGAAACACAAAGAATGAAAGGAAATCAGAAAAATTATATATGAATGATTAAGAATATCAACAAAGATGTAGAAATTGTAAAAAGAAATCAAAATTCTGGAGGTGAAAATTACAATAATTGAATTGAGAAATTTATTAGAGGGGCTTGATAGCAGGTTTTAGCAGGCAAAAGAGCAAGCCAGTGAATTTGAAGATAGGATATATTAAATTATCAAATCCGAGCAGCAGAAATGAAAAGTGAACAGAGTTTAAGAAACTTATGGAGCATATCAAAAAGACCAATATATGTATTTTGGGGGTCTCAGAAGGAGAAGAAAGAAAAAGAGGCAAAAATTATTTGAAGACGTAATTGTCAAAAACTTTAGAAATCTGAGGAAATGCATGAATCAACAAATCCAAGAAACTCAACGAACTCCAAGTGGTATTTAACCCAAGGAGACCACACCAAGACACATTATAATCAAATTGTCAAAGACAAAGGAAGAATCTTGAAAGCAGCAAGAGAAAAGTGATTCATCTTGTGCAAGAGATCCTTAGTAAGATTATCAGGATGTCAGCAGCATGATGTCGTGAGAGGTCCACCAGATCTCTCCCCTTGAAGGTACAATAAGTTAGACATCTATAATTCCACAAAGAATTTCCTGCTCTACACACAAACATGTCTGAGAGATCCTCGCATTGAAACATCTGAAGGTAAGTGTATTGGAACAAACAGGGGAGGAGGGGAAAGGAAAGACAGAAATAGGTGCCACAGAGGCAACCTGGACCTCACTGAAGGACTTGGTAGCAGGGGAGGAGTCAGGTTACAGGATACATACTCTGCAGCCCTAAGGAACAGAAGGTAGAATCAACACTCCTGCCTGAGTGGTCAGCACATATTGTGGCTGAACCCAGTGACAGGGTAGAGACAGAACACAAAGGTGTGGCAGCTGAGTCTAGCAGCTTCCACTGCCAAGCAGAAAACAAAGCCACAGACATATAGCCGCCTCTCCTCAACTACCCAGAGCTTGCAGCAGACCCCAGAAGAAGCTGTTGCAGTGAAATGTTAGGGTACAGAGCACACTATCTGCAGCCCTGAAAACTGAAGAAGCAGAAACATTTCTTCCTGTCAGTTGCACAATGCTACTAATCCCAGTGACTGGGGCAGAGATCTAGAGGTGTGGCAGCTGAGATCTGGAGGCCAGTATTAGTGGAAGGAGAACAAAGTCACAGATGTATGATCATGCCTCTCCCAGCCTACCCCGTCCCCATTCATCACAGCGGAGCCCAGTGGAGAAACCTGGAACACCTTGGATAGATAAGCACTGCTTTCAGCATCTGGTTGCAGGAGACAGCGCTGGGATCTCATGGGACCCCATTGCCCACCACGTCCTCCACAAGGGTGGTGCCCTGAAACTGAGTCAACCTGGTCACAGAGGGGATACTCACCTCCGCAGGGAATACAGGACATTTCCTATGGTTTAGGTGACACTGTCCAACAGAAGTCCTGGAAACCCCGACAATGTAAGAGAAAATAAAAAACTTTCACTTCAGCGCCACCTATTGGAAAATAAAAGAAAAACTTCTTAATGACCTGCTAAATACAGCAGTGTCACTCTTTAAAAAAAACAGATTTCATTCTCATAAATGCCTACGCAGAGAAATGACCCATCAAATACCACGAATAACTAAAGTAAGAGGTAGCTCAGAAAGAAAATAAACAATCTCCAGAAAATAAACTTGAAGACATGGACATATGTGATTTCAATGACAGCGAATTCAAGATTGCAGTTCTGAAAAAACCCAGTGAGATACAAGAAAACTCAGAAAGGCAGTTTAATGAACTCAGAATTAAATTGATGAATGAAAGGAGTACTTTACCAAAGAGATTCAAACTATAAAAAGAACCAAACAGAAATTCTGGAGCTGAAGAACTCAATGAAAGATATGAAGAATGTACTAGAAAGTTTAGGAAATAGAGCTGACTAGATGGAGGAAAGAATTAGTGATGGCAATGATAAAAATTTAGAAATGACATATGTGGAAGAAAAGAGAGATTTGAGAGTAATAAAAAAAAAATGAAAGAACTCCATGAGGACTGTCTAATTCCATCAGAAAGAGCAATCTAAGAATAATGGGTATACCAGAAGGAGAAGAGAGGGAGAAAGAAATGGAGAGCCTATTGAAACAAATAATTGACAAGAACTTTCTAAGCCTATGGAAAGAACTGGGTCCTCAAATCCAACAAGCTTACAGAATGCCTAATTATCTCAATTCAAAAGGCCTTCTCTAAGGAATATTTAAAATGTCATAATTAACAACAAAGAAAGGATCCTCAAGGCAGCCAAGAAAAAGAAGACGATAACCTATAAAGGAAATCCCACTAGATCATCATAGGATTTTTTTTTAGCAGAAACTCTACAAGCTAGGGAAGAGTGGAATCAAATATTTGAATTATCAAATGAGAGAAATCACCAGCTAAGAATAATGTATCCAGTAAAGTCATTTTTGGATATGAAAGAGATATTACAACTTTTTCAGATACGAAGAAGCTGAGGGAATTTATCACAAGACCTGCATACAGGAGATACTGAAGTGTGTTCTTCTACCTAAAACCCTTAAACTAAAAGACAAAAGGACATGAAACTGTGAGTAAGATGGGTAACAGACAGACAGAAGCAGGAAATTGCAACTCTTGTTCATAATAGGGTAATATACACTTAAATATTATGAAAAAGTTAAAGGAGGAAAGAAAACATTCAAGAAGAATAATTAATATTTACAGAGTTTTTCATTCCCAGAACACCAGATTATACATTCTTATCTATTGCACATGGAACATTCTCTAAAAAAGACCTATGTTGAGACACAAAATTAGCCTCAAAAATGTGAGAAGATAGAAATAATATCGAGCATATTATCTAACCACAATGCTTTGAAATTGGAATGAGAAGGAGGAGAAGAAGAAGAAGAAAATTGCTACTGCAATTTGAAAATGAACTCTCAGCATTTGTGACAACAAAAACATAAAAGGGGAAGAGGTAAAGGTCTGAATTTTCAAAGAGGAATGGAGATAAGAAGCAATCAGAAGAAAAGGACTACTGTACATATGAAACACTTTTTTTACATAAAGGTAATGGTAATCACGAAAAAAAATCTAGAATGGAGAAATATAACATTAAAAAAAGAGGAAACAGGAAAAAAATCACAGAATACCACCAAACTAAACTAACAGACAGAAACACAAGGGAAATAAGACAATGGAGACACCAAACTACCAGAAAACAAAGATAAAATGGCTATAATAAATCTTCATGTATCGAGTCACCCTAAATATAAATGAACAAAACTCACTAATAAAAAGGCCAAGTGTAGCAAGTGGGATCAGAAAACAAATCTCGACAATATGCTGCCTCCAGGAGACGCATCTCAGCTGCAAGGACAAACATAGACTCAAATTGAAGAGGTGGAAAAATAATACTTCAAGCAAATGATATCCACAGAAAAGTGAGTATAGCATACTTATATCTGAAAAAATAGACTTCGAGATAAAAAAGGTAAAAAGAAACAAAAGTAGACATTTTATAATGATAAAGGGAACAATACACCAAGAAGAAATAACATACATTATTATATATGCACCCAAACTTGGAGCACCAAAGTATATAAAGCAAGTGCTAACAGAACTAAAGGGAGAAACTGACAAAATCACAATAACAGTGTGGGACCTGAATACCCCCATTGACAGCAATTGAAAGATCATCGAGCAGAATCTCAATAAGAAAATAGCCTTAAATGACACATTACGCCAAATAGATATAATTAATATTCACAGAGTTTTTCATTCCCAGAACACTAGATTATACATTCTTCTCTATTGCACATGGAACATTCTCAAAAACAGACCGTATGTTGAGACACAAAACTAGCCTCAGAAATGTAAGAAGATAGAAATAATATCAAGCATATTATCTAACCACAATGCTTTGAAATTGGAAATCAACTGTGAAAAGAAAGTGGGAAAAGACACACATATATCGAGATTAAACAATATGCTACTATTCAATGAGTGGATTAATGAAGAAATAAAGGATGAGATCAAAAGATGTGTAGACACAAATGAGAATGGCAATATGACATTACAAAATTTTTGGGATACAGCAAAAGCAGTAATTAGAGGGAAGTGTATATCATTACGAACCTACCTCAAGAAACAAGAAAAATTTCAACCGAACATTGCACCTTTAAGAAGTAGAAAAAGAAGAACAAATGAAGCCCAAAGTCAGTAGAAGGGAAAAAAAAAATTGCAGCAGAATCAATGAGAAAATAAAATGACATAGAAAAAAATTAATGCAACAAAGAGCTGGTTCTTTGAAGAAAGTAATAAAACCAAAAAAATCTCTGGTCAGATTCAGTAAGGAAAAAAAGAGTAAAGAATCAAATAAACAAAGTCTGAAATAAAAGAGGAGAAGTTACAACAGACACCACAGTAATATAAAAGACTATACAAGAATACTATGAAACATTATACACCACCAAATTTGATAACCTAGAAGAAATGTACAAGTCCTTAGAAATAAATAACCTTCCAGGACTGAATCATAAAGAACTGGAAAATATAAGTAGAGCAATCAACAGTAAAGAAACTGAAATAGTTATTTAAAATCTCCTAAGAAGTAAAAGTCCAGGACCAGATGGCTTCACTAGTGAATTCTACCAAATCTACCAAACATTCAAAGAAGAGTTAATACCTATCATTTTCAAACTCTTCCAAAAAATTGAAGAGGCAACATTTCCTACCTCATTGAATGAGGCCAACATTACTCTGATACCAAAACCAGACAAGGACAACACAAAAAGAGAAAATTACAGACCAATATCTCTGATAAATAAAATATGCAAAGATTTAAACAAAATACAAGCAAATCAAATACAATAATACATTTAAAAAGATGATACATCATAATCAAGTGAGGTTCATTCAAGAGAATCAAGGACGGTTCAATATATGCAAACTGATCAATGTAATACACAACCGTAATAAAATAAAGGATAAAAATCATGTGATCATATAAATAGATGTAGGAAAAAAGCATTTAACAAGATACAATATTCATTTATTATTAAACATTCAATAAAATGGGTATAGAAGGAAAGTACCTCAACATAATAAAAGCCATCTATGACAAACCCTCAGCTAATATCATACTCAATGGTGAGAAGCTGAAAGCTCTTCCTCTAAGATGAGGAACAAGACAAGGATACCCACTCTCACCACTGTTATTCAACATAGTACCAGAAGTCCTAGCCAGAGCAATCAGACAAGAGAAAAAATAAAAAACATTGAAATTGGGAATGAAGAAATCAAATTGTCACTTCTTGCAGATGGCGTAATTTTTAATATAGAAAATCCTATGGACTCCACCAAAAACTATTCGAAACAATAAACCAATACAGTAAAGTTGCAGGATAAAAAAATCAGTGTACAAAAATTCATTATGTTTCTATATAATAACAATAAAATTTAAGAAAAATAAATGAAAAAAATTTCATTTGCAATTACAACAAAAGGAATAAAATGCCTAGGAATAAACTTAACAAAGGACATGAAGGACCTATTCACTGTAAACTATAGGATGTTACCAAAAGAAATTGAAGAAGACATATGAAATGGAAAGATATTTTATGTTCATGAATTGGGAGAATCAACACAGTTAAAATCACCATGTTATCAAATGCAATATACAGATTTAATGTAATCCCCATCAAAATCCAAATGGCATTTTTAAAAAAGGAAATACAACCAAAAAAATCATCAGATTTGTACAGAAGCACAAAAGATCCCAAATAGCCAAAGAAATCCTGAGAAAAAAGCAACAACCAGAGGTATCTCGTTGCCTGATTTGAAATTATACTAAAAAGCAACAATAATCAAAACAGCATGGCATTGGCAGAAAAACAGACATGCAGAACAGAGGAACAGAATTGAGACCCCAGAAAAAACCCCCACATATATATGAGCAAATAAATTTTTGACAGAAGAGTCAAAAACATACAATAGAGGAACAAAACTTCTTCAATAAATGGTGCTGGAAATATTGGAAAAACACATGCAAACAAATGATACTGGACTGTTATTTGTCACTATACATCAAAATTAACTCAGAATGGATCAAAGACGAAATATAAGACCTGAAACAATAAAATATATGAAAAAGAAAACAGGTACTAAACTTATGGATATTGGTTTGAAAAGAGGATTTTATGAATTTGATGCCAAAGGCAATGAAGTAAATTAAAAAATAAATGAACGGGACTATATCAAACTGAAAACTTTCTACACAGCAAAAGAAACCATCGATAAAATAAAGAGGCAACCAACTGAATGGGAGAAGATTTTTGCAAACAATATCTTTAATAAGAGGCTAATATCTAAAATATATAGGATGCCAGAAACATGGCAGGTGAGAGACATCCCTAGATCTCTTCCCTTGAAATAACAATAAGTTGAACATCTAAAACTCAACAACAAAACAACACCCAAACTGCACACCAGCATGTCTGAGCGTGGGATCTGCGCATAAGAGCTACCACAGGTCAGAACCCTGAGGGTCAGGCGGTGGACTGGGAGAAATAAAGAAGCTGCCTCTCGCAGCTAGAGCTCCTTATAGGAGAAGTAAGGAGGGGAGAAGGTGCAGCCTGTTCCCTGATCAGCCCTGCCTGGGAGAGCTGTGAGCTCCAAGCAGCCAGAGAAAGTGCCCAAGCATCAGGGCAGAAAGCAGCTCCCATCCCTAACCCAGAGGGCCCCTCCCCCGATACCCTCTGAGACCTAACACCACGGAGCCCCAGGGAAATCTGAGCAAACGTTACCGAAACTGTTGCTAACTTTGACAGGGACTGAGACTGAGGGTAGAGAGCGTGATTAAACATCTATAACAAAAAAAGGCATCATTAAAGCTTTAAATGAAGCAGGGACCCAAGAGACTTAGATGCCACCTACTGGAAACCAAAAGAAAAATGCATTCTTTGCAACAAGCTAGAGAGACCTTTATGTAATCTTCTTTCTGGGAAAAAACAAAAACAAAAACAGAATATACTTCCATTAATGCCCAGGTGGAGAAATAGTCCATTAAATACCACGAACAACCAAGATGACAAAGCATCTCAGAAAGAAAGAGGAAAATCTCCAGAAAATAAGCTTACAAACATAGAAATATGAGACTTAAATGACGGAGAATTCAGGATAGTACTTCTGAAAAAACTCAGTGAGTTCTGAAACGAGTCACATCAACAATTTCAAGAATTAAAAAAAAAAAAACTAGGTGAGCAGAATGAGTTCTTTAGCAAGGAGATTGAAACCCTCAAAAAGAACAAGAGAACTTCTGGAGTTTAAAAAGAAAAACACTGTAAGAGTTGAAAAATGAAATAGCAAGCCTGGGAAATAGAGTTGACCAAATGGAGGAAAGGATCAGTGTTATCGAAGACAGAAATCTAGAAATAAATCCGAAGGAACAAGAGAGAAACTAAAGAATGAAAAATAATGAAAGAGAAATACAAGAACTAGCTGATACCATCCATCAGGAAAGGAAGCATAGGAATAATGAGCATTCTTAAAGGAGAAGAAAAGGAGCAGAGATTAGAAAGCATTTTCAAACAAATAGTTGACAAGAATTTCCCAAATCTGAGGAATGAGCTGAAGCTTGGAATTCAAGAAGTCAACAGAACACCCAATTATCTCAACTCATAAAGGCCCTCATCAAGACAGATTATATTAAAATTATCAAAAATCAATGACAAAGACAGAATTCTCAGGGTAGCCAGGGAAAAGAAGATGGTAACCTATAAAGGAAAACCCATTAGATTATCATCAGAATTCTCAGCACAGACCTTACAAGCCAGAAAGGAGTGGAATCAAATATTCAAATTATTAAATGAAAGAAACTACCAGCCAAGAATAATGTATCCAGCTAAGCTCTCCTTTAGATATGAAGGAGAAATAAATACCTTTCCAAACATACAAAAATTGAGGGAATTCTCCATTACAAGGCCTGCATTACAGAAAATACAGAAAAGGGTCAACTCACTTAAAAGAAAATGATTTAAAAAATACATAATTTAGAGTAAGGTGACTATCAGGCTGATAGAAGCAGAGGAGTGCAAACCATACTAAGAACAGGGCATTATAAGCTTAAACGATAAGAAGAGATTCGCTATAGCAAGATAGTAATGAACGTTCAGCATACATAGGGACAAATTAAGACAATGACGACCGAAAAAGGGAGGATTCAAAGATCCAAATTCAGAAAGAGGAATAGATATAGGGCAGGCGCAGAAGAAAATGGATGAGTGTGTGTGTGTGTGTGTGTGTGTGTGTGTGTGTGTGTGTGTGTGTGACTATCCTTTACATATTCGTAATGGTAACCTCACACCAAAGATCAGAACTGATGTATATAACATAAAACAGGAAGAACTAGAGGCAAATCCCACAAAAGCCAAACAAAATAAAGAAAACAGAAGCACAAGGACAAGGAAACAATGGAAACACTGAGCTACGAGAAAGCAAAAGATAAAATGGCTAAGAAAAGACCTCATATTTCAATAATCACCTTAAATGTAAATGGACTGAACTCACGAATAAAAAGGCACAGAGTTGCAGATTGGATCAAAAAACAAAACCCAACCATATGCTGCCTCCAGGAGACACATCTCAGCTACAAAGACAAATATAGACTCAAAATGAAAGGATGGAAAATGAGATTTCAAGTAAATGGCATTCAGAGAAAAGAGAGAGTAGCGGTACTAATATCAGACGAAAAACAGACACATAGACCAGTGGAACAGAATCGAGAGTTCAGAAGTAAACCCATATTTATATGGGCAAATAATTTTCGACAAAAAAGCCAAAAACATACCATGGAGAAAGGAGACCCTTTTCAATAAATAATGCTGTAAAAACTGGAAAGTCACCTGCAAAAGAATGAAACTAGACAGTTTTCTATCACCACACACCAAAATTAACTCAAAATGGATTTAGGACCTGAATATAAGATCTGAAACAATAAAATGCATATAAGAAAACATAGGAACTAAACTCATGGATCTTGGATTTAAAGGGGATTTTATGAATTTGACCTCCAAGGCAAAGGAAGTAAAGCAAAAATAAATGAATGGTACTACATCAAACTAAAAAGCTCCTGCTCAGCAAAAGAAATCAACAAGGTAAAGAGACAACCATCTGAATGTGAAAATATATTTGCAAACAATGACTCCGATAAGGGCCTAATATCCAAAATATACAAAGAACTCATACAATTCAATCACAACCAAAAAACAAATGATCCAATAAAAAAATGGGCAGTAGATCTGAACAGACACTTCTCCCAAGAAGACATACAAATGGCCAAAAAACATATGAAAAGAGGCTCGATATCGCTAGCTATTCGGGAAATGCAAGTCAAAATCACAAGATACCATCTCACACTTGTTAGAATAGCTGTTAGAATAGTCATCATAATAAATTAAAAAACTGAACTCAGATTCAACTATGTGGGCTGTTGAATTCCAAGAGTTGAATTCACGGTTTCACTAAGTTTCTCAAGTGAAAGTTAGGGCATTAACTGGTAAAGAATGAGATCCTAAAACTTGTAATGGGAATGTGTGTTTGGACTCAGATGAAACTGACAATCTCTCATAAAAGCTGGGAAGCCAAAAGGGTAGATTATACCGGTTATTAATTTATTGCCTCTTGGCTCCAAATCCATCCTTCATTGCCTGCTCTGAAAAAATAAAGGGGGCCCTTTAAATATGTTTTCCTTGCCAGCTCATATGATGTCCACCTTTCTGAGTAGAAGGTTACTGGGTAGACCTTTCACGAGAAAAAAGTTTTCCTTCCTGCTTCTGTTTTGCTCCTGTGTGCAGACTTCTATGACACAGGCAGCTTCTCCAGTCCCAAACTCCTAATTCATAGATATTTCCTTGTCCTGAATGCTGGTTGCATTCGATCACATAGATTAGAAACTTGGGAGTCATCTGAGACTTCTGTTCCCTCTGCTGTCCCATGTACTGATCACCAGGCCAAGTCAATTCTGTCTGCTGAACATTTCTCAACCTCCTTCCTTCTGTCCTTCTCAAACTCCTACATTTTCATTTCTATTGCTTCAGTTCAAGCCTTGTTTGGAGAATTCAGATAACTCTTATTCTATAACCTCTGCCTATATTTTCACCTCAATTCATTCTCCACACTTTAGACAGAGTGATTTTACTAAAATAAAATCTGATCCTGTTCTTGAGCTTAAATTCTTCAATTGGATTCCCACCGTTTATAACAGCAGTCTCCAAACTTTGTTCCTGCATCCCATCACTAACATGTTTTTGAGCATACAACCACAATATATGCACTTCTCTACCTAAAATTATGAATATAATACAATGTGTACAAAAAGAGTAATGAAAATAGGCAAGGTAAAAATAAATAGTAATAGAAGTTCTAGTATATTCTTTCTACATCTCAATAGTTATTTTTGGAATCTCCTGAGGAGCATTTGCCTAGTTTGGATATCACTAATTAATTGGACAAAACTAGCAATATCCATACAAAGCTCCTGATGACTCCTACTTGACATTAAAAATTGGCTTAAAAACTATTTCACCTGTGCCACCTTCTCTTACTTTTCCAGTTGAAGTTGGAGAGTTCTGTCCAAGATCCTGTAGTCCTTTTTTCATATTTTTTTCCATAGCAGTTATCATTAGTGGCAGCTCCAGAATCTCCACCTCAGAAGACTTAGAGTCAGAAATTGAATTGGGATAGTTGGGTTTGGAGGGGGTTGCAGCTACCTGACTTGTCTCGAATCTGTGTTTGCAAATATACCATTTTTAATTAGATTGTAGGGTCTCTACTTGGTGTGACTTTAGTGGGCAATGTTAAACATATGAGGATATCGAAGCCCTCTAGCACTCATTTCTTGGAAAATCTGAGATATAGGTGCAGCGCCTGTCAGGGGGTGTTATTAGGGGCCTCATAAGAGGAAAGAGCATCAAGGCACACATGTCTGGTTCACCGGGGTCAAGGGAAAAGTGATTCTGAGAGCCCTGCTCAGTCTGTTTCTCTCATCATCCTCCAGCTCTCAGTCATGTTAGATATGTCAAAGAGGCAGACAGGGCCAGATGCTGCAGGGTCTTTCAGGCCTTAGTGAGCCATTCAAGATGTGTGGTGGGATGCCACTACAGGGCTTGGAGACAGGGAATTATATGGTCCAATTCATATTTTACATACACCACTGTGGCTGTTTTGTTGAAACTAAGTTGTAGAAGGAAAGTGGAAGTAGGATTAGCTTTCTGTGAGTTCTGTGACAGCAATGGGGCCCCAGGTGGACCATGGCCCTGGCAGTCATTGCTACACTGTCCAGTAATGTCAGGAGACATGTCACATCAGAGAAAGATCCAACAAGGTAGCCAAGAATACATGTGACACACACCATGGGCAGCTTAGGATTTTATAAGAGATGAAATTCCTAGAGTGAAGATGGGTTAGGAGAAAAATCAATGACACTCTCTTATGACTATGATGATGGATTTATTTTTCACCTCCAGGCTGGTTTTAGCATGACTTAGAAAACATGAGTCTCAGGGGGTCAAATATAGGGGAGTAGGGGGAGGGTGAAGTAGGTAAAGGGGATCAAATATATGGTAGCTGAAGGAAACTGGACTTTGGGTGGTAAACACACAATAGAATATACAGATGTCAAATGATAATGTACACCTGAAAATTATATAATTGTATTAACCAATGTTATCTCAATAAACTTAATAAAAATAAATAAATAAATAAATAAATAAATAAATAAATAAATAAATAAAAAGAAAACATGGATTACAACTTAATTGTTATTTGCTTTTCATCTATCATTAAGAATTTACTTTTTGAGTCATGTAGTGTGTGTGTGTATGTATGTGTGTGTGTGTGCGTATAAACATTCATTGTGAAAGAGATATTTGAATACCTAGAAATAGATAAGCTTCTTCAGGTTTTTGAAATCACCCTTAGAATAAACACTAAAGTAGTACAAAGTATCATTATTAATGAAAGTAGATGAAGATGACCATGAGTCATTAGTACTTTGCACTCAACCACCTTCCAGCAGAGCATCTCAAAGGGCTGAATATATCTGAACATCAAATCCTTCACATAGATCAGGAGGCTCAATAATTATTGCCTCTCTTAAGATCTATGTATGACCCTTATTGGGGTGAAATCAACAGCTATTTCCCAAATCATGGCGATATTGAGTAACAGTTTTGTAAGGAAATGGATATTGCTTTTGGCTTGTCATAACAAGTTCCTGGCCTAGGCAGATGGAGTATTGCAGAAATGTGTGGGTGTGTACACTCATGTGCACATAAATGGGGGTGGGGGTTAAACTTCATAAAACCAGCAGGAGGCAGGCTGATAGGAGAGATATTGGCTTTGGCATCAGGCAAAATTCTGATCCTGCCTTTACTAGCTGTGTGACTCTAGAAAGTTAACGAATACTGTGGTCCTAAGCTTCCTCTTCAGGAAAATTAAGTCTATAATTCCTATATGCATTAGACCATCCAATATGTGCAAAATATCTAGTACGTAATAGATTCTGAATAAATATTATTTCTTGTAGCTCATTTTTAACGACTGCTTAATTTAAAAAATGTTAGAATGACTATTGTTTTTGTAAAAATAATTTGTAATTATATAAAATCTAGTCATACAAAAGTACAAAGAAGAAAGTAACAAATCATGAAATTTACAGCTGTCAAGATATAACTGTTTTTAACATTTAGGTGATAACCATTTAATACCTCCTTCTGTGCAAACATAGATAAATGGATTAAAAATAGCTACATATTTTTAACATTTATTCTTTTTATTTTTTTATGGTGACATTGGTTAATGAAGTCCAATAAGTTTCATCTGTACATTTTAACAGTAAGGCATATATATATTTACACTGTATGTTTACCTCTCATAGTTAGATTTCTTTCTGTCACCACATATTTAACTCCTCTTACTCTGTCTACCTTCTTCCTCCCCTTCCTTATCCTCTGGTAACAACTAGTCTATTATCCATGTCCATGAGTCCCTGTTTGTTTGTCCAGTTCATTTGTTGTTTTTACGTTTATATCCCGTATATAAGTGATATCCTGTGACTTTCAACTTTTTCTGTCTGGCTTATTTCGCTTAGCATGATTATCTTGAGGTCCATCTATGTTGTCACAAATGGCAGTATTTCATCTCTTCTTATGGAAGAGAAATATTCCGTTGTATATATGTACCACAGCTTCCTTAGCCAATCATCTATCATAGAACACTTCGGTTGCTTCCATGTCCTGGCCACTGTGAATAATGCTGCTGGATATGAGTTTTCAGGTCTTTGGGGTAAATACCCAGTAGAGGGATTGCTGGCTCATATGGTAGATCAATTCTCAGTTTTTTGAGGAACCTCCATACTGTTTTCTATAGTGGCTGTACCAATTTGCAGTCCCACCAATAGTGTAAGAGGGTTCCTTTTTCTCCACATCTTTTCCAACATTTGTTATTACTTGTCCTGTTGATTATAGCTATTCTAACAGGTGTGAGATGATATCTCATTGTGGTTTTGATTTGCATTTCCCTAATAGCTAGTGATGTTGAACATCTTTTCAAATATTTGTTGGCCATTTGTATTTCCTCTAGGGAGAAGTGTCTGTTCAGGTCCTCTACCCATTTTTTTGATTGGATTGTTTGCTTTTTTGTTGTTATTGAGCTGTGTGAGTTCGTTGTATAGTTTGGATATTAGGTCCTTATGGGAGTGTTGCTTGCAAATATATTTTCCCATTCGGATGGTTGTCTCTTTACCTTATTGATGGTTTCTTTTGTTGAGCAGAAGCTTTTTAGTTTAATGTAGTCCCATTCATTTATTTTTGCTTTTATTTAACTACATATTTAACTACATATTTTATTTTAATTTTGCTTAATATAACAGAAGCTAATGAAACTACAGTAAGATGAAAAATTTTCTGAACTTCAGATAAATGCTTATGTACAGTAATAATTGTTTCTTCAAGATTCATTAAGGTTAGAAAAAGGAAATTAGAAAATATGATGATTCTTTTTAATCTGCAGGTTGCATTTTAGCTCATATGTGTTTATTTCCTGAATTAGTACACATTTGAGGTTCTGCTTAATGCTTTCATACTTGGATGACATCTTTCTCGATGAAATATTCTCAACTCACTTTCCTTTTCTTCAGTTCTTCCTTCTAGCTATGACTAGTGTCACCCGGCACTGGTAGTGGCTATGGAAAGTTCTGAGACTGGCTGAAGGCTCTTCTCATGTGTAGGTAATATTTTCTTGCCCAAAGGACTGTGGAATGTCTTTCTTTATGCTTGAAGTTTGATAGCTTAGCCAGGATTGGCTCTGAGCCAGTCATTCTATATTAATTTCCCCAGATATATTGTATGCCCTTTGACTGCTGATTACATTCTTCTATATCTCCACATACTTCTGTTTCATTTTTTAGGTTCTCTGCCTCGGAGTCATCAATTGACAAACTGGAGTCAGATCATCTCTTTCTAATTTCTGTAATTATTAATTATCTTTCAAGTGCTTTCATCTATTTCTTTTATCCTCTGACTTCACTATGATCATCTGAAGCATTTCTTCTGTTAATAATTTCTATTTTTGATGATGTTGATTCCCTTCCTTGTTTCTAATTGATTAGATTTTAACAGTGGTGTTTTGGTCCTCTCTGTGCTTTCTTCATACATACATACATATATATATATATATATATATATATATATATATATATATATATATATATCTCAAACTATATGAATCAATCTGGCTCAATGTAATATTTGAAACTAAATTAAAAAATATGCATATATATGGCTCATAAAGCGATCCCCATTTGCCTCCCTCCCTGAGCCTCCACGGCCAATGGCAGTAGTGATGCTAACTGCATTTCCCTGCTTAATCTCCCAGATCACCATGACCATCCATCAGCTATAGTTGTGGCTTCTTTAACCCCTCCCCATTCTCCCTGCCCCCCCAAACTCCCTCCCCTCTGTCCAACACCAAATTGTCCACTATATTTGTGAGTCTGTTTTTGATTAGTTTGTTCTTTTTATTCCTTAGATTCCTCACATAAGTGAAATCATACAGTGTATCTTTTTCTGTCTGACTTAAATATCTTCTAGGTCCATCAAAGCAATATCTTTTTTCATCTCCTTCCTTTTCATTTGCAGGAGTCTTGTTTTCTTATCCTTTCAGCCACTCTATCTTTTGGTTGGAGCACTTAATTCTTTTCAATGTAAGGTACTCATTCATAGGAATATAGTTGTTACCATTCTTTATTCCTGTTTTTGATACATGTTTTTTCTTCTTAAAGAAGTCCTCTCAACTTTTCCTATAATACTGGCTTGGCGTTGATAAATTCCTTTAGCTTATTTTTGTCTGAGAAGCTATTTATCTGTCCTTCAACTCTAAATGACAGCTTTGCTGGATAAATTATTCTTGGTTGTAGATCCTGGGGCTTCATTCTGTCAAATATTTTTTTGCCAAGTCCTTCTGTCCTGCACAGTTTCTTTTGATAAATCAGCTGCCAGCCTTATGGGTTTTCCCTTATAAGTAACTATCTGTTTTACTTTTGCTTCTTTTAATATTCTTTCTTTGTACTTAAACTTTGGCATTTTGATTATGATGTGTCTTGATGTGAGACTCTTTGAATCCCTGATTTTTGGAATTCTCTGAGCTTCCTGGGTTGTATGTCCATTTCCTTCACCAAGTTAGGGAAGTTTTCCATCATTATTTCTTCAAACAGCTGTTCAACATCTTGATTTTCTTCAGTTACACTGATCAGACGAATATTTGGAGCCTTAATAGTGTCCCTTAAGCTCCTTAAATTATTTTTATAGTCTTGGCATCTTTTTTCTTGCCATTCTGATTGAGTGTCCTTGGCTTTCCTGTCCTCTAGATAGGGCATTTGATCCTCTTCTTTATTCACTTTGTTTATTCTTTTGTTTATTCCATTTAAATACTTCTCATCTCAGATAATGTGTACTTCATTTTGGACTGGTCCCCTTTTATAATTTCCATTTCCATTTTTATGTTTGTTTGTTTGTTTTTTTAACTCTTTGTTGAAGTTCTCACTGAAGTTATCTACATTTCCCAAAAGATCATTGAGCATCTTTATAACTGGTGTTTTGAACTCTGCATCTGTTTCTTGACTCCATTTCTGCTTCTTTGTCTTCCCATTTTGCTTGCCTTTCCATGTCTATTTTTATGTACTAAGCAAACCTCCTAAATCTCCTGGTCTTATTAGTGTGGATTTGTAATGTAGGTGTCCAGTGGCACAGTCCTGAGAGGGGTTCAGCTGCAGGCCAAACTTAGCCCAAGGCTGTGTTCCTCTGGGGCCACCTGTTAAGATTCAACAAGCAATCCACAGATACTGTGTTTATAGTTGCCTCAAAAGACCACACCAGAAACTGAGGTCAGCTGCCTCCAGTGTGAGTTTAGGTGCTGCTCAGCAAGGAGCACCTGACTCGCTGAGGATATACCAAGATGTGGCTTGGGTGGGGCCGTGAGTTGGGGAAGGCGGGGTTTCAGGGACTCCTCTGGGTGGAGTGACCTCTGTTATCCAGTCTGATGATGTCCCAGCTATGGCAGTGCTGTCTTCGCACACTGGGAGCGAGAAGGGCTCAACACAGAAAAATGGATACCCCCAGCACTTCTGTACAGAGCGAGTCTCTCCTCAGCCCTCACTCCGACAATATCTCCCTGTAAGTCCTTGGTGCCCCCTGCACACAGCCGAATTGTCACTGGTGCTTGGAGAGAGCAGGTCTGTCACTGAGAAAATCTGCTTGGGGACATGTCCCCTTTAAGAGGCTTCTGCCGTTGACACTGCCGCAGCCTCCGTCTCACTCAGCTGCTGGAGACTGGGCAGCCCCACATCCTTGCCCATTCTACCTTCTGCCTTTGCAGGGTTATTTCCTGGACTTCTCCCTAGCTGTGGGGCTTGTTCATCTAAATCTCAGGTGTTTTTCCCTTGATGCTGCTCCTTATTACCATCACAAATTTGATTTGGTCGCCAGAGGGATGAACAGAGCCTCTATCATCTATGCCATTTTTTTTTCTCTTCTCTGTGCTTTTTTGCTTCTATAATATCCCTTTTCATCTCATTCTGCAGTGTCATTTTCTTGTCCTTGTGCTCTTTTTTCCTGATTCATCTATAGTACAAAGCACTTGTACGGGCATTTTCTTCTAATTTTGGGCTATGTTTTCTAACATTTAGGTTTCTAAATGTTTTAGCATTTTTAAAATCAGTCCTCTTCTGTCTACAGCCTCTGGCTAGGTGATCTCTGCTATCCTTTGACTTTGAATGCCATGTATATACTGACAGCTGGCATCTTCATACCTTTAGCCCACACCTATCTCTTGAACTCAAATTAAATTTCATCTGATTGCTTGATATTTCCCCTTGTATATATAATAATGCATCTCAAAATCCAAATGCCCTATATGAAACTCTTGGTTTTCATTTCCCACCTCCCAATCACCTCTTCTTCCCTCAATCTTTTCCATTAGAGTAAATGGCACCAATACTCATCCTGTTGCTCAAGTCAAAAGCCTCAGAGTCATCTTTCTCCTTGTGCCCTAAATACAATCCACTACTAAGTCCTGATATTTCTACCTTCCAAATGTGTCCTAGCATTCTGCATGTCTTTAGTCTCCACCTCACTGTTGTTTCTTATCTGGATACTGCACTGACTCCTAGCTGGCCTCCCTTCTTCCACTATTGTTGCTCTATAATTTATTCTCCACTCAGGAACCAGGATATGGTGTTTTGAAACATGTCTGCAACACATCAGTCATCAAGAGTTGCAATCTAGTTCTCCTTCCCTTAAATATGGACTTAGTACATGCTTCCTAGAATAGAATGCCCTTGACTTTCAAGGCTAGGTTATAAAAGATGATCGGTTTCCACCTGGCTCTTTTTTCCTAGGATGGTTGCTCTCAGAACCCATTTGCCATTTCTTAAGAGACCAGATCACATGGAGAGATAACATGTAAAGTGTTCCACCTGACAGCCTCAGCTGAGGTCCCAGCCGACAGCCCACATTAACTACCAGATATTTGAGTGAGAAAACCTTAAGATGACTTCAGCCCCAGTCACTGTTTAAATGCAGTGGTTTAAAGACCGTGAGCGAGAACCACCTAATTGAATCCAGTCAGCCTCCAGATTATAGAAGAATAATGAGTGCTGTTATTTTATACCACTAAACTTAGTGTGATTCGTTACACAGCAGTAGAAAATTGAGACACAGAGTATTTTCAAATTGACAACAGTTAATGATTTAGAATTGAGTTTAAAATAAAACAAAAACAAAATCCTAGCATGATCTGGCTTTGCTGCTATCTTCTAACTCTTCCCTCTTGCAAATTATGCTCCAACCACATGGACCTCTTTTTCTGCTCTTGCAAACACCAAGTGTTTTCTCTTCTCAGGACATTTGCATATGCTCTTCCCTACATGAAATGGACTTCCTATACCTCTTGCCATGGCTGGATTTTTCTCATCTTTCAGGCCTGAGCTCAAGAATCACCTCTATTGAGGATTATATTCTCATCTTGTCTAAAGGAAGAACTTATCCTCCTTCCCATCACATCACCCTGCTTAGTTCCCCAGAGAAGATAACACACTCGAAAATTAGTTTGTTATTTATTTTTAAAAATTGTATGTTCTTCTAATTTAGAACATATGCTCCATATGACAGGAGTCTCATCTTGTTCATTTTCAGAACCTAGTATAGTAGTTGGCACATAATAGGCACACAATAAATATCTTTATAATGAGTATCAAGGGAGAGAGATTTTGTGATTTGCCACCTTTATATGGAAATCCGACCTAACATTGAAATGTTTCATTTGATAGTATTTCCTATTATTGAATTTGAACAAATGAAAAGAGAATAACTTTTGTTGGCTGTCATCACTCTTCATGCATTCATTCATTCATTCATTCATCAAGTATAAATTTCTTTCTTCCAGAAGGTGGGAGTAAACAATAAGCATTAAAGATATAATGTAATGTTAGGATATCATACATCTATGAAGAAAAATAAAGCAAGGAAAGGGGATAAAGAGTAATAGGAGACTGTTCGATATGAGATAGTCAGAAAAGACCTCTCCAAGGAGGTGACTTGAGCAAAGACCTGAATGAAACGAGAGAGACACAATGAAGATCTGAGAGTCTTCTAGCAGAGAGATCATCAAGTGCAAAGCCCCTGAGAAAGGAGTATGCCTGGTGTGTTTGAGAAGTATCAGGGAGGTCAGTGTGGCCAGAGCAGGAGGGAGAGGCAGGAAATGGGGTCAGAGGAGTCACGGGGGCCTGTCAGGAAGGGTTTCTGTGATTCTAGAAAGGTATTTGGTCTTTATTCTAAGAACTATGGGAGGCTACTGGAGGGTTGAGAACTGAGGAGTAACTGATCTTTGTTTTGAAGAGAATTCCAGCCGCTTATCAAGAAACTAGACATGAAGGGGTAACAGAGGGAAGAGGAAAACTGGTGAAGAGCTACCACATCAATTTCCTTTGATCACATCAGGCCAAGTTTGGAGCATAACTCTGAAAAACTATGGCCCAGCCCCAGGTCTTTTCATCTTCTCATTCAGTGCCTTTGGAGGCTCAGTGGGGTCAGGCTTGTGGAGGCTTCTTAGGAAATTATTGGCCCCTCAAAATCTACATCTTGATTAATTTCTTTGATGTTGGAGACAATAGATTGTCTCTCCTCATATGTCTGCTCCATCCAGTTGCAAAAAGAGTAAAGTGTGTGTTGCTCAAGCAGTCACACAAATGGAAATCATTGTCACAAGTTCCCAGTTGATATGTCTTAGTTACGATTCAAAACAGCCCTTCAGTAGCAGTGGTCTTGTAAATAATGGAAGTTCCCCAAACACCTCTTTTCCCAAGTTTGAAAATGGAAACCACACTTTGAAAGGGAGAAAGAAATGGGGAAGAGAGAAGGCTAAAAAAACCAACCAGGCTTGCCTGTAAAAACACTAAGTCCCTTAAAATAGGTTTTATTTCCACTAATACCTCTGACTAAATTTTTTTCAGTTTCCTTGAATTAAGTGTTTTTAAGTTCTCAAATGGTATTCAAATGGTTTTCCTTCCCAGTAAATTCAAACATTGAGTGACTGTTCTGTCATTAAATAAAGCAAATATTTTATACTTGGGAAACCATTTTAAATGACTGGATTATAGAAAGGAATGGACAAAACTGGTGGCAAGGCAGAAGAGGGTATCACCGTGGCTATGTCCCTCAGTCCCCAACTCCCCCAGGACTGCTCCCCCAAAACTACATTCTTGGTAAGTGGCATAATGTATAGAAGGAAGGATTACCAAATGAAATATCCAAAAGGCATAATTTTTGGCTTCATGGAGTTCACTTACTTTTATCTAATTTGTTTACCCATACAATTCATTAAATGTGTATTGTCTGAGGACTTCTGAATATCTACACCAACTGTTAAACACAAAGATGTTGTTGGATCCTTAAAACAATTTCATTTTGTAATGATGAAGACAGGCAGTCAGGATGGGTGAGATGTCCACAATCAGGCAGCAAGCTGGAGACACACAGCCCTCTGCTGGCGCTTGGTGAGAGGATGTTGACTGGCTGTGTGGTGGCATGCATTCCTCCTCCTCCATCTGCCAGCTCAGTGACTGGCACCATCATGCACCATACTTGGCCATCTATCTTGGGGACCTGGGAGCCTTCTTTGGTTCTTTCACTCTGCCACTAGACCTACTTGCTTTCCAAGTCTTATTTGGTTGTAACTCTCCTTTTTGCCTCCTCCTCCCCTTCATTCCCACCATCATTTTCAATCTAGCCATGATGATTTCTGGCCTAGAACACTGTAATAGCTCCTAGTTGGAATCTTTTAAACTCCCTCTTTTAATCAAAGATAGAGCTCTCCACAAAACAACTAAATTTTTAGACTCTTACTAGTATTATCATGTACTGCCTTTTAAATGATCCAGGTAGCATTCCTGTATGCCTAAAATGTGGGAGCATTCTAATTACCATATGATCTAAAAAAGGACAAAATTTTACCCCCAAACTCATCGTACATTAAATATGTACAGATTTTTATATGTCAATCATACCTTAATAAAGTGGTGGGAGGACACAACTTTAAAAAAAATAAAATACGTAAGCATCTTTTTCACTAATATTAATCATTTTAACTTACTTCAAACATGATCTCATTAAATCTTAATGAAAATGATCCTTTGTAACTTAGTGGATTTTCTTAGACCCAAAAGCTATTGCTAATGCATTTTACTATATCTAGAAGTGGAAAGTCATTTTCCATTTCTACTCTGCTTAAGTTGCTCCCTGGCATATTTAGTTAAGTTTCATTCTGGTTCCCCAGAACAAAGGCATCCCTGGCTGCCCTGGAGTGAATGCTTGCATTATCTAACTTTATTGTGTCCTATTTCCATGGGGAAAATTCCAGAGGTGATGGGGGAGCAAATTGTACTAGCTTGTGGCTTTCCTCCCTAACTAAATACTTGAGGAACAAGAATGGATAAATATGAGAAATAAGCTAAAATAGGGCTTGGAATCCTTTCCTGTTCGAAATACAGAATTGGATGGGAAAGCAGTGAAGCAAGAGCTTGGACCTGCCCTCAACATTCTTGGGGATTTTCCCAGTTTTTACTCAAGTCCTCCTTCTCTTTCTCCCTCCTCCCACTGCCCTTCTCTTCCTCCCTTGTTTTTGTTTGTTTGTTTTTGTTTTTGGTATTTTGGGAACCAAAGGGAATAAATATTAATCTTGTTTTCAGAGACAGTATTTTAATGGAGAAGAGTCCAATAAACACCATTTCTAATAAAAATACCTGCTCAACTCTCAAACTGTCTCTCTCTTCACCCTCCATTTTCTCCTTTCTTTATCTCTTACTATTGAATTTCATAGAACACCTCTTACTTCCTTTCATTCTTTGGTGTTTCAAAGTGCTGTCTTGCATTTCCATGTTTTTTATTTTACATCTGGAACTAAAAGTTAAGTTTCATTTGGACTGAAGGAAAAGATACTGAAAAACAGACAAATTATTTCAATCTCTGCGAGCATTAACATCAAATATATTTGGGAGTTTATCCCCTTTCCTATGTGTTCCCTGCCATTTGGCCAGTTGTGAAGTCTTATACAGAACGGTTATCAGTCGACATTGTCCTCAGGTTTGAAATCTGTTCTTTTAGTTCAAGAGTAAAGTAACTTTTACCCCTACTTGATGAGCCTGGTCTCTACTCACTTAACTAGGAAAAAAAGATGTGTTTTCTGTCACCTCAGGCATCTGGGGAAGGAGTTTGGAGTGTAGACAAAAACCCCAGCTTTTGCCCTAGATTGCAAACAGAGTGGAGTGTCTCTTAGTTCAGGAGTTTGCACTGCTCAAGAGTTTGCACAAACACAAAGTTGAGAAATACTGCTTGCTGAAGGGGGTGTGACAAGCAAAGGAGAACCGATTGTTCCCTGAGGTAGAAACATTACTGTGTTGGCTTTAGCTGTTCCAGATTGAATCCCTTGTGGGCATAGCTGACCTAAGAGTTGCTCTTCTCTATTTGGTGAATTATTTAGTTTCTTTTGAAACCCAATTTCATCACCTTTAAAATTAGGGGTGAGAACACATGTTCTTTAAGATCTTTTCATCTTGGCTGTCCTATGAGTTTATAAGATTTATTTTCCAATAAGTGCACACCCAAAATAGTACTGTAGTCCTCAATGCAGGCCTTACATATATTCCTATAATCTTGTAATCACCCACAATGAGGAGGGAATATTTGAGTAAAGAGGCCTCCCTCCCCCTGCCTTCCTTCCTTCCCTTCTTTCCTCCTTCCCTTCCTTCTTTCCTAACTTCTATAGCCTAAATTACCTTCCACAATCTTTTATCTGTTGAGGCTAGTGTTGACTTTTATAAACAGCCATTTGAGCCAGGTCTTGTGAATGAGTGAGTGGTCAAGCATGCTGCCACAACTTTGGCTACAACAGTTTCCCAGAGAGTGTACTGTGGACTGAAATACTGTCCACCAGTCACTGGGCCACAGTTCACACTTCTTGCCAAATTCATAATTGCGTATGAAAAATATCCTGAATGTTAAAGGAGTAAAGCATTGGGGCCTTCTCTTTTTTTTAATCCATTTGTAACTGGAATTTTTAACTGCTGACTTTGATGTCTGGTTTTGGTTATACTATACACTCCCACTACTTTTTTCTTTACAACCTGTTGATTTATCCAGCTCTTTAGAGAGATCTTTGGTTTTTCGTATGTCAAAATATGTGGACTAATAATTGCAGAAACATTCTACTTAGTCCAGGTTACTTTAAAAATTAGATCAAATCTTTATTTACAATTTACTTTTAGTTTTCATCAAAGCAGTTAACCATTATTTAAAGAGAATAGAATCTTCTGACTTTTCCACCTTTTTCACAGCTTATAAGGTAGCTGAATGGGCATGAGTGGATGTTGCAGGCTGATATTTTCTAGCCCAATCTATCAAGAAGAACATTTCTAACCATGTCATTGTACAGATGTAAATGAAAAGCCACCTGATAGGGGATATTTCAGGAATTCAGTCATCATGTGGTGGCTGGATTTACAGGGCCTTTTCTTTTCAGCCAGAAAATTCAGAAATTTCATAATTCTGACCCATTCCCTACTTTCTGTACACCATCTATGGTAAGTAGCTTCTGATGTGGCTGTCAATCATCCCACCTCCTGGTATTTACACACTTGTATGATACCCTCCTCTTAAGTGTGGGTTGAACCTGGTGACTTGCTTTTAAGACTAGAATGCAATCATGTGCCACTTAACAACAGGGATATGTTCTTTGGTGATTTTGTCATTGTGTGAACATCATGGGAGGTACTTATACAAACCTATATGATATAACCTACCACACACCTAGATTATATGGTATAGCCTATTTCTCCTAGGCTACTATATAGCGTGTTACTGTACAAAACAACACAAGATTAAATCAAACACAAGAGAACATGATGCAATCAAGAGACACAGTAAACATGAGATGTAAGAAGCTGCTGCTGGCATACTGTTTTACAGTAAACTTTTTTTTTGATAAATAGAAAGGGTATACTAAAATAATGATAAAAAGTATAATAAATATATCAACTAGTAACATAGTCATTATATACTGTACATGATTGTACATGCTATGTTTTTGAAGCGCTGGCTGCACAGTAGGTTTGTTTATACCAGCATCACCACAAACACGTGAGTAATGGGTTATGCTGCGACGTTATGATGGCTACAACATCAGTGGATGATAGGAATTTTTTAGCTCCATCAATGATTTCCTCAGTCCAACAACCAGTGAGGAAGAAAATCCTGCCAAAACCATGTGAGGAAGCTTTGAAATAGATCCTGCCACAGTTGAACTTTCAGATAAGACTACAGCCTTGGCTGACACTTTGATGCAGGCTTGTAAGAAATCTTGAGACACAGCTAAGTTATGGATTCCTGGGAGTCTGGATTCCTAATTAAGAGAAACTGTGATACAATAATTATTATTTTAAGCCACTAAAGGTTTTAAGGTTTGGGGTAATTCGTTATGCAACAATTCAAGACTGTTAAGAACTCTCACTCTCTTAACATTATTTTATCTGCCAAAACTCCTTTCAGTGTATCAAGTGTTTTGCTTCCAGATTTAATTGTACTGAAATTTTCTATCAAAGGAGTTAGACTCAGTCATCTTGAAAGTTCCCTTCAGCTATAAATTTCAGAGTCAAATTCTTTGCTCCAAAAACCAATCAATCACTTTTTCATCCTCTTGAAATAAGAAGGCTTAACTGACAAGTTGCTGGCACAAAATTGACTGGATGGCTGTGCATAGGGCTGCTGGCATGAGCAGATTCAGGGGCAGAATGTGCAGCCATGACTCTTACAAGCTCTTCTGTACCTCCACCCACTGTGGAAGCTCAGGGTCCTCACAGTCAGCCACCCCTCTCCCACTCTGATGAGCACTGACTCAAAACACTTAACATTTATGCTTATTGTGGTTCCTGTCACTTAGCATTATTAAAGATACTTTGGGGATTTCTCTTTTGTTTATTTTTCAAGAACATTTGAATTTATGGTAAATAAATTTTATTCTTCCTTCAAAGACATTGAGGCAGACAGGTTAAGTGGCCTGCCCCTGCCCAGACTCTGGACTCTTCCTTCTGTATGTCAAGGCTTCCCTAACCTGGAAGCACCTTTAGGCCTGAACTTTAGGCCTCCCTTAAAATGTTGATGATGCTACCAGCACACCCTGAATCACCCAACTTGAACACTTTAATGCTACTGGCGAAATTCTCTAGAGTTGTATGAAAGTGATACTGTCAGCTTTAAACTATTTTCCATCTTTCTTTCTCTATTTTCCCTATTTTCTGTCCCCCTTTCCCTCTCTTCATGCTACTTTCTTATATCACCTGATACAGGTATTAAAAGAGCTTTAAAAAAACAAATCGATAGTGCTCATTAAAAATTTAAACAAACCACAAATTCCAGAATTCTTTCTCTTTCAGCTCCAGGCATTCTAACAAGCCCTGGTGGCCCCCATTTTGAGGTTACATACAGTCTGTACCCAGGGCCTAGCCTTCTGGTGTACGGTGAAGGTTGTGGAGCAACAGGCTTCCTGGGGCTGCATCGACCTGTGAGTAAATGGAAGGTCATGTCAATAGTCATGAAGATCCCAAATGTCTCTGAGTCTTGCTCTCATCCACTATTACAGGATCTTCCACCTTGAAGAGGGTCTTCTAGGATGTATTACTGGTATTCCTGAGAACTAGTGGTTTGCTGTCCCCAGGGTATCCACCATGTTCTTCCCCCTGCTCTGGCCTCTTTGGTTGATGTCCACAGCCCTTTGGCAGGCCTTACCTCTGCTAGGCCAGTGGCATCTGTTTTGACCTTGGTGTCCCTGCTTAAGGCACTGTGCTCTGAAGCTTTCAGAGTTAAAAAATGCTTAAAGTGTCAATATTAGTAAAGGCCCTATGGACAAGCATCACAATCAACTCTGGCTAATTTAAAAAGAAAATATTAAAAAGATATTGGATAGTTTCCTGGATGGTCAGGGAAAACATGATAGGAAGCTCTAAAGAGAGCAACAGAGGCCCAGATCCCATCTGGGAGCTGCTCTGGTGAAGACATCCCTCCCTGATGCCCTGGCTGGGCACCAGGTCTGCTCCCACTGGTACCAGAACCCTGTCACTGTCACCTCCAGAAACTAGACATAGATTCTGCAGTCACTGCATCTACCCTCCCTGACACAAAGCCTTTGGGTCTCCCCACATCCTACCTACAGAAGTGCTGGAAAAAGCAAGTGTCTGGTGTCCTCAGCTTTCAGTGGGAGGTGGGCTCTGCCTCCTTAAGTGGAGATTGCCCAAATGTCGGAGAGGTTTAGATCCTGGGTACCTACCTAGAAGAGAACCAGATGTCCAGTGCAGTTGGGGTAGAGCCCCTAATGCTCTTGATACTCTGAGTCCTCCAGCCCCTCCAAACTGCACTGACATTCGTGCACCAAAGTGCATGATATGGGCTCCAGTGCCCACAGAATCACTTGTGAGAACTACTCCTCCAGCCTCCAACTGTGGTCCCACTTTCCTCAAGACTAAATCTTACTCTAAGTGAGCTAGCTCTTCATGCCCCTCCTCACCCCCTTTAAAACACCTACTGAAATCTGTTTCTGGTGGGACCATCTCATCTGTCTAGGGCAGCAATTCTCCCCCACACCAGAAGCCAAGGAAATCATGAAAACTCTCTCATGGCCAACTCTTGAACAAGGAAGTGATTGAGAGAGTTCTGGTAGGTGTGGCAGGGTATCCTGGCAGGCAGGAGCTGGTACTTAAATGTATTCAATGTCTGGGCCTAAGTGGCTCCCTTCATCTTAAGTACCCATCTGCACCTATTGACTTATATATAGGACTCCAGGGAAAAACTAACTTCAATCCTGTCCACTATTTGGGACTATATGAATATGTAGGAAGGACTTGCTGGGACCCAGCAGAAGCAGACTGTGGAATCTACCATATTCCTGATGGCACCTGCTATGCTAGTCAAATGTTTAAACAGGGTCAGGGTAAGGAGGGAAGAGAAGTGCAGAGGGAACAGCACTGGGTCTGATGTCAGAACCCATCCTGGGAGTGTCTGCTACAGGGAGAGGAGAGATAATTGAGAAAATGGTTTTACTATAATTCATCATTTTGGGCCCAGACAACAGCCTCCACAACTGACCATAATAATGAGGGAGGGAGTTATTTATTTGTTTGTTCGATTGTGTTACTTGCTTTTTATAGACATTCATGGCTGGAGAAATCAGCAGGCATTTGCCCTCAAGGTTGAGATAATGGCAGGATATGGGGGCAGGTCAGCTCACTGGTGACATGGCTCCTCTGTGGAAATGTTGATTTGCCTGCCAGCTTTTGGAGTTAGTGGCAATAATTATGCTGAGGCAGTGGCAGCAGTAGATTGCAGCCAGTCAATGTAGCATATACTCACTGGCATCTATGAGAAGCTGTGGGGATCAGCAGCTACAGAATCTTGGCTCAGCCAGCAGGGACACTAGCAACAGTGGAAGATTTACAGACAGTGACAGTGATTCAGGGAAATAGAGGCAACAGGCAGTGGTGTACTTGGGCTCAGAAAGCACTTCTGAGGACCAGTGGGGGCCATGACTGAACAGTACTGGTTCGGTGAGCAATGAAAAGATTGTTGATGATGATAATTGTGATAATAATAGTATTTACGTAGTATGCCAGATATTATTGTAAGTGTTTTCCATGTGTTTGTTCACTTAGTCCTCACTACAACCAGTTAGGTGGATATTATTATCCTCCTTTTACAGATAAGAAACTTAGGCATGGATATGTTGTTATGTGGCAGATTGCATTTTCCAAAGATGATTGTTTCCTAATATCTCCTAATCCACATGTTATTCTGCAGTGTGACCTTGATTCTCTTACCATTGAGAAATGAGGTCTATTCCCCTCCACTTGAATCTAGGTAGGCTTCTGACTCTCTTGTAACCTATAGAATGCAGCAGAAATGAGGTAATGTGACTTCCAAGGCTAGGTCAGAAAGGGAGTGTACTCTTCACCTTGTTTACTACAATACTTATCCTATATACTGGAATACTTATCCTAGAGCCGAGAGCTGCCACAGAAGAACTCTGACTGCCCTGAGGCCACCATGCTGTGAGGAAGCTCAAACTAAACTATATGGAGTGACTGCACAGAGAGGTTCTGAAACTACATGAGGAGGGAGAAAGAGATGCTCGGCCAGCCCAGCTGCTCCATTCACCTGCTGCTCCAATTTCAATCACTATCTGATTTCAATCACATCAGAGTCACTAAGCCAACCAAGCTCTGTCTAAACGCCCAACCAACAGAAATTGTGAGAAGTAATAAAATGATTGTTGCTGTTTTATGCCACTAAGTTTTGGGATAATTCATAATGCAACAATAGATAAGTAACTGGTAACTTACCCATAGCATATAGGAGGTAGAGCTGAGATTTGAACAATCAGTGTGGTTAACCAAAAGACAATACATGTACACATGAAGACACTTTTTTTGAGGTCTTCAAATATACTTGGGAAGGTCTTGCATAATCATCTGGTGTTTATAATTCACAAGATTCAGTTATAAATTTAATGTGAACTTGTTTGCACCTAAAAGTTGTTAAGATCTGGGATATTCAAATTACACAGCAAAGTCAGACTTTTTCTTTTAAAAAATATGCCTGGCTTCTCTCTACATGTGAATGACAAGAGTCAAAAGTGCTTCTCAAAGAGTAACCCTGGAAGGGAGGGGCTGGTTAGAAAATGCAGATTCCCGAGTGTCACCCTCTTGGAGGTAGGACAAGGAATCTGAAATTTTAACAACTTCCCAAGTTATTCTTAAGCATGTTGGAATTTGAAAACACCTGTTCTATGGCCAACATCATTTAACCTGGAGAATATTTAAGGTAAGGCTTACAAATTACCCTCCCCAGGAAAATCATGCACTCACTAACCCTTCAATCAATGCTGCTACCTGAATTTGCCTGATCATAAAGATCATCTAAGGGCTTGACAAAAATATACATTCCTAAGCCTCTCTGATGGACATCAGCAAAGCCCAGGAATCTGCATTTCTTTTTTTTTTCAGTATTAAACTTTTTTTTTTACCATCCAGTTTCCTTCAGCTACCATATATTTGCTCCCCTTTACCCACTTCTCTCTCCACTTCTCTCTCCTATATTTGACACTCTTTATCCTGTCTACCTCTTCCCTCCTCCTCCACACCCTATCCTCTGGTAACCACTAGACCATTGTCCTTGAGTCTCTCCTTGTCCTGTTCATTTGTTTCTTTAGATTTATATCCCACATATAAGAGATATCATGTGATTTTCAACTTTTTCAGTCTGGCTTATTTCACTTAGCATGATTATCTCGAGGTCCATCCATGTTGTCACTAATGGCAGTATTTCATCTCTTCTTATGGATGAGTAATATTCCATTGTATATATGTACCATAGCTTCCTTAGCCAATTATCTATCATAGGACACTTCGGTTGCTTCCATGTCCTGGCCACTGTGAATAATGCTGCTATGAACATCGGTGTGCAAATATCTTTTTGGATATGAGTTTTCAGGTCTTTGGGGTAAATAGTAGAGGGATTGCTGGATCATATGGTAGATCAATTCTTAGTTTTTTGAGGAACCTCCATACAGTTTTCCATAGTATGGAGGTTCCTCAAAAAACTAACTCTTTTCAGACCCACCGGCAGTGTATGAGGATTCTTTTTTTTCCACATCTTTTCCAACATTTGTTATTACTTGTCCTGTTGATTATAGTTATTCTAACAGGTGTGAGATAGTATCTCATTGTGGTTTTGAATTTTATTTCCCTAAAAGCAGAAGGAATTCTTTTTCCATTTCTTTTTCTGACGCTTCATTATTAGAGTATATGAATGCTAGGATTTTTGAATGTTGATTTTGTATTCAGATACTTTACTATATTTGCTTATTGTTTCTATTAGTGTTCTTGTGGAGTCTTTACGGTTTTCTATATAAAGAATCATGTCATTCACAAATAGTGACAGAATTCTTCGTTTCCTATTTGGATGCCTTTTATATATTTCTCTTGCCTAATTGCACTTGCTAGGCCCTCCAATGTTATATTGAATAACAGTGGCAATAGTGTACAGTCTTGCCTTATTCTTGATCTTAGAGGGAAGGTTTTTAGTTTTTCACCATTAAGTATAATGTTGGCTGAGGGTTTGTCATAGATGACCCTTATTATGTTAAGGTACTTTCCTTCTATACCAATTTTGTGAAGTGTTTTGATCATAAATGGATGCTGTATCTTGTCAAGGCTTTTTCTGCATCTATTGATATCATATGATTCTTATTTTCTAATTTCTTTATGTGGTGTATCACATTGATTGATTTGTGTATATTGAACCATCCCTGTGCCTCTGGGATGAAGCCCACTTGATCATGGTGTATCATCTTTTTAATATGTTGCTATATTCGGTTCGCTAGTATCTTATTTAGGATTTTTGCATCTGTGATCATGAGAGATACTGGTCTGTAGTTTTTTGTGTGTGTTATCTTTACCAGATTTTGGTATCAGAGTAACATTGGCTTCATTAAATGAGTTGGGAAGTATTGCCTTCTCTTCAATTTTTTTGGAAGAGTTTGAGGAGAATAGGTATTAAATCTTCTTTGACTGTTTGGTAGAATTTACTGGTGAAGCCATCTGGTCCTGGACTTTTACTTTTTGGTAGGTTTTTGATGATTGTTTCAATTTCCATACTGCTGATCAGTCCATTTAGATTTTCCAGATCTTCTTGATTTAGTCTAGGAAGATTGTATTTTTCTAAGTACTGGTCCATTTCTTCTAGATTATTAAATTTGTTATTATACACTCTTTTCATAGTATTCTTGCATGATCCTTTGATTTCTGCTATATCAGTTGTAATTTCCCTCTCTTCCATCCCTGATTTTGTTTATTTGTGTCCTTTCTCTTTTTTCTTTAGTGAGTCTAGCCAGGAGTTTGTCAACTTTATTAATCTTCTCAAAGAATCAGCTCCTTGTATTTATTTTTTCTATTGTTTGTTTTCTATTTCATTTATTTCTGCTCTAATTTCGATGATGTCTTTCCTTCTGCTGACTTTAGGCCTCATTTGTTCTTTCTTTTCTAGTTTTTTAAGATGAAGCGTTAGGTTGTTTGGGCTCATTCTTGTTTTTGGAGATAGGCCTGTAATGATATGAACTTTCCTTTTATGACTGCTTTTGCTGTGTCCCAAAGGTTTTGATACATTGTACTATTGTCATCATTTGTTTCTATGTATCTCTTGATTTTTCTTTCTATTTCATCTCTGACCCAGTTATTCTTCAGTAGCATATTGTTTAATCTCCATGTATCTGTGGTTCTGATTTCTTTTTGCAGTTGATTTCTAGTTTCAAAGCATTATGATCATAGACTATGGTTGGTATGATTTCAACCCTCTTATATTTGTTGAGGCTATTTCTGTGTCCTAGTATGTAGTCGATTCTTGAGAATGTTCCATGTGCACTAGAGAAGAATGTATAAGCAGCTGTTTTGGAATAGAAGGCTCTGTAAATGTCAATTATGTCCAGTTGGACTAATATGTGATTTAAGGATGTTATTTCCTTATTGATTTTCTGTTTGGATGATCTGCCCATATCCAACAGTTGGGTATTTAGGTCCCCTACTATGATGGTGTTTTGGTCTGTTTCTCCCTTTAGTTCTGTTAGTAATTGCGTTACATATTTTGGGGCTTCCTGATTGGGAGCATAGATATTAATAAGTGTTATTTCTTCTTGGTGTATGATTCCCTTTATCATTATAAAGTGCCCCTTAGTATCTTTCCTTACATTTTTTATTTCGAAGACTATTTCATCCAATATTAACTGCTACTCCTGCTTTTCTCTGAATGCCATTTCCTTGTAATATCACTTTTCACCCTTTCACTTTGAGTCTGGATTTGTCTTTGGAGCTGAGAAGTGTCTCCTGGAGGCAGCATGTGGTTGGGTTTTGTTTTTTGATCCATTCTGCAACTCTGTGCCTTTTTAGTGGTAAGTTCAGTTCTTTTACATTTAGGGTGATTATTGAATATGAGTTCTTTTCTTAGCCATTTTATTTTTTGCTTTCTGGTAGCTTGGTGTTTCCATTGCTTCCTTGTCTTGTGTTTCTGTTTTATTTTGGTTCGGTTTTGTGGGTTTTGTCTCTGGTTCTTCTTGTTTTATGTTATATACTTCAGTTCTGAATCTTTGGTGTGTGGTTTCCATTACAAATATGAAAAGCAAAGTTCTATATATACAGTTGTCCATTTTCTTCTGTATGTGCCTTATCTCTTCTCTCCTTTGCGAATTTGGATCTTTGAATCCTCCCATTTTCATTGTTATCTAAATTTGTTCCTATGTATGCTGAACGTTTAGTACTTTCTTGCTTTAGCAATTCTCATTATAATTTAAGCTTATAACGCACTCCTCTGCTTCTATTTGCCTGAAAGTCACTTTACTCCTAATTATGCATTTTTGTTGTTGTTGTTATTTTGTTTTAGGTGAACTGACCCCTTTCAGTATTTCCTGTAGTACAGGCCTCATATTGGAGAATTCCCTCAATTTTTGTATGCCTAAAAGGTCTTAATTTCTCCTTCATATCTTAAGGAGAGCTTAGCTGGATTCATTATTCTAGGCTGGTAGTTCCTTTCACTTAATAGTTTAGATATTTGATTGCATTCCTTTCTGGCTTATAAGGTTTGCGCTGAGAAGTCCGATGGTAATCTAATGGGTTTTCCTTTATAGGTTACCATCTTCTTTTCCTTGGCTGCCCTGAGAATTATCTTTGTTGTTGATTTTTGATAACTTTAATACAATGTGTCTTAGTGAGGGACTTTACTGACTTCTTGAATTCCAAACTCCGACTCATTCCTTAGATTTGGGAAATTCTCACCACTATGTCTGAAAATGCTTTTTAGTCCTTTCCCTCGCCTTCGATAATGCCCATTATTCTTATGTTTCCTCTCGTGATGGTATCAGCTAGTTCTCGTATTTCTCTTTCATTATTTTTCATTCTTCAGTCTCTCTCTTCTTCCTTCTGATTTATTTCTAGATTTCTGTCTTCGATATCACTGATCCTTTCTTCCATTTGAACGACTCTATTTCTCAGGCTTACTTTTTCATTTTTCAACACTTGCAGTGTGTTCTTCATCTCCAGAATATCTATTCTGTTCTACTTGAGGGTTTCAATCTCCTTGCTCTGCTCATCTAGTTGTTTTCTCAATTTCTAAAATTGTTTGAGTTGTTTTTGATCTTACTGAGTATTTTAAGAAGTACCATCTTGAATTCTCTGTCATTTAAGTCACATATTTCTATGTCTGTAAGCTAATTTTCTGGAGTTTTGTCTCTTTCTTTCTGAGATGCCTTGTCACCTTGGTTGTTCGTGGTGTTTAATGGACTATTTCTCCACCTGGGCATTAATGGAAGTGTATTCTGTTGTCTTTCCAGAAAGATTTATTATGCAAAGGTCTCCCTTTAGGCTGCTGCAAAGAAGGCGCTCTTCTTTTGGTTTCCAGGAGGTAGTGTCTAAGCTTCTTGGATCCCTGATTTATATAAAGCCTAAATGTCTTTTTCATTTTCTTGTAGGAATTTAATCACACTTGCTTCTCTCAGTTTCAGTCCCTGTCAGTGTTAGCAACAGTTTCGGTAGTGTTTGCTCAGATTCCCTTGTAGTTCCACAGTGTTAAGTCTCAGAGGATATGCGGGGAGGGGCCCTCTGGGTTGGGGATTGGGGGCTGCAGCTTAGCTTTGGTTTTGCAACCAGGGCCAAAAAAATCGACTGTTGTTTCTCTTCTGTCCAGTCCTGCTTCTCTGCTTTCTGCCCTGGTGACTGGACCTTGCTGCCAACTGCGAAGAAGTTCCAGCACTATAGGCAGGCTTATCAGAAAAGTCGCTGCACTTTCTCCCCTTCCCCTCCTCCTATAAGGAGCTCTGGTGGCGGCAGTAGGAGGCAGCTTCTTTATCTCTCCCAGTCCACCACCCGTCACCCAGGGTTCTGACCTTTGGTAGTTCTTATGCACAGATCCCACATTGAGACATGCTGGTGTGCAGTTTGGGTGTTTTTTGTTGAGTTTTAGATGTTTGGCTTATTGTTTTTTAAAGGGGAGAGATCTGAGGACGTCTCTCACTCCGCCATGTTTCCCCACCTTTCCTCAGGAATCTGCTTTTCAAATTTGTTGTTAAATGTTCTTCTAAGTAACTATATAAACTGATATGTTTCATGGAGTTATTGGAATATAGATCCAAAATTAAATTTTGGATACCATTTATCAACTATGATAATTTTAGTTTTCAAATAGCCATTTCTTCTGGAAGAATTTCGCTAAATGCTGCATTTTTCTCTACCTATGGAAACAAAGATTAAGATAATAATCGTTAGTATTTATTGAGCACTTACTATGTGCCAGGCATCATATTTAACCATAAACCCTCTGAGGCATGTACTATTGCCATCCCCGTTTTATAAAGGAAGATACTGAAGCAGAAGGAGGTTAAGTACTTCTCCGGGCAAATGCAGCTAGTATAAGGTAGAACAAAATGATAAACATTCATAGGTGTTATATTTGAAGACAACTGTTTCAACACATAATCCCACTGGGAATTCAGCATCTTGACAGCGGGTATTTATTATGTATTTTACTTTAAACAGAAACATGCACATCGATTAGCTCAAAAGTGTTCTTGTCCTCATGCAGTAAAGAAAATCTATGCAAGATAAGAACATGTGGTATACAGGGAAAGCCAGGCATAGCTGGTATTTGGCTTCACTGTTAGCTAGAGTGTAAACCACAGGCAAATTAACTCATTTCGTTATGGGTGGCAAATGAGTCTCCTGAGAGAATCTCAGAAATCCTTAGGGAGGGAACCCCATAAAGTCAGGGCTTGCTGCAGTCACATAAACTGAATATTCAAGGTGATAGAATGCAGGAGATATTTAGGTTAGCCAAGCAGGATGAAAAATGGTCTGGAAATAACCATGAAGAGCAGAAAGATGCCCCAACCCATCCCCTGCTGGGACTATGGAGAAAACAGTGATTAGGGCACAGCTGGTTTCCAGAGAGAGACTAGGTTTGGTGAATGAGAGAACCAGAGAGCTAGAAGTAGAGTGTTTCAGTTATTCTTGCTGTGTAATATATAACCTCAAAACTTTAGAGGCTTAAAACAACAATTTTTTTTTTCATGGTTCTGGGAATTGACTGGATTTAGCTAGGCGGTTTTCACTTGGGTCTCTCATGCTTTTGCCAAACCTGGAACTACAGTAACCATGTCTGGTGACTGATGTTGGCTGTCAGCTGAGATCTGGTGCAGTAGGCTGGAAAATCTCAGTGCAGCCTCTCTGTGTAGCATGGGCTTTCTCACAGTATGGCAGCTGGGTTCAAAGAGCAAGCACTTCAAGAAGGCGACAGAGAAGTGATATCACCTTTTATAATACACAATGAAGAAGAAGATAATGTGTGATAGGAGATAGTGTGGCAGCCATCTTTGAAAATGCAATCCTCCATGGAGTTTAAGTACAAAGAGCGGAATATTGGAGTGTAAGATTTCAAAAATCTGGCCCTTCAAAAGGATCACAAGGGCAGCTTAAGTGGAATGGAAGCAAAGATCATTAGAGTTGAGGAAGATATAGGACGATGAGTCACGAGAATTGCATGGCCATCCTCATGGACACTGATATCTTCAAGAAAGTAGAGAACTTGAGAAAGGTATAGTGAAGGCAGAGAGGGCAAACACTATTGTAAAACCTTTCTGGGTTTTTGCCTTTTGTTTTGGGATGATGAGAAAAGTAATCTCTTAGGGAGGACTTCTCTTTTATTTGGGAAAAGATATTTGCTATGGGCCATTGTTTATGCAAATATACTAACATTTTTTTTCAGGGCTCATTCAAACTGTACTTACTGGGTACTTACTGTGATCAGGTCCTGTTCTAGATGCTGATACAGTAGTTCACAAAGCAGACAAAGATCTCTGCCTTTTTGGGCTTATATTCTAGTGAGAGAGACAGAAATGAAAGACATTTTTAAAAAATATATAATACATATTATTATATGGTGATAAATGCAAGGGGGGGGAATCCAAAAATCTATGTGCATATTAGTTCATAGCACAGGAGTTAAGAGCATGGATATGCGAGCCAGAGTGCTAGAGCTTGAGTCTTAGTTCTGCAACTTATTAGGTATGTGATTTTCGGCATGTTACTTAGTCTCTTTAAGCCTCAGTTTCCTTATCTGTAAAACATAGATTTATTGTCAGGATTAAATGAGTTGATGCAGATAAAGAACTTAGAACAAGATGATAGGGATATGAGGCCTGGTGATGGGCTTCAGGCTTCCTACTGGAGCTCTGGAACCAAGCTTAGGCTTGTGGTCAGGGTGTCCATGCTGGGGTTCATGGATTTGGGGAGGAAAGGTCCTGAGTGGAGACACATTTTAGGGGCCTCAGGCTGCCCCGGAGGTATGTCTAAGATGGCAGTGTGCAGATAGAATCTTAGCAGAATTTAACCCTGGGTCCAGCCTACTGAAGAATACAGGGAAATACCTGTTTTCACCTTGAGGCAAGAACAAGGAAAGACCTTGGAACTCAATTACTCTGACAGAGTAGAATGAAAGGGGAGGGTTGGTGAATAACCCGTTCATTACATTCTAGTGACAAAGAGATCATCCATGTCAAATCGAGAAGTGGTTTCTCAGGGAGAGGCCACGTGCGCTGATGGAAAGACGGGGAGCACTTGAATCAGACAGGGCTGGGTACTAACTACCTCTTACAGTAATTGGGCAAATTACTTAACTCTCTGAGACTCACTTTTCTACCTTGTACAGATCTTATGAATTTTAAATGTAAAATATTGAGAGGCTGACACAGTGCCTAGCACGTAGACATGTGCTCAGTAGACCACCTCTTTACCTTGTGAGTCAGTAGGTCATTTGTGTACATGGGATGGTTTACTGGTCCACTCCTCATCCAGTACTTTAAAAATGAGCATTTCCTCTGTACTGACAATGATATCAGAATCCAGTACCCCTTGAATGAGAAAATGAAACATTTATCCACTTTTTGTAAGACATTCACTTTGAGTGGTGTTTTCCTGAAGGGCTCTATCTGCACACAGACTCTGCTATAGAAAGATTTCTGGCCAACTACTGCCACATTTCAAGGATCCTGCTGTGTCTTGTAACCTTTTCCAAAACTTTGGTTAAAAATGTAGAGTACAGCATTCTAACCCAGCAAAGCAAGTCTGGGGTAATAAATGGGCATATAGAAATCTTTTTGGATATATTTCTGGCATGGTAGATTAAGCCAACACAGAAAATACAGAAATACAAATACAGAAATACCAGATAAAGTATTCTAAGGAAAAAAAAAAACCCCACATAGTGGAACTTGGCCTGAAAAAGGCCATTGAGTGAGCTTAAAAGAAGATTCGCCAGCTTTGAGATGCCTGCAGCCTGGTCAACTTCTTGATTGCAGCCTTGTGGGATACCCTGAGCCAGAGGACCCAGCTAAACAGCACTTAAATTCCTGACCCACAGAAACTGTGAGAAAATAAGGAGTTTTGTTTTGTTTTAAGCGGCTAAGTTTGGGGTAATTTGTTACCTGACAAAAGATAATAAAAGGACACTGATTACTCAAAATCACTACATGAAATCAGATTTCACTATATGAAATCTGAGAGCTGCAACAAGGAAAAAGCTAACAATCGCCAAGAAGGGTATGTTTCTTTCTTCTTAGAGACACTAAGAATAACAGGTTTTCCTTTTAGTTTTGGCCAATAGGAAGCTCAGAGCCAAACTTATGGCTCAATTGTAATAATTGTACAAGATCCTATGGCCTGCTTATCTGCGTTCCTACTTCCGGTCTTTCCTTTTATTCTGACTTTTTTTTAATCCTGATTTTTCAGTTCATTTTTATATTTTTCTATATTACATGAATTATGTTAAGCCATCTCAAATTCAGCTTAGAGTCACAAAACATTCAGAAATACTTTTAAAAAAATAGTTAAGTTTGCACCTGTTGAACACGCTGTGCCTTGAAGTGGTGGGGGAGGAGATCAGATAATGCAAGCGTAGCTCAGGGGTCTAGACATTTCGCCAAGATTAATTTGGATTAGGTCATAAAATATCAAGTGATTAAAAAAAAGGATAGCAATTGATCACCACCCCCACGGTGGCGAGACCAAAGGCTCACCAAGTCATACACGGTAGTATCTTTGAAATTTATTCATTGCACCAAGTCCTCTAGGGCCCTCCCCGCCATCCCTTCCCTCCCCGCTCCCCTCTCTTTCCTTCCCCGTTCCCCTCCTCTCCCTGTTCTCTCCCCCGCTCCCCTCCCAGAGCACTGCTCCTCCCTTACTTGGGCCCCGCCTCTCCCCTAGGCCCCGCCCCCTGCGTGCGCTGCACCGCCTAGGTCTCCGCTTGTCAGGCAGGCCTTCCCGGCGGTTGCGCGCTCCGCCCCCTCCTTCCGCGCCCGCGCGCGCCGTCTCCGCCTCGCCTGGTTCTCCTTTCGGGGCGGTTGGGCCGCGCGCCTGTCGGGGCGGGGCCCGGAGGAGGCGGTCGAGCCAATGGGGCGAGGCGGCGGCGGCGGTGGTGGCGGCGGCAGCGGAGGCGGCGGCGGTAACGGCGGTGGCTGGGTCGGGCCCCGACGGGCGGCGGCGGCTGAGGTGGAGGCGGAGGGAGGCGGCGGCGGCGAAGGAGGCGGTGGCGGCGGAGGGGGAAAGATGGCGGCGCCCGTCCTTCTGAGAGTGTCGGTGCCGCGGTGGGAGCGGGTGGCCCGGTATGCAGTGTGCGCCGCCGGGATCCTACTCTCCATCTACGCCTACCACGTGGAGCGGGAGAAGGAGCGGGACCCCGAACACCGGGCCCTCTGCGACCTGGGGCCCTGGGTGAAGTGCTCCGCTGCTCTTACCTCCAGGTATCCCCACTGGCGGGGGAGTGGGCCGGGAATGGCCAAGCGGAGCGAGGGCGGAGGCTGGGGGTGGGGAGCGCGCAGCGGGAGTTCGGGCCTGGGGGTCGGTGAGGATCCGGCCGCGGAAGGACCCACGGCGCTGTGAGGAGAAAAGGAGGTGGGGGCAGCGGCCCAATACCAGGCCGCCGGGGCGGAGGTAGTGGAGCTGCGAGACCTCTGTGGAGAGATGAGGTGGCACAGTGCAGTCGGGAGGCCGGGGCGGACTGGGAGCAGTTAAGCAGGCTGATTTCTGAAGGAGCAAGAGGGGCTCGCGGATGGTGGGACCTGGCCGGCTTGTCAGATTTCCTGGTTCTCGCCAGGGGAGGCGAGTCATGGGTGGACTGTGCCAGAGGGAGCCGTGAGCTTAGTGTCCACTCCTCGTCTGGGATCGCTGCAGCCCGAGGCTTTGCGGCCGGCGTGGGCTCAGAGGTTGCATTTTCCACTGTCTTCCCGGTGCTAGGACAGGTGTTTCCATGGTTAGACCTCATTGTACCCTAGCGCTAACGAGAATTTGTAGACTTTTGAGACGATGACATTTGTGGGCAAAGACAAATTTGACCCTACTCTGGAAGAAGATACCAGCACTCGACATGTCTGATTTCTTGGATTCTCCCCTCGTGTATTTCAGTGTGCCTGCATCGGGGAAATGGCCTGAGTTTGGGTCTACTTTAACCTTTGAGTAAAATATGAGCATGCCCTCTGTAGTGGCACTGGGGTGACTTAAACATTGTTGGTTAGTGGTTAGTATAATGAAATCCAGAGAAAGTTAAAAGTACACGCATTGCTAAACTGGAGGGATTGGTTGCTTTTGCTGATACTAGGTTTTTTTCATGTGGTAGTTAATTTATCGTTACATTGTATTTTCTGCATTAGATTTGCCTAAGCAAATTTTAAAAAGAAATTTATATTCTAAAAGTGGCTGCTGTTTTGTTTTCTTTTGTTTAGGAGAGTTCATTTTAAAAAGTAGCAAAAGCAATGGAAAAGATTTCAAAATTGACAGGTTACAGTTTTAATAAAGACATACTGTGCCTAATACTTTGAATTTGTTAACATTAGTCACCTTTGAACAGTTTCTTCCTCTCCTGTTGTCTATAAATTGCTGGGTAAACAGTAATGTTAAAGCTTACTAGTTTTATTTTGATCTACATATTGGTGATTACACGAACAAGCTAGCATTGGAGTTTGTCTTGTAACTATTTACAGACTTCATACTTTTAATGAAGATACAGAAATTTGGAAATTAAAGTGGCTTGAGTCTGATTTATAGACCAGTTTTCTTTTGGAAGTAGTAGAATAAACATTAAAAGTTTTTCTTTTGTCAAAGAGAAAAAGGTTTTAAAAACAGATTATCGGAGACCTCAAGCAGTTCTTTTTATTTGACTTAAGTATTGATTGTCATTTAGCAGCGATATTAAAAAACGTGAGTACTTTCGAAAAAGAAAGTTTGAGCGGAGGTTCGAGTAGAAGTGAGAACAAAGGATGAGAAAAATTAACCCCAGGAAAAGAATCCCGAAGGAAGTCCTCTACCTGAATCCAGCATGAATTCATGTGACTTTGGATTGCTGAAACTCACTTTATTCTCATTTCGCTATCTCAGTAGAATAGAGATTAATGAGAGAATCTTGGGGAAGCAGGTGGTGGTGGTGGTGTGTGTGTGTGTGTGTGTGTGTGTGTGTTCAAGGATGACGCCACAGTAATGTCCTCTAGTATTTTGAAAGGCATCACTAAGGGAAGTAGTTCCTAGACTTTGGGATTCAAAAGAAACATTTACCCTCCAAATTGAGAGGTTGTAATAGAATGGCTAGTTTTTTGTTCTGTCAGGTATATCCAAGAAAAACAGCAACAATAAACCCATACCACTATCCACTGTCACTATCATTTCACTTTAAAAAAAAAAAGGATATTTTAACTCAGTTTGAAAGAACGGAATCTCAGAATAAAAGCCCTTTAAATGGAATCATTTAGCTTTATTAAAAGTTTACTTTCTTCTCCTTGTTTTCCCTAATTTGTATATAAATTAGTAAAAACTCTGTGGTAAACCTGTACCAGTGTGCCAGCCAACATTAAGTAACCCCTGTCTGGTGCACTGAGCTCAGATCCAAAGGTTCAGAGTGGGCTCCTAGCTCTGTCATTTGTTAGACTGGGAGGTTTCATCCTTTTCTTATGTTAAATACGGATACTAAAACTTACTTTTCCAGATGAATGGTCGGATTAAAGATGATACATGGAATCCACACCTGGAATAAAGTGTATACTCAATTATTTACAGCTGTTATCATTGATTGATGGTGTTATTTTCTTACAGTGTCTGATAATAAACACTTTTAGTATAAGTTTCTTGTTTTAGGTATAGTCATTTATGTATTTTAAATGTAAATTAGTGTATTTTATTGCTCACTCCATGGCATAGTAAGTTACATTAGACTCCTTGCAAGGAAAGATTTTCCGTAAAAATAGTACAAATGATCTTGAAAGATTAATAGGCTTGGCAATTCTACAGTTCTTAAAACTGTAAAAATAGTATTTAAAAACCATCGAGTTCTTAAAAAGTTGCCTTATTTTGCAAAACTTTTAACTAGTATCTCTCGACGCGTCTTTAAAAAAACGACTACCATATATATACTACTCCCCACCCCATTGAGATCATAATAGATTTAGAATTAGAATAGAACCTGGAAATCTTTTCTGCTTATCGCTTTGTCCAGTTGTCCAAGGTAACACGGTGGCAGATTGGGACTAGAAGCCTGGCTTTTTCAATTACATTCTTGTGTAGGTATTACATTCATTGCTTCAAATTCAAAAGATACTAAAAGCATATACAGTGAACAGTCTCCTTCATGCCCCTTACCTCAAACATGCAGTTCTCATTCTCCATAAGTTGCCATTAAACTTTCTAGAGCCATTTTATGCATATACAAGCAAAAACGTGGTTACATTATTCTCTCCATTTTTTAAACAAAATTGTCATATATTCTGATCTGTACTTTTGCTAGCATTCTTTTCCATCACCACCATACTTTTAAGTGCTTACATTCATATTCGGTAGAATGTTAATAACTGCTAGTATGTACAGGAAAATTTGTTTTCGTAGTTAATTGTTTTAAGTAAAACTTTTTTTCAATTACAGTTAACATACAATATTGTGTTCGCTTCAGGTGTACAACATAGTTATTAGACATTTATATAACTTATGAAGTGATCACCCCAATAAGCCTATACCTGTCTGACACCATACATAGTTATTACAATACTATTGACTCTGTCCCCTGTGGCGTACTTTACGTCCCCCTTTTGATAACTGCAATTTGTACATCTTAATCCCTTCCCTATTTCTCCCATCCCACCAACCCCTCCTCCCATCCGGCAGCCATCAGTTTGTTCTCTATCTATGGGCTTGTTTCCGTTTTGTTTTAGAGTCCAGATATGAATGAAATCATACAGTATTTGTCTTTCTCTGTCTGACTTATTTCACTTAGCATAATTCTCTAGGTCTGTCCTTGTCACAAATGGCAAGATTTCACTTTTTATTTTTATGGCTGAGCAACAGTTCATTGTATATATGTACCACCTTTTTAATCATCTGTTGATGGACACTTAAGTTGCTGCGGTATCTTGGCTGTTGTAAATAATGTTGCAGTGAACAGAGGGGGTGCATATGTCTTTTCAGATTAGTGATTTGAATTTCTTCAGATAAATACCAGAATTAGATTGCTGGGTCATAAAGTAGCTCTATTTTTAATTTTTTGAGCAACTTCCACATTGTTTTCTATAGTGGCTGTACCAATTTGCAATCCCACCCACAGTGCAGGAGGGCCACATTCTTGCCAACACTTGTTTGTTGATTTTATTGATGATAGTCATTCTCACAGGTGTGAGGTGCTATCTCATTGTGGTTTTAATTTGCATTTCCCTGACGATTAGTGATGTTGAGCACCTTTTCATATGTCTGTTGCCCATCTCTATGTCCTCTTTGGACAAATGTCTCTTCAGGTCCTCAGCCTTTTTTAAAATTGGATTATTTTTTGTTGTCGTATGAGTTTCTTATATATTTTGGATGTTAACTCCTTATTGGATGTATGATTGGTGATATATTCTTCCATCCAGTAGGTTGCCTTTTTATTTTGTTGATGGTTTTCTTTGCTGTGCAAAAACTTTTAGTTTGATGTCATCCCATTTGTTAATTTTTTTCCTTGGTTTCCCTTGTCCGAGGAGACATATCCACAAAAATATCATTAAGAGTGATGTCAGAGAGTTTTCTAGTAGTTTGGACTAAGATGAATTTATTTTTTATTTTTTTCCCAACTTTATTGAAATATAATAGACAGTTGCTCATATTTACATTGTACAATTCATTGAGTTTTTTTAAAAATTATAGTTAGCATATAATAATATACCAGTTTCAGTTGTATAGCATAGTGATCAGAGATCCACATAACTTGCAAAGTGATCACCCCACTAAATCTAGTACCCCTCTTCCCCTTATATATTTATTAAAACATTATTAACTATTTTTCTTATGCTACACTTTGTATCTCCATGTCTATTTCCTAACTATCCATTCGTACCTCTTAATCTGTTTGCCCTTTTTTTGCCGTTCCCCCTAACCCGCTTCCCATCTAGTAGACCTCAAAATATTCTCTATGAATTTATTTCGACTTTTGTTGTTGTTGTTGTTGATTTTGTTCTATAGATTCCACATGTATGTGAAATCATGCGATATTTATTTTTCTCTATCTGTCCCATATCATTCAGCATAATACTTTCTAGGTCCATTAAGGCAATATCTTTTCCCATCCCTTTCCTTTTAGTCTGTGTGTGTCTTTTAATCTGAAGGGAGTCTCTTGTAGGCAGCATATGTAGGGGTCTTGTTTTTTAATCCATTTAGCCACTCTGTCTTTTGGTTGGAGCACTTAATTCTTCCCATATGAGGTACTTGACTTGTTGATAGAAATGTAGTTATTACCATTCTTTATTCCTGTTTTTGATACATGTATTTTTTTTTCTTAAAGAAGTTCCTCCAGCATTTCCTGTAATACTGGCTTGATGTTGATAAATTCCTTTAGCTTATTTTTGTCTGGGAAGCTCTTTATCTGTCCTTCGATTCTTCATGGGTAGCTTCATTGGATCAAGTTTTCTTGGTTTTAAATCCTGGGTTTTCATCACTTGGAATATTTTATGCCAAGCTGTTCTGTTCTGCATAGTTTCTTTTGAGAAATCAGCTGCCAGACTTATGGATGTTCCCTTGTAGATAGCTAACTGCTTTTCTCTTGCTGCTTTTAAGAGTCTCTCTTTGTATTTAACCTTTGGCATTTTAGATGAATTTAATGCACAAAATATAGATCTTTATGTTATCATTGTTTCTTGGTATGGAAATTCCAAGAACAGTATGAACTCAGAGTTCAGGAGTAGAGAGGTACCACAGAGAGGTGAATCTGGACTGCCATGCATTAGAGATAACTGTTAATACTTACATAATGCTTACTGTGTGCTAGGCAGTATTCTAAATGCTTTACATATATTATTTAATTCTCATTACAGTCCTGTGAGGCACTTTTGTCACCATTTTACAGATGAGAAAACTGAGTCACCCAGAATGTGAATGAAACTTGATTTTCATAATACAGTTGCAGAGGCCTGATTCTAACCCAGGCAATCTGACTCAAGAGTCCAGGCTCTTTGCCACTACTTTAAATTGCATTTAGATCTAGTATTGATATAGCCAAATTTTTAAAAATATGCAAACATTGGTGCCATTTTTTCTTTTACAACCGTATACCAAAACTCGTAGTTTGTATTACAGCTTTTATGTGTTTAGAGCAATCTTTTTGGAAAAGCAAGGACATTACATGAAGGCATGGTGCTCAAGAAGAAAAAGTTCCTGAAGAATTTACCTTCTAAGCCTAAACTTATGAAGATATGGTGCTTGTCACACATAGTTAGTGAAGAGATATGTAGTGGGTTGAATTATCAGGAAGACTTAACAGAATACCCCAGGGAAAAAATATAAAATAGATCTAGGCATAACGAGTGGAGAGGGGAAGGGGAAAAGTTAGTTTAAATTTGTACTGGGGTGTGGTAGTGTTTTCTGAGAGGTGTTGAGTCATATAGACCTACTGCAGGAAGACAGGAGATTTGGGATAGGGGTGTGGTGCTGGTTAAATCATCATGTGAACTAGGAATTCAAGAGATATTCATTTCCGTGATGATTCAGAACTCTAGGGAACAGCATGAGGAAAAGCAGAAAATAGTGGCCATTTGGGGGAATAGCAAGTGGTCATATTTGAATGTAGCATAGACCCATCTGAGTTGGGAAAGAGCTTGCCCAGAAAAATGCAGAATCAGGCACATGTCCTTGTAAACACAGATAACACATAAGCAATGAGCCTTGGGTTTTTTACTAGATACCAAAGAAATCGACTTGTTCTAGGTTATCAATTTTCAAAATTTGTTCCCCAGAATCCTAGTTCTGTTGCGGTACGACAGGAATTTCATAAGCATTTGATTTATATTTTAACATTTTAAACTTTAAAACACTATATTTATATACACTCAAATGCATATTATGCTAAATTTTAACACATTAGAGACCACAGATTTGTACTGCCAGTTTATCTCAAAGAGTCATGCTAGGTGAAAAAAGCCAGTCTTTAAAGGTTACATGCTATATGATTGCATTTACATAACATCAAAATAAAATTATAGAGATGGAGAACAGATTAGTGGTCACCAGAAGGTAGGAATGGGGGAAGGGGTGGCATGGTTATAGAGATAGTGAGGGATCCTTGTGGAGAGTTCTGTATCTCAATTGAGGTTACTTGAAGCTACAAATGTGATAAAACTATGTAGAACCACACACACATACGCACACACACACACATGAATGCATGTAAAACTGATGAAATCTGAATAAACCCTGTGGATTGTACAGGTCCAATTTCCTAGTTATGATATTGGACTAAAATTTTTCTAGATGTTACCATTGGGGAGGTTAGGTGAAGGGTGCTTGGGACCTTCCTGAGTATTTTTTACAAAATCCTATGATTTTGTAATTTTAAAATAAAAAGTACAAAGGCCCCCTCTCAGAAAGAGAGAGAAACAAACAGTGTATTTAGACTATTTAAGAGAAATTAAGCAGAAGGAAAAAAGTTAAAATTATCCATAATGTCAACACCCAGGATAACAATCCTTGTAGTAGAGTTTTTGATTTCTTTGTGTATATACTTGAATTAAAAAAAAATGCTTTTAGAAAGATTGTAGCTTTATATTGGTATTTAAAAATTCAGGCCAGTGCTTGTTTGTCAGTTTAAAATTATATAAGCAAATTCACTACTATAGAACTCATTGCAGTATGCAATAACGCATGACTGACTACCTTATGCATATGACTACCTTATGCATAATATCCTGGTATCACAATTAGTGTATGTTTAAAGATTTTTTTTACCAAAATATTTGTGATTACCAAGTCTTCTTACTCCTTAATATTATTAGAGATTTAACTTAGAGATGTTCTTTCTACTTCTTAGACTTCTGGACAGGTGTAATAAAATCCTTAGGTAGCATTAATGTGCTTTTTTTTTTTTAAAAAAAAAAAAAGCTCTTATTTGCAACTGCTGATCTCTGTAAATCAGGTTTTTCTTGATAATTGTGCAAACAAAATAAAACAAATTGGACCGCCCCTGTCATTCATGATTTAAAGTTTGTGTTCTTCCAGAAGAGCTTTATTGTAAATGTTATAAATTTGAGCTTTTAAAATACAGTGATAGAATAAAATACTGCTTTAATCTGTTTCTCATATTGCAGATACACACAAAATTTCATTTAGAAAAAGTTCTTTGGCTAAAAAATAATTTTTAAGCCATTTTATGATCTATAAACTTTCTTTTGTTATTAACATCTAAAACTTAAAGGAATTTCAAGGACACATGGTTGCCATTCTATGATTATTGACCTTTTAAAAGAGAGTCATTTGAGAAGTAAAATAGTGGAAGATCCATGACAAAAGAGGATTTGAAGTTAAATATACTCAACTCCACACTGTTTTAAAATTTTTATTTATTTCCTCTTGTGCATTGTGCTAATAGTTAAGATCATGGACTCTAGAGCAAGAGCACCTGGGTTGAAATCTTGGCTCCATAAGATGATCTCTCTCTTGTCTGTTTCCTCCTCCATAAAATGAGGATAATAATAGTGTCTAATTTAGGATTACTCTGATTATGGAGTACACCCTTGCACCTGTACCTGTAAACAGTTTTAGCACAGTGCCTGGCACGAGAGTAAGTGCTGATAAAACTTATCTATTATTTTAAAACATGGTCGAGAGCACACTGTATGTATTTTACATTGTTTTCCTCATTTAACATGTCACAATTATTTTCTCATGTCATAATTCCACCAATAATATAAGAGAATGTCAGATGCCCTTTATCCTTGCCAGTATTGGGCATTCTCATTTTTTGTACCTTTATCAATTTGATATATAAAACTGTCAGTTCATGGTTTTGGTTTGCATTTTTTCCTCAAACATGAGCAAGGTTTAATGGTTTCATATTTTTATTAATTGTTAGCATTTCTTTTCGAGTCTTGCCTGTATAGATCTTAGATATTTTTGCCATTTTAGTTTTTTCATTACTTTTTGTAATGCATAGGTTTTTTAAGTATGTGAAAATTTTAATTTTTCTTTGTAATTTTTTCCCATAGGTTTAAATTTACAAGAGCATTTCTCATTGTGATATCAGGTGAATGAGCATTTATAATTTCTTTTAGTTTTGAAAAAAGTTCCTTAATCCTCTATAATGTAGCTTATCAGGTGTTAGATGAGTTTGTAAACTAATTTTTGTAGACATGTTTGATGAGCATTTGTATTTCTTCTGAATATTACCTGTTTATACCTTTACCTTTTTTCCTTTTTGGGTTGTTTGTCTTTTTTTCTTATTGGAGAGCAGGAGTTCTTTAGATACATTAGTTAATCCTTTTTTGTTTGTGTTACACATTTTCTCCTAGTTCTACACTTGTGTTTTAATTTTTGTTTATGGTATCTTTATATAGAGGTTTAAACGTTTTTTGTGGCCTCAGCTTTGACTTCTTTGTAACTTTTGGGTTTTTTTCCCCCTTTAACCTTGTTTTGCAAAATCTCTACCATTCCAAGTTTTTTTTAAAACACTGATATATTTTGTTTGAAAACATTTTTTCATATTTAGCTCTTTTGCGTGGAATTTACTTTTGTGTCTAGTGTGAGGTGGGGATCTAACTTACCTTTTTATAATTTGATAGGTTTTGCCTATCTCCACTTATTGACTTGTCCATATTTGAAATGCCATAAGAATTTCCTTATAGGGCTTTTTTCAGGATTCTCAGTTCTGTTCCACTGATACATTTGTGTTCTACAGAATTCCATTACCACAGTTCTCCTCTCCCCTGTGGCTTTATATAGTCAGTTTTATATCTGACAGAGCAAATATGCTTCTTTTCTTTTTTTCTCTCTCTCTTTTTTTTGAGGGTGAGGGAGGGTCTGTTCTCATGCATTTACTGTTTCAGGTGAATTTTAAAATTTATTTTGATGAGCTCTTAAAAGAAATCCCATTGAGATTTTGATTAGAATTGTACTGAATTTATAGATAAATTTGGGGAGGAGGCAGTCTTCACTCAAATCTATATAACCAGAGAGAACCCATTTGCCCTGGTTGACTGCTGATCTGGTGTTCGCCACTTGCCTCTGGCCTTTTCTGCCCAAGTAGTACATTTAGCTCTGACTCTCCCTTGGAGAAGGGAAAGCCGTCCCTTGAAGACTTCTGATACCACTTAAGTCATAGAGAAGAAGCAAAAGAGTGAGCCCTCATCTGTGTGCTGACCTTTTAATAGTGATTTTACCCAGTAGCACATAGACCCAATTAGTCTCAAATCTGTCACCTTTCATCTGAGTGAGAGTCAAGGAGAAAGAGTGAGGGGGCTTTGATTCCTCTCTTTTAAAGATAACACAAAAACTTTCAGCCATTCTCAGAAGCATCGGTTTTCTCTTGGGCTGTTGCTTGTCTCAAATCAACCAGAAAGAGGTGGAGTAAAAACTTGTTTGCTGAGTATTGCACATAACCCCTATCCTTTCTTAACTATGCATCGACCTGCAGTGAGGGACTTATTACTCATTAGACATACTCTTCCCTTGCTTAATGGTTCATGACATGTTCTTGATTTTCCTCCTGCCACTTAGTTCCTTTTTGGTTTTCTTAACCGGCTTATTCTCGTATACCTGCCCATTAAATGTTGGTATACCTGCCCATTAAATGTTGATATACCTGGGATCAGTCCCGCACTCTCTTATCTGTCTTCTTTCCCTAAACACTCACATCCATGTCCATGGCTTTACTTACAGATGAATCCAAATTTTATACTCAAGCCTGAATATCTAGATCTCTAGAACATTTGAACTCTAGATCTGCATATCTGATTGCCTGCTGGACATCTCTACTTGGATGTCTCAGAAGTACTATAAATTTAACATGTCCAAGATTTAATTCATATCCTTCCTTGTTTTCTATCTCAGTGGAAGGGATAACCACTCAAGCAGTTGTGCACGTCAGAAACCTGGGAGTTGTCCTTGGTTGTTTCTCCACCCTCCCCACCAAATCCAGTCAGTCCCCAGGTCCAGCTGATTTTTTAAATCTTTTTTTTTTGTTCTGATTTGTAACATACATACAGAAAAGTCATTGAGTTGTGCATCGTTTTTTGATGTAATAATTACCAAGTATAATCTTTGTAACCAACGTTCAGGTCATCAAATAGATGATTGTCAGGGCTCCAGAAAGCCCTCTTTAAGCACCCTTCTCGTTCTCAAGAGTAACTTGTCCTGAATTTTATGATAATCACTTTCTTACTTTTCTACCTAAGGTTGCAATTGGCTTGTTTACTCTTTTTTTGAATGGACATTTAAATTGTTTGCACTTTGGAACAGTTATGAATATTGCTGCTCTGAACATTTTTGTGTATCTTCAATTTTAGTTGGTAATACCAGACTGTTTCCAAAGTGATTGCACTAGTTTAGATGCCAGCCAACAATGTGTAAGAATTCCCCTTTTCTTCCTCTTAGCTAAGCCTTAGAATTGCCAATCTGTTAAATTCTATTAACCATTTTGATATATATGTAATGGTTTTTATGTGTAATTGAGGTATATTTTCATATACAGTGAAATACAAAGATCTTAAATGTTGGACTTTTTTTTACCTATCCATGTACTGCTACCCAGATGAAGATATAGGACATTTCCACCACCCTTGAAAGTTCTTTCATGTTCTTTTCCCATCAGAAGCTGTTATTCTGATGTAAGTGTTTTGACTTTTGCCACTATGATTTGTTTGCCTATTCTTGAACTTTGTGTAAATGGGCTCATAACAATATGTGCTCTTTTCTGTCTGGCTTCTTTTGCCTGGCATAATGTTTGTTGTCGGTTTTATCAGTTTTCCTTTTTTTTGTTGCTTAGTTCCATTGTGTGATTGTCCCGTTCTTATTGTTTGTAGGCTTTGGCTATTGTGAACTAAGCTGCTATGAACAGTCTTATGCAAATCTTTATACACACACAGAGACTCATTTCTCTTGGGTATATACGGAGGAGTGGTTTTTTGGGTCGTGGGGTAGGTGTTTAATTTTATTACAAACTCCAGAATATCCCAAAGTGAGTGTATTATTTAACACTCTTATCTGGTTTTAATTTGCATTTCCCTGTTTACTAATGAGGTTGAGCAGCCTTTTATACGTTTATTGGCCTTTGGATAGCTTCTCTTTGAAAGGTTCGATAAAGTCTTTTGCCATTTTTTCTATTTAGAGTTCTGTCTTTTATTTGCATTACAGATAACCCTCTTCCACTCAGGCTTGCCTTGCATTTCCTTTTTTGCTTTCCGTTATATTGTAATATAATAGACAATTAGTTGCTCATATTTTCATTGTACAATTCAATGAGTTTTTTTCAGTTTTTGGCATACAATAGTATATTAGTTTCAGTTACACAGCATAGTGATTAAAGAGCTATATAATCACAAAGTGATCATCCCACTAAATCTGGTACCCCTCTGCCCTTACAACTTATTACAACATTGTTATTTATTTTTCTTATGCTAACTTTATATCTCCATGTCTTTTTTATAACTGTCTGTTTGTACTTCTTAATCCTTTTGCTCTTTTTCATGGAGCCCCCCAACCCCTCTCCCATTTGTAACCCTCAAAATATTCTCTGTATCTGAGTTTGTTTCCGTTTTTGTTGTTGTTGATTTTGTTCCTTAGATTCCACATGTACATGAAATCATGTGGTATTTATCTTTCTCTGACTTCATTCAGCACAATACCCTCTAGGTTCATCAATTCAATATCTTTTTCCATCTCCTTCCTTTTAGTCTGTGTGTGTCATTTAATCTGAAGTGAGTCTCTTGTCGGCAGCATATGTAGGGTCTTGTTTTCTTATCCATTCAGCCATTCTATCTTTTGGTTGGAGCACTTAATTCTTTTCCATTTGAGGTACTTGTTGATAGGCATGTAGTTGTTGCCATTCTTTATTCCTGTTTTTGATACATGTTGTTTTTTGTTTGTTTGTTTGTTTTTTAAAAATAAGTCCCTTCAGCATTTCCTGTAATGCTGGCTTGATGTCGATAGATTCCTTTAGCTTATTTTTGTCTGGGAAGCTCTTTATCTGTCCTTCGATTCTTCATGAGTAGCTTCATTGGATAAAGTTTTCTTGGTTTTAGATCCTGGGTTTTCATCACTTGGAATATTTTATGCCAAGCCGTTCTGTCCTGCATAGTTTCTTTTGAGAAATCAGCTGCCAGACATATGGGTGCTCCCTTGTAGATAACTAACTGCTTTTCTCTTGCTGCTTTTAAGATTCTCTCTTTGTATTTAACCTTTGGCATTTTGATTATGATGTGTCTTGGTGTGGGCCTCTTTGGGTTCCTGATTTTTGAGACTCTCTGAGCTCCCTGGAGTTTTACGTCTATTTCTTTCACCAGGTTAGGGAATTTTTCCATCATTATTACTTCAAATAGCTCTTAAACTTATTGTTTTCCTTCAGGTACCCATATGACATAGATATTTTTACCTTTAATAGTGTCCCATAGGCTCCTTAAATTATTATTACAGCTTTGGCTTCTCTTTTCTTGCCATTCTGATTGAGTGTCCTTGGCTTTCCCATCCTCCGTATAGGTCATTTGATCCTCTTCTTTATTCACTTTGTTTATTCCATTTAATATAATTCTCATCTCATTTAGTGTGTTCTTCATTTCTGACTGGTTCCTTTTTATAATTTCCATGTTTATGTCTTTTTATCTCTTTGTTGAAGATCTCATTGAATTTATCTACACGTCCCCTAAGTTCATTGAGCATCTTTATAACCAGTATTTTGAACTCTGCATCTGTTAGATGGCTTGACTCCATTATTTCTGGATCTCTGTTCTATTCTCTCATACGGTTTCTGCTTCTTTGTCTTCTCATTTTGGCTGCCTTTCTGTGTCTGTTTCTATGTACTAAGCAAAGCTCCTAATTCTCCCGATCTTATTAGTGTGGATTTGTGTAGTAGGTGTCCAGTGGCACAGCCCTGAGAGGGGTTCAGCTGCAGGCCAAGTTTAGCCCCAGCCTGTGCCCCTCTGGGATCACCCGTTAAGATTCAGCAAGCAATCCACAGATGCTGTGCTTATAGTTGCCTCAAAAGGCCACACCAGAAACCAAGGCCCAGTGTGAGTCCTTGAGTCGCCTCAGCAAGGAGCATTAGACTTCCTGAGCATACAACTGGATGTGGCTTGGGTGGGTCCGGGAGTTGGGGGAGGCAGAGTTCAGGGAATCCTCCGGGCAGAGCTACATCTGTTACCCAGTTTGATGACATCTCAGCTATGGCCAGCAGGTCTGAATCCATACACTAGGGTCGGGGAGGGCTCAACGGGTGAGAGCCTCGCGTCCAGTGCTCACTTCAACAGCTCAGTGTTGCCCTGTAAGTCCCTGGTGCCCCCCTGAGTAGCCGACCTGGCATTGGTGCTCAGAGCAAGCAGGTCCATCACTGCGAAAGTTCACTCACAGGCACGGCCCCTCTGAGAGGCATCTGCAGCTGCCGGCTGCCACTGCCGCAACCTCTGGACCACTCAGCCACTGGGGACCGAGCCTCGGGTCTTCGCCCCTTCCTACCTCCTACCGTTGGAGGGTGATTTCTTATTTCTCTCCTTGGTTGTAGTACTTCAGTTCATCTAGACCCCAGGTGACTCTGCTTGCTGTTTGCTCCATGTTTCTATCACAACTGTGATTTGGTCACAAGAGAGATGAACAAAACCTCTATTATGTACGCCATCCCCACCCCCTAATTGCCTTGCCTTTCATAAGGGTATCTTTTGATTAACAGAAATTCTTAATTTTAATGAAGTTAGACATGTCGACCTTTTCATAATTAGAACATTTTATGTCCTGGTGATGAAAATATCCGATATTATTTTTTGTTTTGCTTTTGTCATTGAGATCAACCTATGTGGAATTTTTAATGGTGTGAGACGGGTCAGTATAATTTGTTCTTGTATTACTATCTGTTGCGGGACCAGCACTTACTGAAAAGACCATTCTTCTGTTCTCTGTAGAGTCACTTTTGTTGTGTATCAGCTGATCGTATATATACAGGGATTTGTCTGGGCTGCCCTGTTCATTCTTTTATTTGTCCTTGTGCCATTGTACCACAGTTTTAAGTACTCTATTTCACTTGTTCTCCTGAGAACTTTTCAGTGCGTCTTTGAGGTCAAAACTATTTTCTTAGTAATAATAAGATGTTATTTGCTTTATTCACTCATTCTTTCATGAGTGTGCAGTAACTTTTTCAGAGGCTGCATGACATGTGATATTGAAGCAGATTGAATATAGAAGCGGATATGCGAATCCAGCTGTCTCCTGTTAAGCCAGATGTTAGAGATTTACAAAAATGTAAAACAGTGCCATTCTTTTCACTAAACTTTTTCGTTTTGAAAAGTAGTCACTTTTTCATAATAAATGTTTTTCGTTACCATGTAATGAGCTTCTTGTTATTTTTAAACGAATAAATAAATTTTTCAAAAGTTTCTGTTTTGCTTTGGAATGTGATAAATATAATAGATAAATTCACAGAAACTAAAGCTCTTGAGTCTCGGTAATTTGTAGGAGTTGGAGAATTACTCAAAACAAAAGTTCGAGAATTACTCCTCTAGTTTTAGGAATCTTGATATCCAGTAAATAATAAGTCTTGGTTATTTTTGACCCCCTTGCATTTGCATCTACATTTTAGAATCAGCTTTTGAGTTTCCACAAGGATACCTGGTAGGATTTCGATTGGAATTGCACTGAGTAAGTTTAGGGATAATATAAAATCTTTATACCGTTGAGTCTTCCAATTCATGAACATTATTTCTTCATTTGTTTTTGGTCTTTCATTTTTCTCTCAGTAATGTTTTATAGATTTCTAAATAGGGGTTTTGCACATCTCCCAACAGAATTTTTGAAGAACAAAAGGTCTACATAGAAATAAATTTAACACGAAAATGAAGGTTATCTTTGAAAAATATTGTAAAACTACCAAGGGACGCAGAAGAATTGATGCTGAAACGTAATTTTTTCATGGATAGGGTAACTATCACATTGGAATGACATCCGTTTCCCTCTAAATTGCCATATTTCATATTGTTAGATACACTTTTGTACTTCATCATTTCTAAAATTGAGATATGTCTTTAAATTTATGGCATCTTCCAGTCACTTCTGGCCATGTGGTAGTGGTGAAGAATTTTTAGGTAAACAACCAATTTATTTCACTCATTTTTCTTTTGTTATAAGCACAACTCATATGTGATGTAGAGACAAACCAGATTTAAGTCTAAAAGAGCTCTTCCAATAGGTATGAAATAATTCTCAGTCATAAGGCAGCATTACATCATAGTGTGATGTCTTATTTTAGTGCTTATAATATAATTGTATATCTTACACTGAAGGTATCTTGAGTTGATAAAATAAAACCTGTAAAATAGTGTGTATACACACAGTCAAAGAATGCACACACCCTTTGTTTTAGCAATTCCCTTCTATGCTTATAAACACATACATATACATCCCCACTTGTACATGTGGGAATTAACTTGTATGAAGACATTGCTATGTTTGTAATAGCACATTCTGGGGACAAAACCTAATTACATATCAGTAGGGAACTGGTAAAATAACTAATGGTATAGTCAAACAGTGAATTAGTAGCAGCTTGTAAAGAGAGTCAGGCAGCCCTATGTGAAATAGTTTAGAAATGTCTCTAAGATGTATTAAATGAAAAGAATGAGATGTATGAACAACGTATGTAATGTGCTACTATTTCTGCATGGATATTTTTCAAGGCATGTACATACAAGCATATATAAATATCTCTAGAAAGTTAGAAAAGTATATTAATGCTGGCTTTCTCTGAGACGTGGGTGGCTGGGGGACAAAATGGGCAATACTTTGTTGTGACTTAAAATTTTAAGGTTTTAATTGTGGCCAAATACATATAAATTTACCATCTTAATCATTTTAAGTGTACAGTTCAATACTGTTAAGCATATTCACATTGCTGCACAACCAGTCTCCAGGACTTTTTCATTCCCATTAAACAACTCATTTCCTCCTCCCTCTGACCCTTGGCAACCACCATTTTACTTTCTGTTTTCTATGAATTACACTACTCTAAATACCTCATAAAAGTGGAATCAATAGTATTTGTCTTTTCATGAATGGCTTATTTAACTTAGCATAATGTCCTTCAAGGTTCATTCATACTATTTTGTGACCATTGAATTCTGTGCCATGTTTATTATAATATTGCCTATTTTTAAAAGAACATTAAAAAGGTTATGACCTTATCATTCGGAACTGGTTAGTTATATGGTAAAAGTTGATAGTGTCTATTAATTTAGCTCAACAAACATTTAATGCCAGTTTTGGCAGCAAAATAACTTTATGCACAAGTGCCATTTGAAGCCTTATTTCACTAGATGTTTCCAGTTTTTTTTTTCATCTATAGGTGCCAAACCAAAATGCAGGTTCATCAAGCCCCAGCCTCAGGACCCTCAGTCTGCTCTGTAGTTTTTCCCTTGGGATCATTGTATAACTTTGGCCCCCTTCTTAAAATCTACCTCTTTACCCCAAGCATGATCTAATTCTGTGCCAAGTGTTTTGCTTCCTTTTTGTAGATTTCTCCTCTATCACCAATGTGGAAAAAAGGGTGGGGGTATTATTCTGCTAGTTATTAGATGCTGCTTGAGAGCAAATCTAGATCCTTGTGCAGTAATATTGTTTCCCATGAATAGAAACTCATTGTTTGCATCAGGATTGTTGAGTGGATGTGGAGACAGGAACAAGTTGAAATGGCATTGAAGTTAATGGGAGGACTTTGTACCATTAAGTAAAACAGCGAGGGACAGGCAGATTCTAGGTGGAAGATATGTGACCGGTTTTTGAAAATTTTGGTTCGAGACCCTGGCCTACAAAACAGCTGGAGATGTGAGCTAGAAATGGGGGTTTGAAAAATAACATTATAAATTTAGTTTGTGTGTGTGTGTGTGTGCGTGCGCGCGCGCAGAAAATACAGAAAAGTTTAAAAAATTATAAGAGAATCATTAACAGTTTAATTGTTTTTTTTTCTGGTTACATACATATAAACATACATATATAAACTCACATTTTAAAATGTAGTTGAGGTTGTACATTTGTATTCTGCTTTTTTCTTTGTGTTCTATTCATGAAGAAGTCCAAGAAGGCCAGTTACATATTATAGTGCCTATTGTGTTAAGAGTCAGCAGCAAAAGAGGACATAAAGGAAATTGTGGGGCTTGTTAAAATTACACACAGTGAGACCCTGCACAGATGGAACTTTGGAAACTTGCCTGTATTTGAGGATTTAAGAATAAGAAATAATCAGAGAAGTAGGAGAATTAAAATAGTGCCAACCTGAGAGTGGAGCAAATTCCAAGAAAAGTGGTTAGCGTTGTTACATATTTTTAAAAGGTAGAGCTGGGCAAAGGCTAAGACAAGGGCTTGAGAGAGGATATTGTGAAATCACTAGTTGATTTACAAAATTTATTTTGTCCAGCGACGATGGAATAACAAGTACTGAATTTACCTGGCTACTTTAAACAAGTAGAAGACAGAAGTTTGAGGGGGCCAGGGCAGCTATAATTTGTGGGGCAGAGTACCAGAGAGGAGGATGTTGCACAGAGGACTCTAGAAATACGCAGAGGTGTCTCCTTGAGTCCGGCTGAGTACTGATCTGCATTTGAGAGGCCAGAGGAAGAACCCTACTGAGGAACAGTAGGCTGAGACTCACAAAGGGTTAGGAAGAGTCTGTGTTCTCACCAGCGTGAATATACACAGGGCATCAAAAAGGAGTTGGTTTGGTGATAAGGTTAAATTAACCCCAAATTAAAGGCCGCTCTGGACCTGCCTTAACAAAGTATAAAAGTAAATCTTGGAGGAACCAGTCGATTCCAAAAAACTTAATTGTATGCCACAACAAAGCCAAGCACTGTTTAAAGGACTAGAGCAAAGTCCCACACCCAAAGTATAAAATTCACAACATCTGGCATCCAGTAAAGTTACCAGCTGTGCAAAGAGCCAGGAAAATATGACCTATAATCAGGAAAATCAACCAACAGAAATAGACAGATAATGGAATTAAACAAAGACATTAAAGCGGCTATCATAAATATGTTTTATATGTTGAGGCAGGTAAAGCAAATGTTTGACATAATGGGGAGAGAAATGGAAGATGTAAAGAAGACCTACTAGAACTTCCAGGGATGAAAATGGAATAAAAAGTACACCAGTGTGACTAACAGCAGATGAGGCACAGCAAATCACTGAACTGAAGATGTAACAATAGAATCTGTCCAAAATGAGACAGAATAGAAAATGCGAGGGAAATTAATAGGTCATCGGTGACTAAAATAGGAAGTCAGGAACAAAAACAACCTACCATATATTGGAGCCCTAGAAAAGGAGAAAAAAGGGAGAACAAAAATGATTTTTAAAAATAATAACCTGAAAATTTCCTAATTTGATGAAAACTACAAACCCACAGATCCAAGAAGCTCAACAAATCCCAAGGGGAATAAATATAAAGGAAACTACACCCAGGCACGTTGCAATCAAATTGCTGATAACCAGTGATAAAGAAAAAATTGGTGCAGACTAACAAGAATGTCAGCAGATTTTCCATCAGAAATTGAGCAAATCAAATGATAGTGAGAGACATCTTTAAAGTGCTTAAAACACACACACACACACACGCACACACACACACACACACACCTATCAGCCTAGTATTCTTTACCTAGGAAATACCTTTCAGATAAGGGAGTGAAATAAGGACTTGAACAAACTAATGCTGAGAGCATTTGTTGTCAAAGACCTGCACAAGAAATGTTAAAAGAAGTTATTCAGGCAGAAAGAAAATTATTTAAGATGGAAATTTGAATGTTTATAAGGAATTGAAAAGTACTGGAAATGGTAAATGTGGGGATAAATATAAGGGCATTCTTATTTTTAAGCCCTTTAAAAGACACTTGAATTGACAGTGACTGCTGACAGGTATGGGGTTTCTTTCTGGGGTGATGGAAATATGGAATTAGATAGTGGTGATGGTTGCACAACTTTGTGAGTTAAATAGTAGCTTTAAAAAGATACTTGGTGGTTTAAAACAATAATAATGTATTGTGGAGTTTACTACATGTAGAAGTAAAATGTGTGACAATAGCACAAAAGATAGGAGGGAAGGAAATGGAAGTTCTTACACTATACATGAAGGGCTGTACTATAGGAAAGCAGAATGATAAAGATGTCTAATGTAAAGCCTAGAGTAACCACTACAAAAATCAAACAGAAGTCTAACTAATAAAGTAATTGCGGAGATAAAATGGAATCCTAAGAAAATACTCAAATTAATCCAAAAGATGGCAAGAAATGAGGGGGAAAAGAATGAAGCACAGATGCAGCAAACAGAAAACAGCAAGATGGTACATTTAAACAACCGCATTGAGCTTTCATTGCATTAAATGTAAATGGTCTTGAAAAATTCATTCTGGTTTAAAAACCATTTTGCAAAGTAAAAATTACCTCCAATTTCACCACCATTAATATCTTAGTGCACTTCTAGTTGATTTTTTGTCTACATATGTATATGTATACATGTGTACATGTGTGTATCTATTTGTATATGTACATATAAATGTATATGTATACATATGTGCTGTCTATTTGTGTCCATTTTTTTATTAGTTTTGCCATGAACCACCTTGACATACAACTAAAATGTGGTTTCACAAGATTTTTAGTAGTAGAGGACAGTGGAGCTTAAGAGTTTCTGCAGTCATGCATTGTATAACTTTTGGTCAGCAATGGACTGCATATATAATGGTGGTCTCCTAAGATTATAATGGATTATAAGAAAAATTTTGTGATGTTGAAAGAAAAGGCTGAACCCAGCTACGATGTTAAATTTACTTCTAACCCTGGGTGGTTTAAATGGATGAGGAGGCTCAGTATGCTGTATGCCTGCCAGCCATGTGCTCACCAAGGGCTGGAGCCTGAATTGGAGAGGGCAGAGAGGAGTAGGCTGGGGAGGAAGGGATCTCAGGAGCCCATGCAAACTAATTCCTGCACATGCCTGTGCACGCACACACACATGTACACAAACTCGCTTCCCTCCATTTGTTTTTATTTGTGTCTTTTTTGTGTGTATAGTTTTTAAATTTATTTTTATTTATTTATTTTATTTCAAGTATACAGTATGTTGTTTGGCATTTATATAGTTTATAAAACGATCCCCCTAATTGCTCTTCTCTCCTCTGGTTTTCCACCTAGCCAATGTATTAATGTTAACTGCATTCCCCATGCCGTGCTCCCCATCCCCGGGACCATCTATCAACTACTAATTTGTACTTCTTTAACCCTTCACCCCATTCTCCCAGCTCCCTAACACTCCTTTCCTCTTGTCCGTCACCAAATTGTCCTCTATATTCGTCATTTCAAATGGTAGGATTCCATTGTTGTTAATGGCTGAGTAATATTCCATTGTGTATATGAACCACAACTTCTTTATCCAGGCATCTGTTGATGGGCATTTAGGTTGCTTCTGTATCTTGGCTATTGTAAATTGTGCTGCCATGAATATTGGGGTAGATAGGTCTTTACGAATTATTGTTTTGATTTTCTTTGGACAAACACCCAGAAGTGCAATTTCGGGTCAAAAGGAAGATCAGTTTTTAATTTTTTGAGAAACCTCCATACTGTTTTCTATAGCGGCTGTACCAATTTGCTATCCCTCCAACAATATGTGATGGTTCCCTTTTCTCCACATCCTCGTTAACATTGTTCTTTGATTTATTGAAGATAGCCATTCTGACAGGTGTCAGGTGATATCACATTGTGGTTTTAATTTGCATTTCTCTGATGACTAGTGACCTTGAGCATCTTTTCATGTGTCTATTGGCCATCTGTATTTCCTGTTTGTAGAAATATCTGTTCAGATCTTCTGCCCATTTTTTAATTGGATTGCTCTTTTATTGTTGAGTTGTATGAGTTCTTTATATATTTTTGGATATTAACCTCTTAACAGATGTATCATTAGGGAATATCTTCTCCCAATCAGTCGGTTGTCTTTTTGTTTTGTTACCGGTTTTCTTTGCAGTACAAAAACATTGTAGTTTGATATAGTCTTATTTGTTTATTTTTTTCTTTTGTTTCCCTTCCCGGGAAGATATATCTGAAAAGAAATTACTGTTAGCAATATCAGATTTTACTGCCTATGTTTTGGTCTAGAAGTTTTATGGTTTCGGGTCTTAACATTTAAGTCTTTAATCCATTTTGAGTCTATTCTTGTACACGATGTGAGAAGGTGGTCCAGTTTCTTTGTCCAGCATATCTACTTTCCACCTGTTAGTCGCTTAGTAGCCTTCTTGGTTATCAGACAGAGAGGGGGAGAGGAAGAGAAAGAGGGGAGACACCACATTCATGTCGCTTTTTTTTATCACAGTATTTCATTATAATTGTTCTATTATTGTTTTTAATCTCTTACCTTGTCGAATATAGATATTAAACTTTATCACAGATGTGTGTATATAGGAAAAAACATAGTACATGTAGGGCTCAGTATCATCTGTGGTTTTAGGCATCCACTGGGGTCTTAGAACATATCCCCCACAGATAAAGAGGGACTACCATATTAACCACCTATTTTTGAGAGGGCCACAGATTCAGAACTTGAAAGAATTGGAGTTATTCCTTTCTTTAATTACCTACAGCTTGGAATTTTGCCCTGAGGACCCAAAGATGACTGAAATGAGTCCAGTCTAATACCAGATACAGATGGTATAAGCAAAGTAAGTATTACAACAAAATATTAGTGGTGGTGGTGGTGGTGGTAGTGTACTAGAAGGTGAAGGAAATCCATAATTCGTGGTCTGTGTTTTCTACTGAGAGGCCAGCAGAGGTGTATGCAGAATGAAAATTTGAGATTACATTTTGGAGTAATAGACTTTAACCGGAATGAGTAAAAGAAAGAAGGAAGGGAGGAAGGGAGGGAGGGAGGGAGAGAAAAGAAAGGAAGGAAAAGAAAAGGAAAGGAAGGAAGAATGAAAGGCTGGCTTAAGGGCTTTCTCCTAGTAGTAAGAGTCCTTATATAGAGATGGGAAATGAAACCAATGTATTGACTCAAGAAAACTGATTTGAAGGAAAATGGAACTGAGCGATAAAGTGCTTAGCAACCGCATTTGTGCACATAATTCTTAGAATCCTCATTACTTTTCACATTTAATGTGAAATTAATTGTTAAAACCTTAAGTTAAAATGGAGGTTTAAATATTTTTTCCCTCATACCTGTAAAGTGTTCATTGTGATAATATTTCTGATGGCCTCAGGCATCCTCTTTCCCAACACTGATTAGTGTCTTGAAAAAGAACTGCTTAAATTTGCTTTCACATTCCTGACTGACCCACAGTAAACCTCCCAGAGTTAGGTTTTGATTTAGCAGTATATGCCACGGTGAATGCTGCTGTTTTTGTTTTGTTTTTCAATTATGGAAGACAAGTCTAGTATTTTCATTGATATTAGTTAGGCTAATGCTCTTCAGATCTCTGAGCTAGGTGTTTAATTATTTTTCCATTTTAAATTTACTTGAACTTCAGGGAGTCTGAGATTATCATCAGAACATTTTGGTATTTCCAAAGATAACTTTGTTCAGTTTGTTAACCTAAGCTAGATAGTTTCTGGTTTTCAGAGACGCTCCCTCCATCAGTTTTGTTTTGTTTTTTTTTTTTCTATCAAAGACAACAGTTTCCATGGACAAAACACTGCATTAATATGAAAATGTGCTCTAGTCCAGGTTTTTATTATTTACTGTGAAAACAAGCAAGCAATGTGTGAGACCTGTTCACTTCTCCAGTGTGTGATGGCCACAACTACTCAGCATGTGAATACTAACAACCAGTTGAGACATTTTCCTGTACCCGTCAAATTTCCAAATATTTAAAAATTTGTTTACTTCAAATGTTCACGAAATCTCAATTAATAGAGATTTCCTGAGGATTTATGTGGGATTACTCTGTTGACAAACTCAAGTTACAACGAGCTCCTTAAGGCTAGCCCAGTGTTTCTCAAAATGTGGTGGAGGATGAGTTTTTAAAATTTCTCCAATTGTGGACCAATATGTTTGAAATGAATTATTAAAAAATAACAGACGCTACTAAGTACAAACTTAAGTAGTTTATTCAACTGACAAAATTACATTGAATATGAAGAATTATAAAAACTACACGAATAGTCAATTTATTTTGCGGTTGTAACTAAATAAAGTTATGAAATAGCAATTGGGTGTTTTAAACCAGCGGTCCCTAACCTTTTTGGCACCAGGGACCGGTGCTCCTATGAGAATCTAATGCCTGATGATCCAAGGTGGAGCTGTGGTGGTGATGCTAGCTAGCACTGGGTGGCTGTAAATGCAGATGAAGCTTCCACTTGGTGGAGGGCTGCTCAAGTCAGGGGTTTGGGGATCTCTGTTAAAACACCTAACACAGAGTACTTTGAACATTTACTGTTACCAAATGAGCTTGCCTCTTGCTTGTTAACCTGTCTCGGTTGAAGACAGCACTGCTTTCAGGTGATAACATATAGCTAACCTGTTGCTATGCCTTGATTTACTATTAAGTAGAGAAACCAGAGTTACTGGGATTGGAAGAAGAAATCTGAAAAGCATTTTCTTCAAACTCAGGATGTTTATTTAGAATTTTATCCAAAAAAAAATTGATGTTATAGTCTCAAATGTACCCTTTATCTTTCAATAGTAGCCAGTTCTAACAGTTTTGCTGTGAATAGTTAAATTATCTTTAAATGAAAGAAATGGATTCGGTTCTATTACATTTCCTATCTCTCTGGTTAGAAAATTAAATTTCAAAACGTTCTGTTACATTTATAACAGATATGGTGGTAATCTGTAGAAACTGATCTTCCAAGCTTCCAACTTTTGTTTTTCCCTTTAATCTTACCTACCATTGAAAAGCATATTGCATTTCTTCCTTATAGGAAAGTCTTAAGATCATTAAAAGTACAGAAGATATTAGACAAATTGGTTAACCAGTTCACATCTCTTAAAAGTTGGAAACAAACTTGTTTTTTATCTTGCAGAAACACTGAGTTTGTTCTTAATTCCAACTTCCTCTCAATAACCATTGTTGAAATATTGACATTGTTTTAACATTAGTTCATTCAGTCTTTTATAAGATACCTCTTTATAAAAAGAACGATCTCTCATTTAATGCTTTAACATTTACATTGTCGTGGTTTTTATTATGACACTAAACATGCTGTTTAGTTCAGCTGAGTTTTTGGTACCAAGATTTTGTCATTGAAAGATGCAGTGTGTTGATTTACTTTCTGGTACTCCTCCTTAAACTGGGGAATTACCCCAGAATGTTTTCTTGTCATTGCAACTGTGCCATCAGAACATTCTCTACAAAACTGTAGACCACTTTTGTTGACAGCGTAATTCTCATCGTTTTACCCGTTTCAAAGCTAATTGTGCTTGTTACCTATAAAACTAAAAACAAGAATTCCTCCTTCATATCACCATCATGTTCCAATAACACATTAGCCGTATCTGTGCACTTGCCAAGATGCCATGAAAAATGCTGTGCAAGTATCGTTTTGTAAATTGGTCTTCTATGTCATTAGTTTCTAAATGTGGTGATCTGCGCTATCATTGGAAAGTACACATGTAACCAATACTTTCAAGCAATCTCTTTAATGTAATTGTTTCCTTGTTTCTTAACAGTTGTAGCGTTTTAGTCTTAGCAGTCCAACGTGCTAGGATAGGAAACCTATGAAACAAACATTTAAGGTTGAAGTACTGAATATGTTTCCATTAGCTTTTTTAAATTCAGTGCTTTCTTTCAAACAATTCTTTTGGTTTTGAGCTTATTTTTGTGTACATTTTGCATGTATATACTCCTTAAATTTTGATGGATTGTTGCTCCATTAACCAATATATCTTTTCATCTAATGCACTGTGATGTTAGCTCCTCATTGTCAATTATGGCTACCAAACTGAACTCATTGAAAAGTATATTGCATGTAAGGCATCACACTTCTAAGTGAAAGTAGGTCTCTTTTGGTCTTTATCTGTGCAGAAGCACTTTCTTCACCCCCATTTGGTTTTCTGCTACTGATGAATTCAGTGCATTCCACAAAAAATGCTGAAAAATCCACTGATGCTTATTTGTCCACGTGTTAATGAGGTTAAAAATGATATAAATTTATTTCTCCAACTTAGTTAATGATGTTAAAGTATAAATTTTAAAACAGGCTTAAGATTCAAAATATTTGTAAAATTAACTAGTTATAAAAATGAATAAACCTGTGCATTTTCTCATATTTTTATCTACCTTTAGGTAGTTAACAGAATAATCTTAAAATATCACATATAACCTGATTCTACTATGCCCGACTAGCACATGTCATGCCATATGCAACTCACCACATGACTTTGAAAACAGTAGGATCTATCTATATTCTGATCTACAAGACAGAGTCACTAATCATGCGCATTGATGTCCTGGCAATTTCAAACTTCTGTAAAAGCTTCTTAGCGCGGGCTTGCAGTTTCTGAACTGATCTCATCATTGAATCCGTAACAGATAGTTCACAGACTGTCACTGGTTTGTGACCCATGCTTTGTATGGCAGTGGCCTGTATCACCCCAGTGGATTGTGTCACCCCAGTGGATTGTATCACCTACAATAAAATCATAGGCTCTACATGCACTAATACTTAAGTCTATAGGAAATAACCAGTTTCACTGCATCTTTTAAAAGGATTTCTTCGATACCTATTCTATTATATGACATAGCAGAGCACATTACACACTATTGACATATACTTCCATAATAAGATGATATCAAGGTAAAAGAATGTCTCATTAGAAACAGTAAGTACCGTAACTTATATTTAGTCATTATTGCACTTTAGTTTTCAGATATTTGACAGTGCATTCATGAAAGGATTTTCAAGCACCTCCTGTTTTAACTGAAATTTCAGAACATTTAAGGTAGTTGTGAGCTGTTCCTAAATGTTTATGAGGTGTGAATTTATAAATGTTAACCTATTAGTGATGGTGAAGCTACAGAGTATTGTTTCTTGTGGTATAACTTGCGGCTCTTTCCAAGATCTCACAGTATTTACAGCTGATAATTTTCAGTGCGTATGTATCCCTGTGTTTCTGACCTGGCTCCATTGGGTGTCGTGGATGTCTTCTGATTTTTTAATGGATCACTGAGAATTACCCAGCATTTTATTGTGAAAATTATCAAACGTACAATTTAAAGAGTTTTATAGAGTGCCCATATACCCACCACTTAGATTCTACCATTACCATTTACTGTATTTACATTATTACATGCCTATAGAAATATCTACCCCTCTGTGCAACCATCACTAAAAACTTTCTCCTGAATATTTTAGCACGCATTATCATTAACTAGAGTTCAGTATTTATTCAGTTTTCTGTTGAGCCCAAAATACATACAATGCAATGCTCATATTTTAAGTGTATGTTCTCTAACTCTTGTTGAGATATAGGGCAGTGTTAATCAATTAGGGGGGATTTTGCCTCCCACAAAATATTTGACAATTTCTGGAGATATTTTTGGTTGTCCTAACTAGGTGGAGTAAGGGCGTGGTAGTAATGACATCTAGTGGGTAGTGTCCAGTCACGATTCTTTGTCAATAGTGCCACTTTTGAGAAATCTTGATGAAGAGCATGTAACTATAACCCTGGAAAGTTTCATTATGCCTCTTGCCAATCAGTCTCACACTCCAAACCCCTACCTTCTCAGAGGTAACCGTTGCTGCGATTTTTTTTTTTTCTGCTATAGCTTTGTTCTAGAATATATAAATGGGATCAAACATTATATACTTCCTGGCAGTTTTGCCTAAAAAAGGAAAGATTACCTATAAATGTTCAGGGAAGGCAAAATTTTCCCCATTCATTATAAAAGAAATTTCTTGTAGGGTTTCACATAAGGGACATGATGTTTTCAGCAACATTCCTGTAGCAAAGTAAAGAAGTTCATATGTCTGTTTCCTTTAGAGATTACCAAGACATAATTGCCAATATAAAACTCAGTGCAAGCATAGGAGAGAGAGTATTGTCCAAAGGCACAGATTTCTGATGGTCCAGGTTGATTTCAAATTAAAACCCATAGAAATAAATGATTGGGATGATCTTTAAACATTCCAGAAAGGGTAGGCACTTATATCAGCCAGGATTTGATGACACGTACAGTATCCATTTCAAGGTATATATAGAATGAAGATAACATGGTGCCAGTTAAGAGGAAATCTAGCAGATTTGGAGAACAAATTAAGAGGAAGCTTGCCTTGCTTTAATATTAGCTATGCATTCTTTTTCTTCTTGAAGGCGATATTTGAGAATACCTGAAGAAAAATTTTTAAAGATTTTTCTTTAAAAATCAAAACAGTGTAGTTGTGATTTCACTCCAACAGAAGCTCAGGTCCCCAAAGTTCTACACCACTTCTTCATCCTTGGCAGCTCTGATGGCTAATGGTCATGTTTATTAGTCATCAGTTAATAAACTGATTCATTTATCAAAGGTTACTTGATGATGTCGTTTAGTCTCATGACTTTAAATACCAAATTTTTATCTCTAGCTTAAAGTGCAAACTCATGTCCAGTTGCCTATATGACATCTCCACTTTGACATATAAATGCCAATTCAAATTTGATGTGTCCAAAATTGAATTCTTTCTCTGACCATTTCTCCAAAGTCTTGTCTTTCCCATCTGAGAAAAGAGCAACTTTTCTTTCCAGCTGCTCAAGTCGAAGCCTTGGTATTATCTTAAACTGTTTTCTTTGTCTCACACTGCACATTCAATCTGTGAGCAAGGCCAGGTGGCTCTACCTTAAAAATGTTATCCTGGTTGTAACCATTTCTGAATTGCTATCATTTGGTCGAGGCTACCATAATCTCTTTCTGAGATTATTGCAGCAGCCTCATGACTAGACTCCATATTTCCACCCTTTTCCCTCATAGAATGTTTCCAACACTGCAACCAGAGTGATCTTTTCAAAAACAGTGGCCAAAACCACAAATTAGCTCCTTCCTTCATTTAGAGTCAAAGTCATAATAATGGCCTAAACATCCTACATGATCGGCTGCTACCCTCGTCCTTTTGTTTTTTTACTTTGTTTACTGTTATTCTCTCCTTAACATTTGCTAACTCTATTCTATCCATACTTCCTGACCTTCAAACCTGCCAGGTAGGCATGGTTTGCTTTTTCACCTCAATGAGGCCTTCCCTAAGCACCTGACTTTACATTTTAAGTGTACTCTTTAAATAGGAGTTCTTTCAGCTGCGTACTCACTTTTGCCTGCTGTATTTGTTTATTCCTATCTGACATAGTATATTTCTTATTTGCTTGTCTCTCCTTTATGAGAATGTAAATTCCATGAGGACATAGGATTTTGTATATTTTGTTTATTCTGAGCACCTAAACAGTACCAGGAACATGGCAGGCACTCAGTATTTTTTGAGTAAATGATTATTGAGTTTATACCCTACTACATGCTATACATTGTGCTAGGCCTTGAGTAATTAATAGTGAGTGATCTCTTTCATGGGGCATAGACTAGTATGCCCCATGAAAGAGACATAGTAATTAATTAACAAACATGTATATACAGAGGTAAAAGCTCTCAAGGAAAGGAGCTTGGTTGTATGAGAGGATAAAACCTCGGAAGCTGACAGGAGGCATGGGGAGGCTGTTCTCTGGTCAGGTGTCAACAGCTGGGATCTGAAAGATGAAGTAGCTTTTTTTGTAAGTGGTGTGCCCATTTTCATTCCCGGTAACTGATTTTTCTCTTTTTTAAATTAAAGATAGTTCTTTCTAGGCATTTTTCTCTTTCATTAATCTTTGATTTGTGCTATAATACTTTTGTTTCCTATTTTCTTAACTATTCATCTTACATTTATTATTTTTTTTCCACTTGGGAAGGTTTTTCTAACTTCTTCAGATTGATACTTAGATCACTGATGCGTGCATTTATGGTTATAAATTCCCTCTAAACAGTGTTAGCTGCATCTCACACTTGTTGATAGTATTTTTAGTAGATATTTTAATAGGCCTTTAACATGATAGGTTTAATTAAATATTTGGATTTTTGAAATGACATCTAACAATTTCCATTTCTCCCACCAGTTCTGTGAGAGAAAAAAGGTATCTCCATTTTTTGTCTTCTCTTGGATTTCTCAAATATCTTTTCTGATTCCATTTTTACCCACTGTATTATTTTATTCACTTACTTATTCATATACATTCATTAATATTCTTTTAGTCACTGCCCTACAGATTACACTATGCATTCTTAGATTATTGAAATCTAGTTTTATCACTTCTCTGTCCGTGCATGGACCTTGGAATATTTATGCTTCATCTACTTCTCTCACCTTTTTTAAGTCATTATTGGCATTTATTTTAATTCTACATATCTGTTAACCCACAAGACATATTGTTTTATATAGTCAGTATTCATTTAGCTCTCCTTCATGTTTCTCCTTTTCATCTTCGTTCCTTTCAGCTTGCAGTGCCTCTGTCTGGGGTCATATTTCTTTTGCCCAAAGAACTCTTTTTTGTGTTTATCGACTAGTGGACAAGTTCAGGTTTTAGCCATCTGAAAATGTATTTTACCTTCATTGTAAATCACATTTAGACTTAAATATAGAATTGGAGGCTGGCTGTTCATTGTCTTTTGGTTTTCCTTTCTGTTGGTGTTTGCTGTCAATCTAGTTGCTGATTTTCAGAGTAATGTGTCCTTTTCCTCGCTCTCTGGCTACTTTTTAAGATGTCTAATTTTGTTTTGTTTTGGGGAATCCTAGTAGGATGTCCCTGCATGTTTTTCTTTATATGTCCCACTTGGTTGGGGTTCAGCACTTGTTGAATCTATGGCTTGGTGTCTTTCTTCATTCTGGGAACACTCTTAACCATTATCTATCTCTTCAAATACTGCTTCTATCCATTTTGTTTCTGGTGACAACAAAGTGGAGGGTTTGATCATGGGAATGAATAACAGCTGGAATTATTAAAGGGGGTAATTAATGTGGTTGGATGGTTCAGCTGTGAGATGTTGAAGTCTATCAAAAAGATGGTAGGACTTGGGAAGGAGAGAAAGACTATGAACCAGGAACTAAAGACTTCTTTGAATGAAAGGGCGTAAGAGTATGACCGTTAAGTGTGATTATAGATTGGTAGATAGCAATAGCGAGAGCGATGGCTAGGACATGTATAGTTATATTGAAACATACCTGCAGGGAGCAGGGAGTTTTGCAAGAGGGAAAGAGAAGCAAAGCCCTGAAAGCAAAAAGGAGAAGGAAGGAGAGTATATTCTGGCTGTGACAAATGAGGAGAGTATCTCCATTTGAACAGGCTGCAAGGGAATTCGTGTTAGGGAAGAGCTAAGGAAGGCAGAAAAGAGTTTTTTAAAAATTAAGAGCTTATTGATGAAGAGGAGGAATTTCAGAGGCCATAATAGAGCCTTGGGGGTTGGGGAGAGAAATGAGAAATTAGATTTTAATGGAAAGTATAGAGCAGTGTGAGATTTGCGTGATGATGGTTAACCTTCTGGCAGTGACAAGTAAAAGGGATGATGTGAGGCATAAAGAGATCAGTCTTGATAGTTTCTGAGATAAAGATGGGCAATCAGATTTTCTACCCTGATTACAAAGACTTCCCTTTCAGTTATAGGAGTGTGTGGGGTGGCACCTTCCTAAAGCTTTAATGTATTGGTTCTTATGAGCCTCTTGGATAGGGTGACCTAGTCAGGACAGGCTTCCTCGTAGGGACTCAGTATGCTCTAGTATCTTCATACATGGTTCACTGATGCTGGACATAGAAGCTTCTCAAGGCTTTTCAGAGTTTTGAGATTTTAAAACCCAAAGCTAGAGCCTGGACCATGGCTAATGCACCAAGCTCAATTTGGGGGGCAGGGTGGAGCTTAGTCTTTACCTTCTGTTAATCCAGATATTTTGTCTTTACACCCTATAGTTGCATACTCTATCAATGGTGACATTATTCTGGTCAGATACAGGGGTTGGCAGGCATTTTCTTTAAAGGGCCAGATAGCAAATATTTTAGGTTTTGTGGACCCTATGATCTCTGTCCCAGCTAACTCGACTATGCTTTTATAGTGTGAAAGCAGCCAGAGATGACATGAATGAGAGTGGTCATGTTCCAATTAAACTGTATTACAGAAGTGGACAGTGGGCTGAATTTGACCCATGGGTTGTATAGTTTACCAGCTTCTAGTCAAATAAAACCTCCTGTATATTTTTCACTGGAACCATTGTCAAACTTTGACAGTATACTTTGTAGTAAATTTTTTGTATGCCACATGGTCTTCCAACTTTGTGCAAATCTGTCTAGCAATTTTTTCAAATGTGGTAACAGACAAATGTTCAAATTTATTTATATGAATGTTCAAGTTTATTTATATGAACTTGGTGGGTGGTGAATGATAGCTGTGCCTACCCATTCTTTTAAGTCATGGTTAATTACTAGAGTGATTGTTGAATCTAGGAAGTACTTTGTACTGCAGATTTTACTAATCTTTTCCTTGGGGTTTGATATTGAATATTCTTCCTTAAATTCTCTCTTTCATGAATTTCTGTTATTATATTCTCCTGGTTTTCCTACTGCTCTAGCCAGTTTTCAGTCACACTCATGGATTCCTTCTCTATCATCTTTTTTTTCTAAATACTCACCCCGAGTTCTTATTTGTGGCTGTGGTTTTTAGAACCACACTTCTGAATTCACATTTTAGACCCATTTATAAATTCCAATTTTATTTTTGGCTGCTTATTAACCGTAGTTATCTGTGTGACTCAGAGATATGTGAAAACTCAACGTGGCAAAAGGAAACTCACTCATCTGTTCTTCCTCCTATGTTCTTTGTCTCATGAATAGCCTCACCGTCTACCCAGTTATCCTGGAAACGTGAGAGTCAGTTGTCCGTCCTCCACAATTCAGTCAGTTATGAAGTCTGTCAGCTTAACTTTCTAAATATCTTTTGAATCCATCTTTTGTGTTCTTAGTCCTAGTTCACAGCTGCATATTTCACATAAATTGTTACCATAGTCTCCTAATTAGTCTCATTCTTTCCAGTTCTGACCTCTGTTACCAATCTATGCTATAGACCAATGCCAAAACTACTTGATACCCCTCTTAGGCAGAATTAAGCCCTCTTTGATTAGATACATAAGTACTTTATAGTATTTGTTACTATGTTTCTGAATATGATTTTTCTCTCTATTCTTTAAAAACTAAGCTTTTTGAGGATAGGGACTATGATCCATGTGTTGATATGTCCATCTTCACAACCCCTACTGCTTCAAAAGCCTACTGCTTGCCATGTATGTATTTGACAAAATTTGAATTTGGGGATTTTAGATTTCCAGATGAATATAATGTATTTCATTTATTTACTTTTAAAATTATTATTATGGTGACATTGGTTAACAAAATACAGTAAGTTTCAGGTGTACAATTCAACAGTAAGGCATATATATATTGCATTGGGTGTTCACCGCCCATAGTTGATTTCTTTCTATCAGCAAATATTTGACCCCTTTTACCCCATCTGCGTCCCCGCTGCCCCCCTACTCTCTGGTAAACACTAATCTACTGTCCATGTCCATGAGTCTCTGTTTGTTTGTCCGGTTTGTTTCCTTCTTTTAGGTTTATATCCCACATATAAGTGGTATCATATGGTTTTCAGTTTTTTCTTTCTGCTTATTTTGCTTAGCATGATATCTCAAGATCCATCCATGCTGTTACAAATGGCATGGATGGACCTTGATGAAATAAGTATTTCATCTCTTCTTATACCTGAGTAATATTCCATTGGATATATGTACCACATCGTCTTTATCCAGTTTTCTATTGTAGGACTGTACATAGGACTCTACAGTTGCTTCCATTTCCTGGCCACTGTGAATAATGCTGCTATGAACATCGGTATGCAAATATCTTTTTGGATATATGTTTTCAAGTCTTTGGGGTAAATACCCGGTGGAGGAACTGCTGGATCATACAGTAGATCAATTCTCAGTTTTTTGAGGAACCTCCATACTGTTTTCCAGAGTGACTGTACCAATTTTCAGTCCCACCAGCAGCATATGAGGGTTCCTTTTTCTCCGCATCCTCTCCAACATTTGTTATTACTTGTCCTGTTGATAACAGCTATTCTAACAGGTGTGAGATGGTATCGCATTGTGGTTTTGATTTGCATTTCCCTGATAGTTATCAATGTTGAGGATCTTTCCATATGTTTGGTGGCTGTTTGTATGACTTCTTGGAGAATTGTCTCTTCAGGTCCTCTGCCCATTTTTTTGACTGGGTTGTTTGCTTTCTTGTTGTTACTGAATTGTATGAGTTCTTTGTATATTTCGGATATTAGGCCTTTAGGAGGCATTTTTTCAAATATATTTTCTCATTTGGATACTTGTCTCTTTGCTCTGTTGGTTGTTTCTTTTGCTGTGCAGAAACTTTAGTGTGATGTAGTCTCATTCATTAGCTTTTACTTTCCTTGCCTTGGAGGTCAAATTCATAAAAGCCTCGTTAAGTCCAAGGTCCATGCATTTAGTTCCTCTGTTTTCTTCTATGCATTTTAGTGTTTCAGGTCTCATATTCAGGTCTTTAATTCATTCTGAGTTAATTTTAGTGTGTGGTGATAGACAACAGTCTAATTTCATTTTTTTTTTTTTTTTTTTTTGCAGGTGGCTTTCCAGTTTTCCCAGCACCATTTATTCAAGGGGCTTTGTCGAACATTATTTGCCCATATAAATATAGGTTTACTTCTGGACTCTTGATTCTGTTCCACTGGTCCATGTCATGTGTCTGGTTTTTTGCCAATACCATGCCGCTTTGATTACTGTCACTTTGTAGCATAATTTGAAGTTGGGCAGAGTGATGCCTCCAGTCTTGTTATTTTTTTCTCAGGATGGCTTTGGCATATCGGGGTCTTTTGTGCTTCCATACAAATCTGATGATTTTTTTGTTCTGTTTCTTCAAAAAAAGGCCGATGGGATTTTGATGGGGATTGCATTAAATCTGTATAATGCTTTAGGTAATAAGGTCATTTTAACTATGTTGATTCTTTCAATCCAAGAACACGAAATATCTTTCCACTTCTTTGTATCTTCTTCAATTTCTTTTAATAGAGTCTTAGGCTTTTTATTATATAAGTCCCTCACATGTTTTGTTAGATTGGTTCTAAGGTATTCTTTTTGTTGCAATTGCAAAAGAAATTATTTTTTCCACTTTTTTTTTCTGATGCGTATTATTAGAGTATATGAACGCTATAATTTTTGAATTGTTGATTTTGTATCCAGAGACTTTACTATATTTGCTTATTGTTTCTAGTAGTGTTCTTGTGGAGTCTTTAGGGTTTTCTACATAGAGAATCATGTCATCTTTAATGACAGTTTGACTTCTTCTTTTCCTGTTTGGATGCCTTTTATATCTTTCTCTTGCCCGATTGCACTCACTAGGACCTCCAATGTTATACTGAATAACAGTGGCGATAGTGGACGGCCTTACCTTGTTTCTGATCTTAGAAGGAAAGTTTTTAGTTTTTCACCATTAAATGTAATGTTGGCCGAGGGTTTGTCGTATATGATCTTTATTATGTTAAGGTTCTTTCCCTCTATGCCGATTTTGTGAAGTGTTTTAATCGTAAGTGGATGCTGTATCTTGGGAAAGGCTTTTTCTGCATCTATCGATATGATCATATTCTTATTTTTTAATTTGTTCATGTGGTGTATTACATTAATCGATTTCATATGTCGAACCATCCCTGTGCCTCTGGGATGAAGCCCACTTGATCGTGGTGTATAATCTTTTTAATATGTTGCTGTATTCGATTCACAAGTATCTTATTTAGGATTTTTACATGTGTGTTCATGAGAGATACTGGTCTGTAGTTTTCTTTTTTGTATTATCTTTACCAGGTTTAATTATCAGGGTAATACTAGCCTCATAAAATGAGTTAGGAAGTATTGCCTCCTCTTCAATTTTTTGGAAGACTTTGAGCAGAATCAGTATTAAACCTTCTTTGACTGTTTGGTAGAGTTCACTGGTGAATCCATCTGGTCTCGGACTTTTACTTTTTGGCAAGTTTTGGATGATCGTTTCAATTACCATACTACTGATAGATCTAGTTAGAATTTCCCATGCTCCTTGATTCAGTCTAGAAAGGTGGTACTTTCTAAGTACTTGTCCCTTTCTTCTAGGTTATTAAATTTGATGTCATGTACTTTTTTCATAGTATTCTTGTATGATTCTTTGTATTTCTACAGTGTCTGTTGTAATTTCTCTTCTTTCACCCCTGATTATGTTTATTTGTGTCCTTTCTCTTTTATCTTTATGAGGCTAGCCAGGGGTTTGTCAATTTTATCAATCTTCTCAAAGAACCATTATTTTTGTTTGCTTGCTTTCAATTTCATTTAATTCTGCTCTAACTTTTTTTTTTTTTCTTTTGCTGTTTTAGGCTTCATTTGTTCTTCCTTTTCTAGTTTTGTTTTGTTTTGTTTTTTTAAAAAGCATTAGATTGTTTATTTCGGCTCTTTCTTGTTTTTGGAGGTGGCCCTGTAATGATATGTATGAACTTTCCTCTTATTACTGCTTTTACCATATCCCAAAAGTTTTGATATGTTGTACTATCACTATCATTCATTTCTATATATTTCTTGATCTCTCTTTTTATTTCGTCTCCGACTCAGTCATTTCTTCAGTAGCATGTTGTTTAATCTCCATGTGTTTGTAGTTCTTCCTGCCTTCTTTTTACAATTGATTTTCAGCTTCAAAGCATTACGAGTGGAGAACATGGTTGGTATGTTTTTAACCCTTTTATATTTGTTGAGGCTATCTGTGTGTCCCAGTATGTGGTCAATCCTTGAGAATGTTTTATGTGCACTAGAGAAGAATGTATAAGCAGCTGTTCTAGGACGAAAGGTTCTATAAATGTCAATAACGTCAGTTGCTCTAATGTGTCAATCAAGGATGTTATTTCCTTATTGATTTTCTATTTGGATGATAAGTTCGTATTCGACATTGGGTTATTTATGTCACCTACTATGATATGGTTTTGGTCTGTTTCTCCCTTTAGTTGTTAGTAATTGCTTTATATAATTCGGGGCTTCCTGATTGGGAGCATAGATATTAATAAGTGTTATGCCTTCTTGGTTCATGATTCCTTTTATCATTATGAAACGTCCCTCAGTATCTTTCTTTACCATTTTTATTTTGAAGTCGATTTTGTCCAATATTAGTACCACTACTCCCACTTTTCTCTGAATGCCATTTACTTGTAATATCATTTTCCACCTTTTCACTTTGAGTCTATATTTGTCTGTGGAACTGAGATGTGTCTCCTGGACGCAGCATAGGGTTGGGTTTTGTTTTTTGAGCCAATCTGCAACTCTGTAACTTTGTATTGGTGAATTCAGTCCTTTTAGATTTAGGATGATTATTGAAATATGAGATCTTATAGCTATTGTATGTTTTGCTTTCTGGTAGTTCGGCGTTTCCATTGCTTCCTTGTCTTTGCATTTCTTTTTTCTTTTTTTCTTTTTAATTTGGTTGGGTTTTGTGGATTCTTCCTCTGGTCCTTTATGCTTTATGTTATATATTTCAGTTCTGAATCTTCGGTATGTGATTACCATTACAAATATGTAAAGGAGATATATATATATCCATATATATATATCCATTTTCTTCTTCTGCACGTGCCTTATCTCCATTCCCCTTTGCGAATTTGGATCTTTGAAGCCTCCCCTTTTCTCTTACTGTTGTCTTCAGTTTGTCCCTTTGTATGTCGAACATTCATTACTATCTTGCAATAGCAAATCTCTTCTTATTGTTTAAGATTATAATATAAGGGTTGCACTCCTCCGTTTCTATTTGCCTGATAGTCACTTTACTCCTAATTATGGGTTTTGTTTTGTTTTTTCAGTCATTTTTGTTTTAGGTGAGCTGACCCCTTTCAGTATTTCCTGTAGTGCAGGCCTCATAGTGGAGAATTCTCTCAATTTTTGTATGTCTGGAGAGGTCTTTATTTCTCCTTCATATGTAAAGGAGAGTTTAGCTGGATACATTATTCTTGGTTGGTCATTCCTTTCACTTAATAGTTTAAATATTTGATTCCATTCCTTTCTGGCTTGTAAGGTTTGTGCTGATGAGTCTGATGATAATCTAATGGGTTTTACTTTATAAGTTACTGTTTTCTTCTCCCTGGCTGCCCTGAGAATTCTTTCTTTGTTGTTGATTTTTGATAACTTTAATACAGTGTGTCTTGGTGAAGACCTTTTTGGGTTGAGATAATTGGTGCTCTGTTGACTCCTTGAATTCCAAGCTCCAGTTCATTCCTTAGATTTGGGAAATTCTCATCCACTATTGGTCTGAAAATGCTTTCTAATCCCTGCTGATTTTCCTCCCCTTTGAGAATTCCCGTTAGTCTTACTTTTCTTTTCCTGATAATATCAGCTTGTTCTTATATTTCTCTCTCATTATTTTTCATTTTTCGATTTTTCTCTTCTTCCTTCTGATTTATTTCTAGATTTCTGTCTTTGATATCACAGATCCTTTCTTCCATTTGGTCCACTGTATTTCCCAAGTTCTCTATTTCATTCTTCATTTCTTTTAGTGTGTTTTCTTCAGAGTTGTATTAGGTTCTGTTTAAAGGTTTCAGTCTCTTCGCTAAAAAACTCATTCTGATGATCTAGTTGTTTTTTTTTTTTCAAATCCTGGAATTGTTGATATGAGTTATTTTGGATCTCATTGAGGTGTTTTAGAAGTACCATCCTGAATTCTTTGTCATTTAAGTTGCATATTTCTATGTCTCTGAGTTTATTTTCTGGAGATTTTTCTCTTTCTTTCTGAGTTGCCTTGTCACCTTGGTTGTTCATGGTGTTTAATGGACTATTTCTCCACCTGGGCATTAATGGAAGTGTATTCCGCCGTTTTTCCAGAAAGAAGATTTATTATATAAAGGTCTCTCTTTAGCCTGTTGCAAAGAAGGCATTTTCCCTTTGGTTTTCAGTGGGTGGTGTCTAAGTCTCTTGGACACCTGCTTTATATAAAATTAATCATGCCTTTTTTTTTTTTCCACTTGTAAACATTCAGTTATGCTCGCTCGCTACCATCTGTCTCAGTCCCTGTCTTTGTTAGCGAGAGTTTCAGTATTGTTTGCTCAGATTCCCCTGGGGCTCCATGGTGTTTGGTCTTGGAGGATATGGGGAGAGGTGCCCTCTGGGTTGGGGGATTGGACAGTCTCACGTCTTGCAACCAGTGCTCGTGATCATCAACTGTTGCTTCTCTGTGGTCCCCACTTCTCTGCTTTCTGCCCTGATCCCTGGGCACTGCCCTTGTGTAACTCACAGCTCTCTCAGGCAGGGCTATTCAAGGGACCTGCCGCACATTCTCTCCTCCTCCTCTTCCTGCAGCAAGCTCCAGCTGCGAGAGGCAGCTTCTTTGTTTCTCCCAGTCTACTGCCTGACTCCTGTGTTTTTGACCTGTGATAGCTTTTATTCACAGACCTTTCACTTAGACATGTTTGTATACAGGTTGGGTGTTTTTTGTTGAGTTTTAGATGTTCAGCTTGTTTCAAGGGGAGAGATCTGGGGACATCTCTCACTCCACCATGGTTCTGACATCACTCTAAATGTAATGTATTTTATGCATTTATTTATTCTTACTCCCTTAGGAAACTCCAAGGAAATGAGAATAGAGGAATGAGAGAAATTGCATAAAGAACAAATAGAACGGGAAAGTAGACACAGCTCTAAAAACACTAGCAGCCATGTATTTTCATCCACATGTATCTCTACCAGTAGGAGACTGGTGAAATTTGTTCCTAGAGAAACATTTTTTTCTAAAAACAAAAACAAAAAATGTACAGATACTGACATTTAGGGACCCTTAATGATATGAGTAGCTTTCTGTCTCATTACCCACCTGTGGTAACATCTAATGTTGACAGAACCACACCCAATAATAGAAATTCCATTATGCTTTTAAAATTTAATTAATGATAGAAAAAATAAAATATTTTAAAAAGTAAATAAAATAAAGATAATGGAAAATTTTAATCAATGAAAAAGCTATATTTATATACAGTGACATTCACTACTTGGTTTTACAGTTTGTTGAGTTGACAGATGCATACAGTCACGTAGCCACCGGTACAATCAGCAATAGAACAGTTCACCTTTGTAGTCAGCCTTCTCCATCCCTAACCTTTGGCAAACATTCTATTCTCTGTCCTTATAGTTTTGCCTTTTCTAGACTATCATTTAAATGGAATTTTGTAGTATCTAGTTTTTGAGTCTGGCTTTGTTAAGTAATCATAATGTATTTACAGTTCGTCCAAGTTGTTGCATGTGTCAGTCAGTAGTCCTTTCGTTTTATTCCCTGGTATGTACCAGGTTGTTCATCCATTTACCCATTGAGGGACCATTGGTTTCTTTCCAACTTTGGGCAATTATAAATAAAGTTATTATAAACATTTGCAAGCATTTTTGTGTGAGTGAGCATAATTTTTCTTTTCTCATGAGTAAAGAAGTGGGATTGCTTGGTCATATGATAAGTGTATGTTTACCTTCATAAGAAACTGCCAGTTTGTTTTCCAAAATAGCTATACTATTTTGCATGACCACCAACCATGTATGAGAGTTCCAGTTGCCTCACATCCTCACCAGTGTTTAGGTTTGTATGTTATGTTTTGTTATATTATGTTTATTTACTATTCTGGTAGGTGTCTAGTAGTATGTCACTGGAGTTTTATTTGCATTTCTCTAATGACTGAAGATATTAAGCATCTGTCCTTTTGCTCATGTGCCATATATTTGATGATGTGTTGATTTAAATCTGTTTGCTTTGTTTTAAATTGGGCGGTTTGTTTTCTTATGGTTGAATTTCTTGAGATCATTATTCTTGATAAAAGTCCTTTGTCTGATATGTAACTTTCAGGTATTTTCTCCCAGTCCATAGCTTATGTTTTCATTTTCTTAACAGTGTCTTTCACAAAGCAAATATTTTAAGTTTTGGTAACGTCCACTTTGTTGATCATCTCCATTGTGAATTGTTTTGAGGTATGGGTTAAAGTAGTGTGTTTTTTTGCTGCTGCTGTTTGTTTTTGGCTTTCCAGCACAGTATGTTCTTTTGATCTGTGTGTCTGTCCTTTCACCAATACAACACTGTCTTGATTATTGTAGCTTTAGAATATCTTGAAATTAGTGTGTGTTCTGTTTTGGCTTCCCTAGTTACTTTACCTTTCTGTATTAATTTTTGTCACTACAAAAAATGCCACTGGTATATTAATTAGAATTACAGTGAATCCATAGATCAGTCCAAGGAGAATTAATATTCTACTCGTATTGAGTCTTCCAGTCTATGAACACAGTATTTTTCTACACCTATGTGGGTCTTTCATTTATTTTATCAGTGTATTATAGTTTTCAGCATACAGGTACTACACATATGTTGTTAGATTTATACCTATATATTTTCTTTATTTGTGTGAAAGTATGCTGTTGTAAATGATACTTAAAAATTTTTTACTTCCAATAATTCATTGCTAGTATATAGAAATAGTATCGATTTTTGTATGTTGACCTAGTGTTGTATGGCCTTATAAATTCACTCACCTATTAATTTTAGGAGATTTTGTAGATTCCTTGTATGGAAATAAATGAAGACCACCCAAATGAGAACAAGTAGGGCATCAGCCACCATTACTTGTGTTTAGCATAGACTCAAAAGGAAATCTAAAGGGAAAGTATGAAAACTTTATTATAGGAAAAAGAGAGCTTTCTGTTGTCCTAGTGGAAGTTGTTGGCATGGGGGAAGCTGGAGACATCTTATGTGATTGGTTAGGGGAGTATATTTGGCTTTCTCTGGTTGGTCCTAAATTGGAAGTGGGGGCAAAAATTAGGGAAGCTAGCAGTTATGGATCAAGTCCTGGGTGTTTGAATTTGATTGCTGAAGAGGTTGTGGTTTGGCTTCCTGGACTGGTTGCTGTAGAGGTCATGGATTAGAGTTCTGTTTTTATATATGGTCTGGCTATTGTCTGTTTGTATATTCAGTCTCTCACTTAGGATATTCTATGTAGACAGTCATGTGGTCTGCAAATAACATTTTGCGTTTCTTTTCTAATCTATGTGTCTTTGATTTTTCTTCCTTTGTTGAACTGGCTAGGACTTCCAGTACAACATTGAATAGGAGTGGTAAGAGCAGACATCTTTTCTTTTGTTCCTGATCTTAGGGAGAAAGAATTTAGTCTTTCCCCCATGGAATGTAATGTTAACTGCAGGTTTTTGTAGATAACCTTTAGCAGATGAAAGAAAATCCCTTCTCTTCCTAGTTTGCTGAGCATTTTTGAAATCACGAATGGATATTGTATCTCAGTCTGCATCGACTGAGATCACCATGTGGTTTTTCTTTAGTCTGTTAATATGATGGATCACATTGATAGATTTTTGAATGTTGAGCAAGTCTTGCATTCTCAGAATTAATTCCATTTGGTCATTATGTGTTATCTTTCATGTACGTTGCTGGATTCGATTTATAATATATTATTGAAAATCTCTCCTCTATCTCTCTGTGTCTTTCTCAGTCTCTGTTTTCCCTTCGACTGCAGCTAAAGGTTTATCGATTTTATTGATCATTTCAAAGAACCAGCTTTGGATCGCATTTAGTTTTTCTATTGTATTTATTTTCAATTTCATTGATTCCTGCTCTAATCTTAGGTTTTTTTTTTTCTTCTTTTAATCCTTTAAATTTCCCTGTAAGCACTACTTTAGCTGCATACCACCACTTTTGATATTTTTTTATTCAGTTCACAATATATTCTAATTTCCTTGTGACTTCATCTTTGATCTATGGATTCATTTTAGGAGTATGTTGTTCAATTTCCAAATAGAGAGCATTTTTCAGATATCTTTCTGTTACTGATTTCTAATTTAATTCTCATTATGATCTGAGGATATACTTTGTGGAGTTTTAATTATTTTAAATTTGTTAAGGTTTATTTACAATATATTTGAGTTTTGCTTACAGTATGGTCTAGGTGAATGTTCTATGTGTACTTGAAAAGAATATGTATTCTGCTATTGTTGGGTGGAATGTTTTGTAAATGTCAGGTCAGGCTGCCGGATTGTTCTGTTCAAGTCTATATACTTTCTGATTTTCTGTTTGTTTGTTCCATCAGTAACTGAAAGAGATTTGTTGAAGTCTCTAAGTATAATCATGAATTCATTTACTTCTTCTTTCAGTTCTACAACTGTTTGCCTCATTTATTTTAGAATTATCTTCTTAGAGGCATATACATTTAGGATTGTTTTGTCTTCTTGGTTAATTGACTGTTTTATCATTATATAATGTCTCCTTTTATTTTCTGGTAAGTTCCCTTCTTCTGAAGACTACTTTTCTTTTATGTTAATACAGCCACTCTAGTTTGTTTGTTTGTTTGTTTGTGTATTTGTTTTCCTCATGGTGAAATTTCCATAGCACAGTTTACCATTTTAACCATTTTCTAGCTTTCTTTTGATTAGTATTGGCATAGTATATCTTTTTTATCTTTCTAGTTTTAACCCATGTTCTATTTTAAGTGGCTTTCTCATAGGCAACATACTTAGTTTTTTTATTTTGGTTTTTAAGTTCACTTTGACAGCATCTCTTACGTTTTGAAAGGGGGATGAGTTTTTTATTGCTATAATTGACATACAACATTATTTTAGTTTCAGGCGTATAACATAATGCTCTGTCTTTTAATTGATGTGTTCAGAAGTTTACTTTTCATATAATTTTGACAGATTTAGGTCTACCTTTTCATTTTTTGTTTTCTGTTTGTATCCTTTTTGCTCATCCATTCCCATTTCATACCTTCTTTTGGATGTTTGGATTCTTTTGTGTTTTATTTTAACCTATACACATTTTGTTTATATCTCCTTGAATGATATTATAGTAGTTATTCTAGAGATTACAATATACATACATAACCTTCATATTCTGTTTAGATTTAGTATTTAACAACTTCAAGGAGAATACAGAAATCTTACAACTATAACGGTCCCTTTATCCTTCCCCCTTATGTTGGAGTTGTCATATGTTTCATATATCTGCATACATTGAAAACCCCAGTGAATAATGTTATAACATTTGCTTTCGACAGTCTGACATATTTTAAAGAACTCAAGAGGAGAATAATAATCCATGACATAATCTTCTTCAGTGTAAAGAATTCTTTTAGCATTACTCTTAGTATAAGTCTGTGGGTATTAAGTTCTTTTAGTTTTCTTGCTTCTGAAATGTCTTTAATTATCCTTGATTCCTTGAAAAATATTCGTGCTGAATTTAGAATTCTCAGTTGACAGTTCTTTTTGTTTCAGCACTTTAAAGTGTTCGGTGTCTTCTGGCCTTCGTGGTTTCTGATGAGAAATCAAGAGTCATGAATTATTGTTCCCTTATAGATAATATGTCATTTTCCTCTGGATGCTTTCAAGAGTTTTTTTCCTCTATCTTTGATTTATAGCAATTTACGTTCTTTGAGGTTATCAACTCTAATCATGTTTGCGAAGTTTTTCAAATCTATAAATATTTGGCTAAATTCAAGAAATTTTTAGCCATTATTTCTTCACTTTTTTTTGTGCCTCAGTCTCTTTTTCTGCTCCCTTCTGGGACTCCCGTGACATGAATGTTAGACCTTTTAATATTGTCCTGTAAGTTCCTAAGTCTCCTTTCATTGTTTTTTAATCTTTCTCCCCCCCGCACGCCCCCCCCCCCGCCCCGTGTTCTCCAGATTGGAGAATTTCTATTCATCTTAAAGCTCACCAAATCGTCTCTTAGCTATCACTATTCTGCTATGGACTTCATCTAGTAGAATTTTAATTCCAGATAATGCATTGTTTAGTTCTAGAATTTCCATTTGGTTCATTTTTTATACTCTTTCTCTGCTGAGAACTCCGATCTTTCCAGTCATTTCTTGTTACCTTCACCTTATAGAACATAGATATAACTGTTTTCAGTCTTATTCTGATAATTCCAACATCTACGTCATTTTAGGATTGACATCTGTGAGTCGATTTTTTCTCTTGAAAATGGTCGCTTTTTTTGGTTCTTTGTCATGTAATTTTGGAGCATGTCTTCAGTGTATTTTTAATCTTATACTGTTAGAGTTGGGTCCTGTTAAAATCTCCTGGAGACTGTTGATTTTTGTTTTGTTAATCAACCCAGTTATATTAAGACTACTAGTTCTGTCTCTCCCTCTCTGGGTGATGGTTTCAGTGTAATTCTCATTTTTAAAGCCTTTGTCATCCAGTTTGAATGTTCTCTCACATGCCCCACTCAGTAGTTAGTCTGCAGCTTGAGTGGTGCTTCATATTGTAGTTCAGTTCTCAAAGACTGCTGTGCTTCTTTAGGTCTGTTCCAGGTATGTGCAGCTCAGGGGTGAATCTGAGACTTGTGTTAGTTCTTACCCAGAATTAGGGGATCCCTTCTTAGGCCCACTTCTTGCTGGGATTTTCCCAATCTACGGCCCCCAGTGCCCATGTTCTCAGTTCCTCTTGCTATAAAGACAGAGAGCTTTAGCCCTCCTCACTGTCATACAGTTCCACATGATTGACTTCAACCTCAGGGTAAAGTGAGAGAAAAAAATAAGAGGGTTTCCCCCACATATATGCTTATGAAGACCATAGGGGTTCCTTTTCTCATATCTTCCAGGCAGAGATAGGTTTTCTTTTAGGGTTTGAGGTGCCTGGAGTACCATCCCTGAGATGCCCTTCTAGAATTCTTGCTCACCTTTAGACAAGGGCAGGAGAGCAAAAACAAATATGAAAACAAACTGTGGTTACTTCCACGCTTTCCAGCCCACATGGCCAGAAAGAGAGGTCTTTTTGCTGTCTGTTCCCCCTGGACAATTCTGTAACTTGGGCCACCCTTGGTTCAATGACAGAACATAAGGGGTGGGGGGAACCCAGAAAACTCCACTGTGCTGGTGGTTCTTCGAGTTTTCACTTCTCTCCCCTATTTTTACTTTTTAGAGTCCCCCAGGGGGTTGCTTTCATATTCTGTCCAATTTTTAGTTGTAATCAGTGGGAGAGAGAGGCTATGGTGGGCATATTGCATTTCGGCCAGCACTGGAATTGGCATTCATATTTTTAATGCCGTGGTCTTACAAATGGATTGACAGGTAAAGGTCTGCAGGTATTTGAGAAAAGTCTCCAATATGAGAGAGACATATATAGACACATCTCCAGGAACTCAGAGAAAACAAAATTAGTCTGCCAGAAGTAAACTTAAAATAAAAATAAGTGGTTTTATCTCCTTAGATCTAAGAAAAAAAAGTTATCCTTAAATAAAGCAAGATGCTACTTATGTAAAAGAAACAGAGAACAAAATATATGGTAGCAATAAGTTTTTTTTTTTAATAAATGAATTTAATAGAAAACTTGGAAGAGTATATAATGTTAATGTAGAAATGAAGAAAAGAAAGAAAGTGGGCTCTAGAAGAGAAAGGTAAAAATATTAGAGGTTCAGTTTAAGAGGTCCACCATTTAGCTGTCATAATATGTAAAAAATTACTGGTATTGAAGAACATGAATTTCTACATCGAAAGGCCCTTCACAACGAATGACTGAAGACCCACGCCAAGCCACATTCTTTGTCAAATTTTAAATCGTTAAAATTAAAAAGAAGTTTCTTAAAGCTTCATGAAAGACAAAAACAGGTCATGTTCAAAGATCAGAATGCATCAGATGTTTTTTATTCCAAAACATTTAAAATTTTTTTTTTCAAAACAGTTCGCATACAGTATTGTTTTAGTCTCAGGTGTACAGCATAGTGATTACACATTCGTATAACTTACTAAGTGATCACCTCGATAAGTCTAGTATCCATCTGACATTATCACAGTGTTATTGACTATATTCCCTATGCTGTACTTTATATCCCTGTGGCTGTTTTTTTTAACTGGCAGTTTGTACTTTTTAATCCCTTCATCTTTTTCACCCAGCCCCCCAAGCCTCTCCCATCTGGCAACCATCAATTTGTTCTCTGTATCTGTGAGTTTGTTTCTGTTTTGTTTGTTGTTCAGATTCCACATATAAGTGAAATCATATGGCATTTAACTTTGACTTATTTCACTTAGTATAATACTCTCTAGGTCCATCCATGTTGTAGCACATGGCAAGGTTTCACTTTATTATTTTCTTTACATATATACATATAGACACACATATGTACATATATATTATAATATCTTCTATACGTATTTGTCTATCAGTGGACACTTAGGTTGCTTCCATATCTTGGCTGTTGTAAATAATGCTTCAGTGAACATAACGGTGCATGTATCTTTTCGAATTAGTGTTTTATTTTCTTTGGATAAATACCCAGAAGTGGAATTGCTGAGTTGTATGGTAGATCTCTTTTTAGTATTTTTTTTCCTAAATTTATTTACTTTAATTAGTTTCAAGTAGACAGTACATTGGTTCGACATCTATATAGTTCATAAAACGATCCCCGCAATTGCTCCCTTCCTCCCCGACCCTCCACCTAGCTAACATATGAATGCTAACTGCATTCCCTATGCCATGCTCCCCATCCCTGTGACCATCCATCAGCTACTAATTTGTACTTTAATCCTTCACCCCATTCTCCCAGCGCCCCAAATCCTCTCTCCTCTATCCATCGCTAAATTGTCTACTATATTTGCGAGTCTGTTTTTGATTAGTTTGTTCTGTTTATTCCTTAGATTCCGCAGTGAAATCAGATAGTGTTTATCTTTCTCTGTCTGACTTAAATACCTTCTAGGTCCATCAGAGCAATATCTTTTTCTATCCCCTTCCTTTTCATATGTAGGGATCTTGTTTTCTTATTCTTTCAGCCACTCTATCTTTTGGTTGGAGCACTTAATTCTTTTCCATTTGAGGTACTCATTGATAGAATGTAATTGTTACCATTCTTTATTCCTGTTTTTGATACATGTTTTTTCTTCTTAAAGAAGTCCCTCCATTTCCTGTAATACTGGCTTGATGTTGATAAATTCCTTTAGCTCACTTTTGTCTGGGAAGCTCTTTATCTGCCCTTCAACTCTGAATGATAGCTTTGCTGGATAAAAATTCTTGGTTGTAGATCCTGGGTCTTCATCTCTTCGAATTATTGTGTGCCAAGCCCTCTGTCCTGCATAGTTTCTTTTGAGAAGTCAGCTACCAGTCTTATGGGTTTTCCCTTATAAGTAACTATCTGTTTTTCTCTTGCTGCTTTTAATATTCTTTCTTTGTACTTAAACTTTGGCATTTTAATTATGATGTGTCTTGATGTGGGCCTCTTGGGATCCCTGATTTTTGGAATTCTCTGAGCTTCCTGGGGTTGTATGTCCTTTTCTTTCACCAAGTTAGGGAAGTTTTCCATCATTATTTCTTCAGACAGCTGTTCAACATCTTGATTTTCTTCAGTTACACCGATAGGACAGATATTTGGATTTTTAATAGTGTCCCATATGTATGCTCCTTAAATTATTTTTATAGTCTTGGCATCTTATCTCTTGCCATTCTGATTGTGTGTCCTTGGCTTTCTCGTCCTCTAGATAGGGCATCTGATACTTTATTCACTTCATTTATTCCATTTAATATACTTTTCATCTCAGATAATGTGTTCATTTCACACTGGTTCCTTTTTATAATTTGTTTCCATTTTTATGTTTTTTATCTCTTTGTTGAAGTTCTCACTGAATGTATCTACACTTCTCCTAAGTTCATTGAACATCTTTATAACCAGTGTTTTGAAAGCTGCATCTGTTAGATTACTTGACTCTATTATATCTGGATCTCTGTTCTATTCTCTCATACGGTTTCTGCTTCTTTGTCTTTTCATTTTGGCTGCCTTTCTGTGTCTGTTTCTACATACTAAGCAGAGCACCTCATTCTCCCAGTCTTATTAGTGTGGATCTGTGAAGTAGGTGTCCAGTGGCACAGTGCTGAGAGGGGTTCAGCTGCAGGCCAAATTTAGCCCAAGCTTCTGCCCCTCCGGGGCCACCTATTAACATTCAGCAAGCAATCCACAGATGCTGTGCTTATAGTTGCCTCAAAAGGCCACACCAGAAACCGAGGCCAGCAGCCTCCAGTGTGAGTCTAGGCGCTGCTCAGCAAGGAGCACCTGACTCACTGAGGATACACCAGGATGTGGTTTGAACGGGGCCGTGAGTTGGAGGAGGCGGGGTTTCAGGGAATCCTCTGGCCGAGCGACTTCTGTTATGCAGTTTGATGACGTCACGGCTATGGCAGCACTGTGTCCACGCTCTGGAATGGGGCACGGCTCAACAAGGAACAATAGATCCTGCCAGCACTTCTGTACAGAGCTAGTCTTGCTTTGGCCCTCACGCCAACAATGTCTCCCTGTAAGCCCCTGGTGCCCCCTGCACGCAGCCGAATTGGCACTGGTGCTCAGAGCAGGCAGGTCCGTCAGCACAAAAATCTGCTCATGGACGTGGCCCCTTTAATAGGCTTCTGCTGCTGCCGCTGCCTCCATCTCAGCCACTCGAGACTGGGCAGCCCCATGTCCTCGCCCCGTCCTACTTTCTGTCGTTGCAGGGTGCTTTCTTGGATTTCTCCCTACTTGCATGGCTTGTTCTTCTAGATCCCGTGCTCTTTTTTCTTGCTGCTGCTCCTTGTTTCCGTCACAACTTTGATTTGTTCGCCAGAGGGATGAACAGAGCCTCTATCTACACCATTTCTTTTTCCTCTTTTTTTAGTTTTTTGAAGAACCTCCATACTGTTTTCTATAGTAGCTGTACCAGTTTGTAGTCCCATCAACAGTGCACAAGGATTTCCTTTTCTCCACATGCTCACCACCACTTGTTTACTGATTTATTGATGATAGCCTTTCTGACAGGTGTGAGATGATAGCTCATTGTGGTTTTAATTTGCATTTCCTTGATGATTAATGATGGTGAGCAGCTTTTCCTATGTCTATTGGCCATCTGTATGTCCTTTTTGGAGAAATGTCTTTTCAGGTCCTCTGCCCATTTTTTAATGAGATTTTTTTATTTTTTTCGTGCTTTATGAGTTCTTTATATATTTTGGATATTAATCCCTTCTCAGATGTATCATTGGTGAATATCTTCTCCCATTTAGTAAGTTGTTATTTTCATTTTGTTGATGGTTGCCTTCATTGTTCAGAAGCTTTTTAGTTTGATGAAGTCTCATTTGTTTGTTTTTGCTTTTGTTTCCCTTCCTTGGGGTGACATATCCATAAAGGTATTACTCAGACTGATTACTTATGCTTTCTTCTAGGAGTTTCATGGTTTCAGGTTTTACATTTAAGTACTGAATCCATTTTGAGTTTATTATTATATATGGTATAAGAAAGTGGTCCAGTTTCCATGTAACTGTCCAGTTTTCCCAACACCACTTATTGAAGAAACTGGCATTTCTCCATTGTATATTCTGGCCCCTTTTGTCATAGATTAGTTGACCATATAAGCAAGGGTTTATTTCTGTGCTATTCTGTTCCATTGATCTATGTGTCCGCTTTTTGTGCCAGTACCGTACTGTTTTGATGATTATAGCTTTGTGGTATATTTTGAAATCAGGGAGCATGGTACCATCAACTTTGTACTTTTTTCTCAAAATTATTTTGGCTCTTTGTGGTCTTTTGTGATTCCATATAAATTTTAGGATTATTTGTTTTAGTTCTGAGATGCATGTCATCAGTATTTTGACGGGGGTTGCATTGTTGTTTTGGGTAGTATGGTCATTATAACAATGTTAATCCTTCCGATCCGTGAGCAGGGTATATCCTTCCATTTATGTTCTCAATTTCTTTTTTTCGTTTCTTATAGTATCAGAGTACAGGTCTTTCATCTGTTTGGTTAAATTTATTCCTAGCTATTTTATTCTTTTTGATGCACTTATAAATGGGATTGTTTTCTTAATTTCTCCTTCTAGTCATTCAATATTAATGTATAGAAATGTAATGGATTTCCATATGTTCATTTTGTGTCCTGTGACTTTACTGAATTTATTAATTCCATTAATTCTTTGGTGGATTCCTTACTTCTTCCTTTACAATTTGGATGGTTTTTATTTCTTTTTCTTCTCTGATTGCTGTGACGAGGACTTCCAATACTATATTGAATAACAGTGGTGTGTGTGGGCATCGTTTTGTTCCTGATCTGTTCCTCTCAGCTTTTCACCATGGAACATTATGTTAACTGTGGGCTCATCATGCCGAGATAAAGTTCCTTCTATACCACTTTGTTGGGAGATTTTATAAATGGATGTTGAATTTTGTCAAAAGTTTTTTCTGCCTCTATCGAGATAATCATATGATTCTTATCCTTGGTTTTGCTGATGTGATGAATTACATTAATTGTTTTGTGGATGTTGAACCACCCTTGCATCCCTGGTGTAAATCTCACTTGATCATGGTATATCATCCTTTTAATGTATTGTTGAATTCAGTTTGCTAATATTTTGTTGAGAATTTTTGCCTCTATGTTCATCAGGGATATTGGCCCGTAATTCTCCGTTTTTTGTAGTTTCTTTGTCTGTTTTGGTGTCAGAGTAATACTGGCCTAATAAATGAGTTTGGAATAATTTGACTATAGGTATTAATTCTATAAATATTTGGTAGAATTCACCTTTGAAGCCATCTAGTCTAGGGCTTTTGTTTGTTGGGAATTTTTAAATTATTATTGCTTCATTTTCATTGCTCTTAATTGATCGGTCCAGATTCTGTTTATTCCTGGTCTGATCCTTGAAGGCTGTATATTTCTAGAAATTTATTTATTCCAGATTGTCCAATTTGTTGGCATATACTTGTTCGTGGTATTCTTTAATGATGCTTTGTATTTCTGTGGTGTTAGTTGTAATGTCTTTAATATCTGATTTTATTTATTTGGGCTCTCTTTTGCTCGATGAGTCTTGCAAGAGGTTTGTCCATTTTGTTTATCCTTTTAGAGAGCCAGCTCTTAGTTTCATTGATATTTTCTATTATATTTTAGTTTCTGTTTTATTTATTTCCACTCTGATCTTATTATTTCCTTCTTTATACTTTGAGTTTTGTTTGTTCTTCTTTTTCTGATTCCTTTAGGTGTAAAGTTAGATTGTTTATTTGGGATTTTTCCTGCTTCTTGAGGTAGGCCTGTATACCTATGAACTTTCCTCTTAATACTGCTTTTGCTGCTTCCCATAAATTTTGTAAAGTTGTGTTTTCATTTGTCTCAAGGTAGTTTTTTTATTTCTTGTTTGATTTCTTCTTTGATCCATTGGTTGCTTAGTAACATGTTTAATTGCCATGTATTTGTGTGTTTTCCATTTTTCTTCAGTTGATTTCTAGTTTCATGCCATTATGGTCAGAAAATATACTTGATATAATTTCAATCTTTTTAAATTTATTGAGGCCTGTTTTGTGGCCCGATATGTGGTCTACATGTTCCTTGTGCATTTGAGACAAATGTGTAATCTGCATTTTGGGGATGAAATATTCTATAATTACCAGTTAAGTCATTCTAGTCTAATATGGCATTTAAAACCATTGTTTTCTTATTAATTTTCTGTCTGAGTGATCTATTTATTGAGGTAAGTGGAGTACCTTAATCTCCACTATCATTGTATTACTGTTAATTTCTGCCTTTATCTCCATTAATATTTGGTTTATATACTTGGCTACTCCCATGTTGGGTGTCTAGATACTTAAAATTGTTATATCCTCTTCTTGGATTGACCACTTTATCATTATGTAATGTTTTTCTTTGTCTCTTTTTGTCTTAAAGTCTATTTTGTCTGAGTATTGCCGCACATCCTCCCCCCGCCCCGCCCCCACCAGCTTTCCTCTCATTTGTTTGCATGGAATATCTTTTCCATCCCTTCACTTTCAGTCTGTGTGTCTCTTTCCATCCAAAGTAAGTTTCTTGTGAGCCTGGGCCCAGTGCGCAGCTGCACAGTGGTTGGAGGCGGGGTGGCAGTCCCTGCTGCCTGCCTGCTTCTGCTCCTGCTGCTCAGGGCCTGGGACCCAACGCCAGCAGCATCCCGACACACCACTGCTAGTCAGCGAAGACATGAAGCGCACAGTGGCCCTGAGCAGGCACCTGGCCAAGGTGACAGCTAACATGGGCCCAGCATCAACACCCCTCCAACGCCCACGCCATCTCCTTCCTTCTGGTCTTGGAGTCAGAGCTCAAGGCTTGGCTGGCACAGTTCAGTGTGCAGGTGAAAGAAGCAGATGAGGAAAAGAACAATCTGGAAGTACAAGAAATTAAAATTAAGGGTAAAATGGGATATTCTTCATGGTCAAGCTTTCATTTGCTCTTGGTTCAAGATCCAGTCATTGTGGAAATAGGCTACACCCATGTGCTTCTACCATATCTAATCCAAATCAGTCAGTCAGAGAAACAGTTGTGGTGTTTGAGGGCAACCATTATTTCTACTCTCCTTGTCCATGTGTCTGAAGCTTGCCTCTCAATATGTGAAGATACAAACCATGTGTCTGAAGCTTGCCTCTCAATATGTGAAGGGCTGCACCAAGTTGGAGAACCTGACACGGTCTGAGGACCTCTTAGATTATGGACCTTTCAGGAACATCCCTGCTTATAGTCATGATACTTTTAAAGTGCATTATGAGAACAACAGCCCGTTCCTGACTATCATCAGCAAGACCTGAGTCATCGAGGTCTCTCACTGGGATAATATTGCTGTGGAAGAAATGTGAACTTACAGCAAACAGGGGCTGTGCTTAAGGGGCCTTTTTCACACTGTGATTACCAGAGACAACCAGGTAGTGGTATACCCTCCATCGTTCTTTTAAGACTATCCTCCCTGCCACTATCTGTGATGTTTATTAGTGGGATGAGATTAGCAGTGTTTCCACCAGCGACCTCCTTGTTTTGGATCAATCCATAGAGATGGAAATCCAGTCTCGCTTCCCTCTTTTTTGGAGAGTGGAAGACCTATTACATCGTTGGCTACAATCTCCTAAACTATGAGTACTGCTATAATTTGGTTGACCAGTATGCACTGAAGATGAGGTTTGTGGACCACGTTTGATGAGCAAATAGATTCTCTGGCTGTGAAGATCATCTTGCCCGAAGGGGCCAAGAACATCCAACTTGACAGTCCCTGTGAAATCAGCCACGTCCCAGATGAGCTGCACTACACCTACCTGGACACATTTGGTCATCCTATGATTGTTGCCTACAAGAAAAATCTGGTAGAACAGCACAATCAGGAAATCGCTGCAAGGTGCCCATGCTGCAGAAGCCCGTGCTGGTGACTGCTTTCTCTATCTTGTTCTTCATGGTCATCATCTACATCAGGCTGGACTTTTCCATCACAAAGGATCCGTCCGCAGAAGCCAGGATGAAGATGGCCTGCATCACAGAGCAGGTCTCGACCCTGGGCAATAAGAGAGTAGGTCCCTGCCATCACTTTCATGAGATGGCAGCAGGTATAAGCAGTCCCAAGATGTGTCCACCCTCAACAGTGGCAAGAAGAGACTGGAAACGGAACACGAGGCCTTGACCAGGGAGACTGTGCTGCTGCAGTCCAGGCTGTAGACAGAGGGCTCTGACCTGTGTGACAAAGTGAACAAAATGCAAACTGGAGGCACAGGTCAAGGAGCTGGTGCTGAAGTCAGCAGTGAAAGCAGGGTGGCTAGTGACTGGCAAGCTTAAGAAAGACATGGACATTGGGAACAAGAAACTTATCTCTGGAAAGTGACAGGAGCTGATCACCAAGGTCAGCCACATCCTGGATGCACTGTAGCCCCTGCCAGTTGTCCCCAGGGTGGGCCCAGGGTGCTGCACTTACAGATGGCAGGCACGTGTGGGGTGGGATTTGGGGAGGGGTGAACATCGAGGCCAGTGAATGCTGGCATCTGTATTTTGTGAAAGGCCTTCAAGGAAGAGAAGCCAGGCCCCGCCTGCCTCAGGCAACACGAGCAGCTTAGTTTTTGTCCCTAAAGTGTTCCTTTAAAACAAACAAACAAAACCTTCCATTAAACATAAAATATCTTTGTGTTTTGAGCAAAGAAATTTTCTGTATTTAATTGGTTTTGTTTTGTTCTGAAGCCTAAGATATTCTTTCAAGCCTGTAAGCCCCTTGTTTTAATTCCTGATGTTTGGATAATTTACAAGTGGGCGCATGCTTTTTAAAATGTGTGTGACCAGATGAAGGTAAAGCAGGCAGTTTGTAGATGGGTCTTATTTTTTGTATAATCCTTTCTACCACTTTATGTCTTTTGATCATAGCAGTTAGTCCGTTTAAATTTAAAGTAATTGAGTCTACGGCCATGGTACCCTGAACAAGCTCGGTCCCGTCTAATCTCGGAAGCTAAGCAGGGTCTGGCCTGGTGTATTTATTTGGATGGGAGACCACCTAGGAAGACCAGGTGCTGTAGGCTTAAAAAATAAAAAATAAGGGATTGTAAGCCGACAAGGTCCTTGCAATCTGTGAGGTCAACCAAGGGTTGCCTCACCTAAAAAAAAATAATTATTGATAGGTATGTGTTTATTACAACGTTTTGTTAATTTTTTTTTTTTTGGTTGTTTTTAATTCTTCTCTCTTCTTGATCCCTTTCTTTTTGATTTACTGGTTTCCTCTAGCATTTTAATTGAATTTCTTTCTCTTTACTTTTTGTAGGTTTTTAGGTTATGGTTATCATGAGTTTCACATATAATATCCATCTATATCTATAGTATTCTATTTTCAGCTGATAAGCATTTAAATTCAAACATATTCTAAAAGCACTGTATTTTTACTTTCCCCTCCATTCCTTGTTTTTGTCACCATGTTTTATGTCTTTTTGTTTTGTGTATCCCCTGACTGTTTATTGTATTTATAGTTAATTTTGCTACTTTTGTCTTTTAACCTTCATAATAGCTTTTTAACCCTTTTCTTGTTTAGAAAAAACAAGTGCAGCTCACTGCCAGCATTCATTTAACATCATGTATAGGAATGCTATGTTTTCTAGGATTTGACAATTTTAGCAATCAAGAATTACTGTATTTTGTAAATGGAAATACCACTACTAAAAACAGTGCTATAAATAGAATGATGCTATTTATTTCCAAAGACTATCAATACACTAGAGCGATGTGAAAATAATAATGGTAGACTTTGGGGGTAAGGTTAGTACTGTCATCCACAAGTTATCTTCGGGTAAATGCTGCAGCGCCAAGTATTGCTGGCGAGTATTCTTGGGGCAAATGGGAAATGGGTTAAGTGATTGATTCACTGTGTGTATTATATATTTGCCTTTACCAGTGAGATTTTTTTTCTTTCTTGTATTTTCTTACTTCTGGTTATGACTTTTTCTTTTCTGCATAAAGAAGACCCTTTAACATTTCTGGTAAAGCCAGTTTAGCGTTGGTGAACTCAAATACTTTTTGTTTGTCTGGGAAACTCTCTCCTTCAATCTGAATGATAACTTTGTTGAATGTAATATTCTAGGTTGTAGGTTTCTTTCTTTCAGCACTTTTCTTTCCTGCTACTTCCTTCTGACCTATAGAGTTGCTGCTGAGAAATCAGCTGATAGCCTTTTGGAGAGTCCCTTGTATGTGACTTATTTTGTCATTCTTGCTGCCTTTAAAATTGACTCTTTATCCTTAACTTTTGCCATTTTAATTACACTGTGTCTTGGTGTGGGCCTCTTTGGGTTCATCTTGTTAGAAACTAATTCTCTGTGCTTGCTGAACTTGGAGATCTGTTTCCTTCCCCTTAGGAAAGTTTTCAGCCATTATTTCTTCATATATACTTTGTGTCACTTTCTCTGTCTCTTCTCCTTCTGGAATTCCTATAATGTGAATGTTAGCGCACTAGATGTTATCCCAGAAGTCACTTATTCTCTTCATTTTTTAGAATTCACTTTTGATTTTGCTGGGGTGATTTCCACCATTCTGTCTTCCAGGTCACTAATCTGTTCTGTATTAACTGATTTGATGTTGATTCCTCTAATTTATTCTTCTTTTTAGTTATTATATTCTTCATCTCTGATTGGTTCTTTGTTACATTTTCTAACTCTTTGAAGTGCTCTCCCAATCTTGACAAAGTAGCTTCTGTGTAGACTGTGTGTGGGATGGTTTTGGCAAGCAGGTTGTAGTTGGAGCAGATGCGTGAAGCCTGGCAAGAAGGAATGGGTTCAGGGCGGGGCTGCTCTGAGTGAAGGTGTCGTAAAACCCTGCTGGCTCCACACTTTCTCTAGATGGGGCAATGAGTCTGTACCACTGCACATCGCTCGTTTGCACCCTCTCAGTTGGGGCAACCCCACTTATGTGGGCAGCAGTGCCCCGCTAACTCTGCACAGAGCAGCCCTACCTGTGGGTACTGTGATGCTTTGCCAGTTCTGTACCTTCTCTCAGTGGGCCACAGCAGTGTTCCAGTATCTCTGCAGTTTCTTTGGACAAGGCAGCCCTACAAATGGATACCTCAGCATTTTGCTAGCTCTGCACTTTATCCAGCGCCCTGCCATACCTGCCAGATCAATCTCCAGGTGGAGGGACCTCTTGCACGCATGCTATGGTGCCCTCCTGTTCGTGCTAGAGCTAGCTCCGGGAGGATTGGCTGGGTACATGCTGCAGCAGCCCTGCAGGTTGACCAGAGAACCTGAATAGAGTTTCGCCTGCTGTGCAAGTGCAGGGGAAACAAACGGTAGTGCTCAGCCAGCGGTTCCTCAGGTTCTGGAGTGTTCTCATGGTTCCCCAACCTTATCTATGCAGTCTCTCTCTTTCGTTTGTTGTGCAGAAGCTGTTCAGTTGGCCTTCAGTTGTCTCCCAGAAGGAATTGCTCTAAATATAGGTGTACGTTAGATGTGTTCTTGGGCCTTTGTCAGTCTACATGCTTTGAATGAATAGGACAACTTAAATCAATGACTTTCAACTGAGGGTGATTTTGCCCCCAGGGGACATTTTTGGTGGCCACAACTGGCAGAGTACTACTAGCATCTAGTGGGTAGGGGCCAAGGATACTACTAAACATGCTGTGATGCACCGAACCACCCCTTACACAAAGAATGAGCATAAACTGTCAGTGGTGCTGCTGCTAAGAGACCCTAGCTGAAATTGAAAGAGCCTCCTGCAAATTAGCCGTTCTGATGACATCAGAAAAAGAATACTATGTCTTACCTTTTGGAAAAAAAGGCTATTTAAGAATTGGCATCTTAGAGATTCGGATGGGTATATTGGCATGACATTCTCAGATAATTTTACATTTTTCAAAATAGGAAAACTCAAATATAGGGTTACTGGTTTTCCTTATTTTACAGATGGGGTCGAGGATTTGGTCTTTTGGGTTCCATTTTTGGAAAGGATGGTGTATTAAATCAGCCAAACAGTGTCTTTGGACTTATATTTTATATACTACAGTTATTACTTGGTAAGTATGTATATAGTAATACAAAAATGAGCTTTTTTATTACCTTCCATTTAGAAGTTTGTATCTTTGCCTTGAAGCGTGTCTTTATTAAATAAAAGCATATGATAGAACCAGTAGTTTCTTACACACTTTTGTGTTGTGAAACTTGGTTCACTAAGATTTTGATGATGCTAATGCTGACTTTGGTATCTGTTGGTGTTTAATCAGGGATAGTGGCATCTCATGATGATCAGAAAAACCTGTCCCATTCAAGGAAATTACTACTCCAAACAGTCTTCCCTGGAAACCTTTTATCTTACTATTTTATATACTCTGTAGCTATTTTTAAATATATGCACTAAGAAAACAATGGTAAACGATATCCATAACTCCATCACTTTTGCATATCTGCTATTTCCATTGCCTTCTGCTTTTTTCACTTAATTTTATACAAACTCTTATATTGTCTGTCCTCTTAAGTGCTTTGTTGTTGTTGACATCAGGGTTTCAAATTTTTTCATGTTCTGAGTAACACAGTGGTGATCAACTTGTTTAAAATCCCCTTCACACATACCCTTCCCTCTTTGAATTATTTCCACAGAATAAATTTCCAAACATGGGAGGAATGAGTCAAAAATCAGATTTTTAAATGGATCTTAATAGGTATTAGCAAACTTGCTTTTCCTTCAATTGTCAGGTTTCCCAAAGCTTCATCTACTTTCATTTTTTAAAAGTGTGTTCTGTAAAATACCTAATTGAATAGTTACATATTAGTAGCTATTACTTTAATTTTACTATATTTTAATTTCTTTTTATTGCCAATTTAGTTATTGGGCTTCTCATAATAGTCTATTTTCATATTTGTTGCAAACATTTAACCTATCTTTTGTGAATTTTGATTGTACAAGTTTTTATACTTTTACAGTTATATCCATTTTTTGCTCTTGCATTTCAATGGTTAATATTCCTATTCATATTTATGTATTCATGTGCATTTTTAATGTCAGTGTCTTTACCATTGGAGGCACATTTGAACTCATCAGTTTCCAGAGCGCATCATCTTTACTCCCCCCTAAGTTGTTAGAGATACAGCATTTTCACTTTAATATTTCCATAGGTAATACATTCACCTGGTTTAAAAGTAAAAAAAAAAAGAAAAAAGAAAAAGAAAACATGCTTTACACTGAAAACTCCGTCCTACCCTTGCCACCCTCTGTCCTCTTTCTACTGCCTCTGATCCCTGACTGGTAGCTTGTTGTCATCATTAGAGTTTCTTAAGGCATATTCCTCCTTTTTTAAACATAAAAGTCAGATGGTATACACACCATTCTGCATACATTTTTTTTTTTTGCTTGACTGATGTATCGTGGTGATCTTTCCACAGCAATACATTAAGTGTCCTCATTCTTATAGCTGCAAAATACTCCATTTATTTAGAGTTATAGCACCTTTTAAATTCCATTGGGAATTTTATCCTGAGTTATGTTACATTAGGACAAGTTTGGTACAAATATTTAACTAATAGCTAGTATTTATGGAGCATTTCAAGTGTAACTATTAACTCTTTTAATCTACACAGTAGTCTTAGGGGAGATAGTCATGATTATTATCCCAATATTACAGTTAACAACTTGTCCATATCATTTTGAAACTAACTTTCATAGGTTAACATTAAGGTGATAGCATCATTTTTTGAAGTTTTAGATGTTTAGCATAGGTGAGGTAAACAAATTTTTTTAGTAAAGAGCCAGATAGAAAATAATTTAGGCTTTGTTGGCTGTCGCAACTACTCAGCCATTCGAGTGTGAAGGCAGCCACAGACACTGAGTGTGGCTGGGTTCCAATAAATCTTTAGAAAAGCAGGTGGTCAGTCACATTTGTCAGTACCTGGCATAGGTAATCCAACAGCATCTTAGTCTTGAAGAACCTGATTAATTCATCATACTTCTAGTATGACTGATGTCATACTTCTAGTACTGACTGAAGTCAGGCCCCTGTGGCTAGGCTGTAGCCCACAGGCAACTTCCCATTAACAGGAAGCAGGGATTTCAGCTCCTTAACTATAACCTCTTCAAACCTCCTATCACCTATTATTTTTTTCTATTCCTGTTATTCTCATCCATTAGTTGTTGGGTATTTTAATATGCTCTTTTTTCTCCTCTCTCTGAAAGTAAATGCATGTTCTCAGTACAAAACAATACATTTAAAGATGTCAGATAGCATCAAGAATTCCGGCAAGTTTGTGTCATGAGGGCCCCAGCTTAACACACCCAACTGCCTTTGTTCTTGATCTGGTATGACCTACATGTGGCCTAGTGGCCAAATGTGGTTTCCCTTATTGTCCAGGGTGAGCCCTTTCTGAAATTTCTTTTTTTCCTTTTTCAGCAGCATGTTGGTGTAATCTTCTCCCATTATGGACTTTTGATAAATTTGATCTAAATATGGGAAAGCAAATTTTACTTTCCACAGATGGGGAGCCTGTAGTGAAAAGGCCAGGGAAAATGTGTCCTGCTTGGAAGAGAAGGTTGTGGTCCTCACGTTCCTTTCTTCATTAAGAAAGGTGGGGCTGTCAGTTTTACAAATCAGCTTCATTGTATAATGTAATTGCAAGACTACATTTTTCTTTGTGTGCCTTCAGTTAGGCTAGTTTATGAAATAAGTAATATTTTTTCTAGAATATCGACAAGTCAAAACCTTTGCAGCTATAAAATTGGTATTCTATATGCAAAGTCAACCTGCAAAATTTTAATAAAATAGGCCAGTAGTTTTTGTTCTCAAATTTCATAGTGTTTGCAGTAAGATCGGTATTCTAACACTGTAGCAAATCACAAATTGTTACCTTTTTAACTCAAAAACTTTCTCTGTGGTGTCTAGGTCTGATTGAGCCAAATGTCTCTTTCTCTTGCAGGCATGACAGCAAGTGCAGTTGCAGCTTTAATCCTCATGACATCCTCCATCGTGTCTGTAGTAGGTTCTTTGTACCTAGCCTACATTCTGTACTTTGTGCTAAAGGAGTTTTGCATCATCTGCGTCTTCACATACGTGCTGAACTTCATTCTTCTTATCATCAACTACAAACGACTAGTTTACTTGAATGAGGCCTGGAAACGGCAACTGCAGCCCAAGCAGGACTAACGAACTCTGACAGTCTGAAGATCCCTTTTCCGTTGTTTATTTGCAGCATTTTTTTTAATTTACAACAGACACTTTCCCTAAGAATCTTAAACTGATTTTTTAAAATCTTGTAAATTAGAAGGGTATTTTCTGTGTCAATCTTCATTTTAAATATGGATACAAAAACAAACAAAAAACATAGGCCGAACCAATCAAAGACAAGCTTTAACTTTACTTTGAAGATGTTTCTAAAATAATTAAATATAGCCCTAGCCCCCTTCCTTCAATTGTAAAGTGAGCAACCATTGCTAGTAATTCTCCACTGTGTATAAATTCAATTTCAGGTATAACAAATGTGATCATGACATGAAAATATTTTAGAATAGATACTGTATTAAATATTGCCATGTTTACAATATGTAATATGTTTTTAGCTGATGGATTTAAACATGTAGATTCAACTAGAATCTGTTTACGTTATATTTGTAAATAAAGGTAGAGTTATTGGATCCAGCCCTGCAGAACTTACTGTACAGTTTAGTTGAAGAGTAGCAATGAATTGTCAGCTCAACATTGACTCAAGAAATAGTGAAAATAGTAGGTCCTTACAGAGCATCTTGTGGGTGGTAAGGACTGAAAGCTGTGGGTCCAGCATTGACATCAAAAATAATGGAGTGGTTCCTTTTCCTCTCCTTCCTCTGAAAGGAAAGAACTATTTGGACACTCAAGTCAGACATGTCTAGTCATAAAACTGGATCAATTATAACCTTACAGAATGAGTCATGTTACTAAATAAATCATTAAGTCCAAGGCCTTCAGGACACTAGAGATGGGGAAATGGGTAGATTTCTTTGGAGGATAGCTGGACATTTTAAGGTAAAGTCTCTTACAGCAGTTGAATTTTCATGCAGATATTTTGTCTTAACAGTGGTGCCAGTCAAACAGACAGTATTATGACCCTGAAATAACCAGTATAAGCCCACTCACTCCATAGTAGTATTGCTCTTGGGTAGCCCTGTAGTGTTTTCTGTTTCTTTCTGCACTAATTGGATGACTAGGTTAGTTGTTTCAGAGTCAAATCGTAAACCTGGATCTGTAAACTTCAGAGCTAACACACTGCTCAGCTTGCTTCATCAGGAGGAGCACTACAGGTAGAAATATTTCAAGGTGAAATACAGTAATGTTGTCACTACTCTTTCTTATAATTACACAAATGTAGAATTTTTAAAAGTGAGTTCATTAAACCCAAATGAAATTGTGACACCGTTTCTGTGGTTAACATCTGATATCAAAATGTTAAAAGTGCCTTCTGTCTTAAATCTCAAACCAAATATTGTGTGTTGAACTTGGGCAGAAATGTCCTTTCTTAGCATGATGTAGATGATTTGCATTCTGTAGAAAGGTTCTGTATGATCATTCTATTTCTTAGGTTGAGAAGTGGTAGCAATGTTTTTGCTTCCGATTCAATTAATCATCATGTTAAAAGTAGACCAGTGATTTGAGTGCTTTATTTGCCTACTTTTTGAAGGGAGAGGACAGGTTCTACTCTGTAACATATGTGTAAAGTCAGCAGCTGTTTCCAACTGTCATAATTGATGCAGTGTATTCTCCTGGCCCACAGCAGGTATAAAATCTGAATTGTAATGAACTATTGAGTTTAAACCAGTTTTATAACAGATCGTTTAATTCAGATTTCATCCAGGCTGATGTTTTTCCCATGAATGTGAATATTTTGATGCCTGTTTTGTTCTTATTTCTAAAATTAGTTAAAGAACTGTGAAAACATTGATTAGATGTCTCGTGTTTATGGAGAAACAAGTCCTAATGTTGAAGTTGAACTGTGCAATGAGGTCATGTTGTAGCAGTGCTTCCAGTTCTACCAACTGTTTACTGGTTCTCATTTCTAAGCTATAGTGGAAATGGCTTGATGGTTAAGACTTCTGTGGTGTGTATAGCACTGATTGTGCTAAATAGGTTCCTCCCGTCTCAGTTTAATATGATTTTTCATATTTTGTATCAATCAGCAGAGTGTAGTTAAAGCTTGTCTTGATGTTGCATTTTTGCAAATGTCTTAAACTCGATGAGAAAATGTAAAAATGTTCAGCCAGACCCTTCAAGTTTTCCTTTGCTTTCCTAAGCCTGGGAGAAAACACCACTGTTTAAGTTGTATAAAAAAATTTGCCACATTCCTATGACCCAGAATTAATATCCTTTTTCTCACTGAGCAGTGAACACGTTCTGCCTGAAACAATAGCATTGTAATGCCATTATATCAGTAAGCAACAGAAAGAACCCTGGTGTGTGTTATTTGGTATTTTTGCCCTGGGAGAATTTAGGGACCCCTCTACACCCTCTATGCCACACCAGAAGAGGTGGGGAAAATGCTGTGTTATAAAATTTGAGGACTGTTATGACTGTTAGACTGAATAGTTAAACATTGCAAAATTATTAGTCACCAACATTGAAGAGCAGATTAGGGAAAATAAATTTCTGTTTGGAGCAGAAATTCCGTGCTTCTCGGTTTTTGAAATAATTTGTAACAAATGAAGCCTCTTATTTACTTGATAGTCACATCATTTGAATAAATAAGAGAGGTTGTGGTTAAATGATCAGTTCTAGGTAATCTAGGTGGTTTGGAGAATTTCGTTTGTTTGTTTTTATTGCAGCTAGTTGCTGTCAGTGAGGGTAATCTTCTGGAGAAATAACTCAGGTTTAACTAGCTGTGTGCCGGGAATTACTTTTACTTGATGTATATAGCCTCTCCTTAAATCCACTACTTTTAAAGACGGTGAAAGCATTGACTATTTTCATATGAAGAGACAAAGATCTGTCGTTTGGTACAAGAGATCTTTGGATCTAATACTAGGTAGGATACAGGACCAAGGCTACAGTGAAATTTACACTCTTTGTTGGCTTACTTTGCTTATATTTCATTTATATTTATTTTTAAGACTCTCAGCAAAAGTGCAAAGTTATCTTCAGCAATTACTTCATACCTTAGATTGGTACCACTGCTTGACACCCATGAATGCTGACAGATCGTGAAAATCAGTATTAAACAGATGCCAACAAGAAACCCACTATCATTTTTGGTAACCTATTTGGGAAGGAGTACCTAATATGCACCTTTTGTCCTCATGTATTTTCCCCAAACATGCAAGCACTGGCAAAACATCTCTATTCAAACATGTTAGGCAGCACGTATGATTCCTAATTTGTGAGAACTACCCTTCAAAACGGAGGGAAGGGTGAGAGTTCAGGCTACTTAATTAAACATGTTTTTGACAAATTGGCTCAGAAAAGGTGTAACGTTTTGTTGTAAAACTGTATTAAGCATGGCCTAAGTATGAGGTATATGATCTGTATAGTATGTTCCATCAATATTTATTACTAGTGCTTTAAACTCCAGAGTAAACATTCATTTAAAATGGAGTTCACTAGGCAGATTTCCTCTCTAATACAGATGGGAATATTCTTTATCAGAGATTAGGACAGTTTTGCTAACTGGTAAAAACCAAATGTAAATATGTAAGAATGTTTATTTGTTGCACATAACTTTTTTGGTATAAAATAAATGTAGAAGTTTCCTGTGGAAGTTGTGCTGCCGTCGTTCTTGTACTGAAGTATTAACACTTCAAAAAAGAAGCAGAAATGAATTCACTCATAAACTTCTTGAAGTAACCTCATTTCTACAGGTATACTGATTTGATTCTTCTTTTCTTAAATTATATGTAACTTATACAAGACACAAACTAAATTCTTAGAGATTCCAGTTCTTGGAATTCTGTAGGTTTATGAGGTATGTAGTTGTTAAGAATTAATGAAAAGGAGTTACTGCTTTCAGTTCTGTAAGCATACAGAATGTATTAATCACCTGTTTTTCCACTGCTTTACTTTAGCTCACCTTGAATACTACAAGCTTACAGTTTTTCTAAAAAGGTAACATCTGCAAGAAAGGTGAATCCATTTGAAATACAGTTTAGCGATATTATATTGAATAAATGTGTTCTGTGCTAGAACCTTAGGACTTAAGAAATGTGCCTTACAAATACATTGTTTCTTGATCATTGAAATGCTCTTTGCAAGGATACATTCCCTCCTATATTAAAAGGCAACATAGGAATTATAAGGTCTGAAAACCGAAACCATCTTTTCAAAATTTACCCTTCTGTTTCCTTTTACCCAATTGGGATATGATTTTAGGAAAATAGAAGATAAAGGATGACTAAAAGCCTGAAAGTAAAATTAGCCTTAAAACTCACATTAACTCTGATGGTGATAAGACATCAAAAGTGAATGAGACACCTAGATTGGGAAAGGTAAAAAAATGCTCTGATCCAAGAATTGGGTAAACACTGTTTGCCTCTCATGACCACATCAGAATTGCAACTTAACTAAAAAATAATCTTCACTGGGAATTAATTAAGGTCTGGCTGAACAGAAGTCCTGCAACTGGGGACATACAGAGGTGGCCACCTCCACCTCCTCCAGACTGGTGGAGATGCGAAATGGGTAGGTCCCGCGTGTGGCAGTTGAGAATGGGGAGGGATATCTCGGCTTCAGAGGTTCCCCCTGGAGAAGTGAGTGTGGTCCCAACCTCACGCTGGGACCCCAGCCCAGGGAAAGAGGTCCCCACAACCTCTGGCTGTGAAATCCAGCAGAGATCGTGGATGAGAGAAATAGAGGGCTGTGGGAGTCACAGACGTTCTCTTTAAAGGGCTCGCACACAGACTTGTTTGGTGACGGACTCTCACTGTGAGCTCAAGCGCTAGGGCAGCTGTTCGAGTAGCACCAGGGACATACAGGGAGGAACTGGATTGTCTGACTTCAGTGCGAGGACTGAGGGGTAGCTTTATCTTAAACAGAAGTGCTGGCAGTATCCATTTTCCTTTGTTGAGCTCTCCCCACATCTGGTGCGCAAAGGCAGACGGCCGCCACCTCTGGGCTCCATAAACCAGACTAACACAAGTCACCCCGCCCACGTGATTTCCTGAGATTCTGTCCCTTCCATCTTGCCAGCCCACCCAAGCCGTCTACAGTGTTTTTTTTCCATACAAATGGACCATCTTGGCTTATGCTGTGGACTTCCCTAAAATTTCTCAAAAGGTTCACAAAATCCAAACAAGCAGCATCTGGCTTAAGGGTGCCCTGGGCTACTTGCTGAGCAGCACCAAGCCCAGCATTAGCAGCAGCCAGGCTCAGTTCCCAGCTTGGCATCCCAAGGCACCTCAGCCCAGCACAGGTGGCGGCCATCTACGGACTGCCTGTTGACTCTTGCCAGGTGGCCCCGGGTAGGGCACAAGCTATAGCTGAACTTGGCCTGTGGCTGGGTGCCTCCCAAGAGGCACTTGGGCCTGCACACCCAGTGACCAGCTTTGATAAAGCCAGAGCACTACCCAGGGCAGCATCTGAGGCGGACACACTCAAAGGGCAGATTGGGCAGGTACCAGAGTCCTGCTAAAGTGAATCCTGTTCCCCTCACCAGCCAATACTCACAACCAATCGGCCTGAGGGTCAGTCCCTCCCACTGGTGTGCGAACAGCAACCAAGGCTCAACTACAGTGAGAGGCACACAGACACACCTTGGGCACCCAGCTCAAGTGACCAGGGAAGACTGCCACAGAACACCTACTACATTAGGCCACTCTCTGAAGACTGGGAGACTTAGGAGCCCTCCCTAATACAAACAAATGCAGGAAGGCAGCCAAATAGGGAGAGAAGTCCCAGTGAAAATAGACAACGCTCCAGAAAAAGAACAACTAAATGGAGACAACCAGTCTACTAGGTGCAGAGTTCAAAATACTGGTTATAAGGATGCTTTATTAACTTAAGGGAAGAGTAGATGAACGCAGAACTTTAACAAAGATATAGAAAATATAAAAATGGAGGTAGAAATCATAAAAAAGAACAAGTCAGAAATGAAGACTACATTAGAGGGAATCAACAGATTAGATGAAGCAGAGGGTCGAATCAGTGATCTAGAAGACAAGGTAGCAGAAAACACCCAATCAGAACAGCAACAAGAAAAAAGAATCCAAAAAAAATGAAGCTAGTTTAGGGCCTCTGGGACAACATCAAGCGTAAGAACATTCACATCACAGGGATATCATAAGCACAAGAGAGAGCAAGGAACTGAAAATCTATTTGAAGAAATAATGTGGAAAACTTCCCTAACCTGGTGAAGGAAATTAACATACAAGCCCCAGAAAATGCAGAATCCCAAATGAGATGAACACAAAGAGGCCCACACCAAGACACATCATAATTAAAATGGCAAAGATTAAAGAGAGAATCTTAGCAACAGCAAGAGAAAAGCAGTTAGTAACCTGCAAGGGAGTTCCCATAAGACTGTCAGCTGATGTTGCAACAGAAACGTTGCATGCCAGAAGGGATTGGCATGAAATATTCAAAGCGATGAAAACAAAGGACCTACAACCAAGATTACCCAAAAAGCTCATTTAAAATCAAAGGACAGATAAAGAGCTTCCCAGACAAGAAAAAGCTAAAGGAGTTCATCACCACCAAGCCACTATTACAGGACATGTTGGAGGGGCTTCTTAAATATATACATTTATTTATATATTAATATGTATTATATAATTAATATAGTTAAATAATGTTATATGTTAAATATATTTCTTTATATATAAAATGAATAATAAAATGGCAACAAGTCCATATCAAAAATTACTTCAATGTAAAAGGATTAAATGCTCCAATTAAAACATAGGGTGGCTGAATGGATAAGAAAACAAGACCCTTACATATGCTGCCTACAAGAGACTCACTTCAGATTAAAGACACACAGACTGAAAGGAAAGGGATGGAAAAAGATATTTCATCAAAACAGAAATGAAAAAAAAAAGAAACCTGGGGCAGCAATACTTACACCAGACAAAATAGACTTTAAAACAAAGGCTATAACAAGAGACAAAGGGCCCAGTAGTTCCAACATCTGGGTATTTATCCAAAGAAATCCAAAATACTGCTTTGAAGAGATGTGCATCCATGTGTTCATCCCAACATTATTTACAATAGTCAAGATATGGAGGCAACCTGAGTGTCCCTCAATAGATGAATAAATAAAGAAGGGATGGTTATATATACAATAGACTATTAGCCATAAAAAAAAAAATGAAATCTTGCCACCTATAATAACATAGATGGACCTAGAAAGTACTGTGCTGAGTGCAGTAAGTCAGACAGAGGAAGACAAGTGCCATATGATTTCATTAACATGTGGAATCTAGGATCAAAATAAAACAAATGAACGCATAGATACAGAGAACACTGAGGGGTGCCAGATGGGAGAGAGTCTGGGGTAGGTGGGTGAAAGTGGGGAAGGGATTAAGTACAAACTGATAGTTACAAAATAGTCAGGGATGTTAAGTATAACATAAGGAATATAGTCAATAATATTGTACATAACTATGTATGGTACTAGTCAGATGGGTATTAGATTTATCGTGGTGATCACTTCAGAAATTATATAAATGTATAATCACTATGTTGTATATTGGAAACAAATATAACATTGTATGCCAACTATAACTGGAAAACTTAAAAATATTTTAAAAATTCATCTAAATGTAATTATCTGCCTACAGGAAAACTCAAAAACAGTACATTCTTTCTGTACTTTGAGGTAGCCTACTCATGAAAATAGTGATCCTCCAGGTTTCATTAGAAAGTGAACAGTTTAAACAATAAACAACTGTAAACTATGAAGTAGAAAGTGTAACACTAGGGGAAATTCTGCAGTAAATGGCAGTGTTAAAGGGCAAATGTAAAGGGGTAATGAATGGGCTGTCTTGGCTTTTAGAAAACAAAAAAAGGCTTGAAGGTCTAATTCATTATTATGATGCCTTTATTTTTGTAACAGACAGAAAAATCCCTGACAAGTGAGCAAGAAATATCAGGTTTGCTGATTTATTTCTTTGGTACAAAAGGGTAGAACACCAGGCTAACAAAGCAGCCATTTATTAAACATTTTCTATCAACAGGGAACTGTGCTGAGCACTGTAATCCTACCATAAGTAGGCAGGTATTTCTTCCACTGTAAATTTTTGGGGGGTTGGTACGAAGCTGTCTCATGTGAGTTAGCGTCTTGCCCCTGTCTAAGCAGTCCTTGGGGAGGTGTCCTCTGAAATTCCCAGAGCCATAGTTCTCTTAATAGAGTGTTACATTTAGGAGAAAGGAAGACTTAGCTCAAAGAGTTATCTGTCCATCTCTCCAGCATTCTTGAGGTGAATCCAAGATCCTCTCTGTCATAGTTTGGAGGTTTGTGGGTCTTTTAAGAAAACTAATCAATCTCTAGCAGCACTGAGGTTGTACTTACATGTTAAGTTGAATATTTTATTTAAAAAATAAATGTTATTAACAACGTTTACTAATTATCAGAATTGACCAAACTATTTTACATCTTCACATTTTTAAAAATATGTAAGCAATACATCGTCGTAATAGAATTCTATACCTACTGGCTGAGATTCCTAAGTACTGTGGTTTGAACTGTTTTGTGCAAAACTCGAAGTTTAAATATAGAATATGAGAAAGGGCTTTTATATAGTAGGCATCATTGCATGGAAAATGACCCATGTGATTAAAACTATTTCATAGTTCCAGAGATTTTGGTTACATCTGGTGCTTGGATCAAATTTTAAAAAATGGAAGGTGAGATCTGTATGAGTCTGTCAAGTCGTAATAAATACAAGGCTAGCTGGTGAATTAAGGCAGAATGGGCTTGTTTGCAGATTTTCTGATAACATTACAAGTAATGTGCTTTATTGTACTTATTTAACTGTGCTTTATTGTACTCATTTAACTGTACTTTATTGAAGTGTAAATATGTAGTAATGATGTATGTTAAGTATTACAAGAAAATGTAGACTTTAGTTTGGGTCTTTTTCTCTTGCTGAAAGGAAACAAGTCAATGTCCAATGAAGCTATGAACTCCTGTACTCTAAGATTAAAAAAAGAAAGAGAGAAGAAAGAAAAGAAATAGAAAGAAAGAAAAGAAATTTATAAAATATTTAAGTGTGTCTGTTATGTTTAATATTTTGTATTATTCCTTGACGTTAAACCAGAACACAAAATTTGATTCCTTCAAGGTACTTACATTGGGTAGGAAAGAGAGAGAGAGAGACAGAGAGAGAGAGAGAGAGAGACAGAGAGAGGGAGGGAGGGAGGAAGGAAGGAAGGAAGGAAGGAAGCAAGCAAGCAAGCAAGCAAGCAAGCAACCTTTGGAATTCCTAACTTATTATTTGAACTGACTACGCTCTCATTTCTAAAAAGTGATCTAAAGATGGCCACTAAAATGAGGTCAAATTACCTTTAGCTTCTTTCATGGAGCTTGGAAAGGGAGGCTAAAAGGGGGCATGTGTTGAGACATGTGGGATCAACCAAAAGAGAAGTGAATCGAGTTCTGTATTAAGAACTGTATTGGTTCATGGTCTTCGATTTAATTGGATACCAATAAGTATTTTTCAGAAGCATTCAGCTTTAAACCAGGATTGATGAATACCAAAATCTTAGGAATAATGTACCTTACTTGCCTTCATGGAGCCTGTGAAGAGGAGAAATGATTCCATAAGGAAAGACCACCCTCTGGGAGCAGGGCAGGTATTGTCACCCAGAAGTACAAAGGCCTGGAGTCCAGCTGACCCTTGAACATGAGGTGTCAGGGTGCCAACCTCCTGCACAGTTGAAAATCCACGTATTGCTAGGCCCTCCACATATGCAAGCCTACTTGTGGAGTTGACCCTTGAACAACATGGATTTGAACTATATAGTAATAGAAAAAAAAAAAATCACATATAAAGTGTACCCACCAGTTCAAACCCATGTTGTTCAAGGGTCAACTGTACTTGTCTACAGCTCCAGCCTGTTTAAAGAGGTCTCATGTTCAGTGGAGTTGGTTATGATGAGGCCAGTGGGCTCTTATGCCCATCTGTCCATTTCTGTCACGATAGGACTATATGGCTGAGGTTGGAACAACGTCCTGGAAAAACTGGTAACCTTGGAGCTCCCTTCTGATTCAGACATGTCTCAGCTCTCATCTCTCTTTTACGCTTATTTGTCAGCTTAACTATTTGGAAACTAGTATATAAACTTTGTTCGTTATTGCAGCACATCGCTTTCTGTAAATTTATTGGGACTTCGGCCCATCTGTGGAGTTTTACAGCCATTGTGTTTCACTCTCACTCGCCCAGTCAAGGCTGGCCTGGTTTGCTACATGAGCACAGGAGGCCCTAAGGCTGCAGGGTAATTCCTGTGCAAGCACAGACTGTAACCTGCATCTCTGCATGTGGCGTGAGTGTTGAAGCAGAGGTTTCTCAAGAGTCCACACAGCTAAGGCTATCAAAACAGCTTGACACATAATTTCAGAGGCTTTTCAGCAATACAGATCATTCAATTTATGGTCACTTCTGAGCCAACTCTTTATTCCCATACAATAAAAGCCTTTATTTTCACAAACTCTAGCAAATTACTACAAACTCCAGACAGGAAACTTTCTGGTCTACCACATGGTCCAGGGAAGCACTTTCTCTGTTTGCTGGGAAATTCACCCCTTACTTGGGGAGACGGGGCTGACAGAGCTGGTGTGAGTAAAGAGGTAATTCTTCCATTACAAAGTAAATGGGCTCATTCCCACACACTGTGACTTCATAGCTGACCAATGGTACCTGGTTTCATTCGCAAGTTTCCAGTATCTCTGTCTCAAAAGGAATGCTGCACCTTTTGGTTGTCTCTGACGAGTAAAGATCCCCTTTTTGTTCCCCATTACTCTCGGTGGTGCTAAAAGAAATAAGCAAAAGTTGTTTCAGATGACTTCTGATGGGCAAAATTGGAGCCAAGCTGGAGCCAAGCTGGACACTAAACAGAAATATCCTCTTACAGTTTATGGTTGCTTGGTGAAATGGTATCTAATATGGCCACTTAATGGGCTAAAGTTTTATCTACTACTGCTCCCACAAAACACCTCAGCTCCCTGGTGTGTTAATTTCTCATCTGTTACAGGAAAAGGTCCAAAATTGTTTATCTCTTACTTGCAAAATTAGGTTTAAAATATATGGGTAGCCAGCTGCCTGAAAAAGTTACCCTTGGAAAGACAACTCTCCTAATGGGAGCTAGCCTTCTGACCAGTCAAAGGTGCCTAGGTAGGATTTCATACAAGATTTCAAAGTCCTTCCAGGCAGACTTCCAGCCAAGTTCCCACTTCTGGTAGTTGGTCTGCCAGAGTTGAAGCTGGGAAGGGAGCAACACCTTCTCTCCACCCGCTAGTGAAACCACAGCTTCTATGAAATGAAAAGGAAGTCTTTCCCACCAATAAGTTCAAGACCATAATTTCCTCCACGATAAGCAGATGCCAGGCACTGTGCCAAACACTTCATCAAATGGCATTCCTATATCAACCTGAAAGGTTGTAGGCATTTTCCCCACTTTACGGGTTTATGAAAAGGTTAGGTAACTTGTCCAAGGTCACAAAGCTAATTTCTCACTACACAAAGCCGGTGCACCTATACATGAAACTAGATCGCCATCCAAGATATCTCCAAAAGTCATTAATCTTATTGGCCAAGAAGAATAGAGGCTCCTGTTCTCATTCTGCCTTCTGTTCACCTCTCCATTCTAATTCTCAATTCAACTCGAACCTTCCAAAAACCTGTCTTTCCCTATAAGTAAAGTACTGGAATTCCCACTACCGCCAAATCCTCCCCACACCCACCGCCAATGCTATCCTAAGTTTATCATATATAAAGAAACTAGTAACCTAGAGATGTAAAAAGAAATGAGAAACATTCATCTGGAACTTAACTGAAGTAGCTCTCATCTATCCCCGCTTGAGAAAGACTACAGATGGTATTCCCTTTGAAGACTTTTAAACGCTCCCACATTCGAAACACTTTGACACATCCCTGTATTCGATGAACCTGCCTTGTACAAGTGAATAATATAAACCAGACTGAACTGTCTTACGTTTCTCAGGTTTTGTACCCTACACTGGAATAATGAGCATATCTCACAAGTAAACCCAACATGAAGTCAACTTTTTCCTTACTACTGCGAAACAGACAAGGCAAGTTAGCCATTTTGCCTCAAAATGGTAGTCTCTCCCATTTGCTTATTTTTTTATTTTAATTTTCTTTTACCATAAAATGAGTTGGAAAGGAGGCAAGTGATGCTGTTTGCTAAATGCAACTTACTTTTCCTAGGAAATTCTCTATGTAACTTACAATGACTAAACAGCTTTCTCTCTCGTTTCCAGTGCTCTTACAACCAAATGTCCTGAACTGAAAGGCCAATGTGAAAAAATTAGAAATGGCACATTCCCCTCACCAAATTGCCACTTACACTGGTCAGTCATAAAATCAGCAAAATTCCAGATGAGCTCTCCAACCACATATTCTTTGCGTTTTTGATCCAGAACCACATGATACTGCTCTAGCAGATCTTTCTGGTACTCTTCACTGAACATCAGAGGTGGATCCTGGAATTCAAGGCAAAGAGAGAATTTAAGAGTCAGAACTGGCAGAATTGTAAATGTCAAATGAAAATAAAGATCCATGTGATGATGACCAAAATATCTGTCCTCAAGGTGGGCTGTAGTGACTGACTGCAGGACTCAGTCGTGCTGGTGTAGAGACACAGCCAGGGTAGGATGTAGCCCGGAGGAAAAAAACGTTTTAAACAACCTTAATTAGTCACTATTTATAAATATAATTTGATACTTGCTTTATCTTACTTTTCCATCTCTATTCGCCAGTGCGGTGAAGTAAAACTGTCTTTGAATTATAAATTTGAAGCTCAAGTTTTAAGTAGCCGCAAGTGTATAATTTGAGAACTAGTATGACTCAGATTTAACTCACCTCAGATTCATCTGTATCTGGTCTGGGTAAGTAGCTGCTGTTTAGCACATTCATTCATTCAACAAATAACTATTTCCTATCTGCTAATATGGCAGGCATTAGAGAGAGTGATAAACAAGAAAGATGAGTTTCCCTGCTCTCAGGCTTTATAATCTGGCAAGAAAGACACAACTTGTAAGTGTAATGAGAGTAAATAAAAAGAGTGCAAAGCAAGAGCCAGGGGGATGTTTAGCAGGAGGAGTTAATTGAGACAAGGAGCCGCAGGAAGCTTTCCTGAGGAATTATTTAAGCTAAGACCTGCCAAGTGAGGAGAAGCCTATCCGAAACAAAAGCAGAAGGCCACATCTACGAATTCATCCAATATCTGGTGAGAAGTTCCTATGCAGCCTGTACTAGGATATAGTAATCTTTTATATTTTCCTGGGTCTGAGTTCTTGTTGTTGGGTGTGAGTTTCCATCACAAGGGAAATTGGGGGGAAGCTCAAGCCTTAGATGCTGAAGGATGCAGCATTCTGACCATCTGTGAGAGAACAAAACCCTCTTGGCTTTCTTTTCCAATGAGAGGGATTAAAATGCTATATAAGATGCACTGAAAATATAACTCTACAATTAAGCCATGTTTTGTTCCAGTTCCAAAGCTGATTTGGAGGACAGGGCAAAATGTAAATTTTCTTACTTGGTTTTAATGAAAATGACCTTGCATTGTCTAATATTAGTCACGAATGGCTATTTAAATTTAAAACTAAATTAAAATAAATCATTCGGTCAAACTAGTTACATTTCAAGTACTCAAGAGCCACATGTGGCTAGTGGGTACCCTTTCGGACAGCAGAAATACAGAACATTTCCATCAGTGCAAAAGATTCTATCAGACGGTGCTAACCTAGACTCTTTCAGAGTTTCTTAAAAATTCAGAGTTGGCTACACCTTTCCAAAGAGGGAGAACAAATGTGCATATACACTGTCTTCGTGAGCTATTTTTCCCCCTTTATTGGTTTGTACAAGTGACATTCTGTGTAAGCAAGATGAATTTAAGGGTGTGAACAGAATAATACAGTCCAAGTAGCTAGCTGTTCAACATACAAAGGACAAGCATATTAAGAAATATGTGTTAACAAAGAATCCCAGTAGTTGTGACAGGCCAGTGTGAGTTGGCTGGGGTGGAGAAGGGTGCCTGGCTGTGGTTCGAGAATCCACATGAAGATATCCTCACAAGACAAAGCAGCATATCTTTGGTGAGGAAATGGACAAAACAATGAGAAAAAGGCTAGTGACAAAAACTTGCTCCAAGATTTCATCCATTCCCTTAACAAATATTGTTTAGCACCCGCTGTGTGCTGAACACTACTGACAGCTTAGAAAGCAACAATAAATAAGATGCAGTCTCCCTCCTGGAGCCCACAGTCTGGTCAAGGAGAGAGCCAAAGAAATAATGACAGTACACAATGAGAAACACCGAGACAGAGACCAAGCAGAAGGGACAGTTTCCTCTGGCTGGGGCAGGTGGGGTAAACCTCACCAAAGAGGAAACGTCTAAGCTGAGACTTGAACACGGAATTAGAATCCATTGCTTGGCAATTATAGTACTAACAAGGGCATTCTAGGCAGAAGGAACAGCCAAAGCCAGAACAGGCACCATTGGGAATAGTAAAAACAGTCCAGTGTCAAAGGGTGAAGGCAGAGGAGGATAAAGACCTCAGAGAGGGCAGAGAACAAAGACGTTGACTGCCCTGACAAGGGATTAGGGCTTTGTCTTGTAGGCCAGGGGAAGCCAATGACCAGACTTCCAAGGTTTGGACTTGTTCAAAAGACTATTTGGAAAGCTAGTGGGAACAAGGAAACATGGCCAGTAAGGAGGCTGCCTCAAGCAAGTCACCCAAAGGCCTCGGTCCTGGGCAGCCATGAGTGCAGAGGGGCAGGCCAAGGTAAGCCTGAAGAACTGCAGGGAGAGCATCAGGACAAGTAAGGGATGGGGAAGGAAGCACATTTCTAACCTGGGGCAATGAGTGACATCACTGCCTAAGAGAGTGAATAAAAAAAACCAGAACATTCTACACTACTTACATGGTGAAGCCCTACAATGGCATCTGCTCCATACTCGCTCTGGATAATTGGCTTCTGATACTTTCTATACCAGTTCTCAAACTGGGTTGCCAGCTGCAGCTGAATCGCCTCCAGGTGCCCAAAGTCATGATACCAAGAGAGGTAACTATTCACACAGATGATGTCCACATACGGTGCCTAGGACAAGAGCATTAAAGCTTGTTCACGAAGCAGAAGACTGCATAATACAGTGATAGGACTCTCATACCCGGGGGCTCTTCTGGCAGAGGAGGTAAGAAGGGAAGGTCGAAAAGAATTCAGACGCTTACATGTGCAGGAAATAAGTCAAAAAGTGACCTGAATGGAGCAAGTCTATAATTCTGAACTGATGCTCCTGACCTGGCTGTAGCTGGGCTCTTGTGAGGGCTACGAGAGGCAGAGCCGGCACCTGATGAGCTGAGCTGGCCTCAGTGGAAGCCCAGGGCCCATCCCAACTGGATTCTGTTCCTCTCCTGGTAGTGTTTCTGTCGCTGGTCTTCCCTCACCTGGCCCTGGAGAAATGTTCCCAGCTGAGGGGTAGATGCACTTTTTGTCTTTACAAAGAATCTCGATTTGCCATACCATTCCTGAACTAGTGTTGTGGGCCATCAGGTGGCTGGAAATTTCCCTACTACCAGAGTAGCCAAAATGATGGGGCAGGACTGCCGCAGGTCTAAACAATGCGGTAATTAGGACTGAGCGGCAAAGACTCGACAGCCCAATGTCCAGTCTCTAACATCACCTGAACACACGCCTGTCTCCAGAGCCTGCACTGGGACTGATGTGGTCTGTCTTTCCAAAGAGACTGTGGCCACGTTCCAAACTGCAGTGGTGGAAAACTGCAGACAGAAAGAGAAAGCTGGGGGAGGTACCTTTGGGTGGACAGATGCGCAAGGATCACACATCCCACCAGATGAGGCCAGGAATAGGGTGCCCAGGCGCAGGCTTCCCGGTCCACGTGAAAGACTAGAACGGGAGGAGATGCCACTCGCGCCCCGAGAACACTCAGGGCTGCCTTGCACTACACGCGTTTTACCAGTCGTGATGCTTCTTTGAAGGGGGTATTCTCAAGAGATGGCAAAGGAGTGCCGGGGCTACAAATCTTTTTCCATGCATGTTAAAATGACAGTGTTCACAATCTGTATTTGTATACAGTTTTTCTCATCCATTCTTTCTTTAGATGATTTCTCTTTCTGTAGCACTTTCCTCCTAAGTACTGGCCTTCAGCTTCCTAATGAAGGAACCTTTTCGTGGTCCCGTTTTACAGCTCTAGTGCAACTGAACACATTGTTTCTGAGGGACTGCTGTGCCCACGGATGGTGAGTGAGGTCATGTGGTCCAGACAGCTGTGTGAGCCTCTCTCTCCAACTCTCAATCTGGATCTAGTCAGTGGTTCTCAAAGCTGGTTGATGATTAGAATCACTGAAGAGCTTTTTAATAACTCAGATTCCCACCCCGGACTGACTAAATCAGAATCTCAGAATCCAGAGATCTGGACTCTCAAAAAGCTTTCCTTAGTTGTTCTGACAATCAGCTCCCTTAAACTTTGCCATTTTATTATTTATAATAAACTGACGTGCATAAAATTAAACTGAGGCGTATAAAATATTGAGTCTGAACTGAGAATAAATTAAATCTCCTTGGATTTAGGAAGCCACACTGCCTTGTGAATAAGCAGGTAGTTAGTTATCTTTAACCCAAAGACCGTCTACGAATATGCTGGACTGGCGGCTTGTGGTTCTTTCCTCAGAGCTAGCCCCAGAGTTCCCCTCCTGCCGTGAGGCCCCACCCTGCGTCAGGAGGCTCATGCTGTACTGTGTGTTCCCCAAATGCAGCAGGTCCAGCAGTCATAAGGCTCACAGCATACAGTGTGTTCCCCTATTTACGCAGGGCCCCACACTGTGTGCCCTAACGCCCCGGGGCCCCGCATCAGAAGGTTTATACCGTACGTGGTGTTCATTGGAGCAAGCAGTAGAGAAGGACTAGAGAGGGCAGAGGAGAGGAGAACCGTGTGGGAACCTCCAGGCTCACCCCTCGGTCGACGTCATAGTCCGTTCTGGTCACGAAGGTCACCGGCCGGGAGGGGTCCAAGGCTTTGGTATGGGCAATCAGCGTCCTGTCCACAGAGAGCAGAAGACAGCCTGCATCAGGCTGGGAAGAGTTCTCAGATACTCACCTCTCATCCTCTCCCTCCCATCTTCCCAAAACAAACAAAACAGCACTGCTCTCCTCCCTACCTCTAAGTGTAGTTTAGGTAAATGAACATGTTCCTCCCGTCTTAGATCATGTTCCCTGACATCATTCTTTCTCCCTGCCAAATCCTACCCACGCCCACAGAGGGGGCCACCTTGCAGGGGCAAGCAGGCACACTAAGCCGAGGTCCTTGGGGTGGGTGCCGCCAAAAACCAGGTTCTGAATCTCTGAAAAAAGCTCTTGAAAATAGAAATGGATGGGGTGTGGATTAGGATAGATATTAATGAATAATTAGGGAGTGTGTGCTAGGAAGCCGGCTATGGGCTATGTGCTGTGTGCCGGGCGCTCACCAGAGACTTTAACAGCTACATCTATAGCTTCATGGAGCACTGGGAAGTAGGGTACTTGCACGAACGTTACAAATTGCAATTACAAGTGGTAGCAGGAAAGAGGGTTCTGTGAGACAGTAACAGGTACAAAACTGAGACAGTCAGTGACAGACTCTCTGAAGAAATGGCATTTATGCTGAATCGCACTAACCAAGGAGGGGTGACAAGAAGAGACTCCCTAAAAAGAAGAAGAGACTTCCTGACAGAGCAAACTGTCTGCGGCTTCCCCCATGCAGGTCACCTTCAATCACTGTTTAAGCCTATTTGTCTCTTCTCTTTCCTCACAGCTAGTTTTCTTTCCTTTACATCCTTTCCCCATAATTGCTCTTCTCATTTGAAGGCAGTAGTTTCCACAGGCCAGCACAGTACCCCTACTCTCAAGTCCCAAAACCACACTCTGAAATGGCCTGTTTGTCACCTGGGAAGCTTCGAAGCCTAGCTGAGCTCCTCCAGCCCAGGTAGCTCTAGCCATCTCCTGCGCTGTCCCTGCTGCTCCAGACATCATGCATCTCCCCTTCTCTCCGCCTCCCAAAAAGGCCCACCTGGAACCTCAGGCATCCACTCCTGGGAGCCTACATACACTTCACCCTCACAATAAAAACTGAACCACCAGGGGTGGCCCAGTGCACTCTGGAACTGCATGTTCGGAGTTGTCCTTTGCCCAGGTAGGTCACTCATCGGAGCCTTTCACAGATTTGACTCAGCCCAAAGCACTCCCTGAAACTAGGACGCAATGTCTGCCTCAGGGAGTATTGTGATGACCTCTGCTGCCTCTGCAGCAAGTGAAATAACTCCCCTCTCCAGGCCAAGTGACACTTGCACAACTGTAAGAAAGAGAAGGAACCAAGGAACAGCCCCAAGGCCAGGCCTCCGACTTCGGGAACACTGCCCCCAAGTGGTGTTTGTTTTCCTTGCAATGCGGCCTTTAGTGAATGGGACCATGAACTTCAGTGGCTTGGTCCTGTCCAACGATGTAACTTTACAATAGTTGGAATACACGTCACTGAAAAACCCGTTTTTGTAGATAAGCTGGTCTGATAAAGCCTAACTCCACTTTACACATAAACCAAAGCATTGCAGTGTTTTTTCGAAGTTTAATACACACTCTATTTCTCAGGAATGGAGATGCCATTAAAAGTGAGGGGAGATTATCCTCGGTTTTGTTTGGAACTTTATCTAGAGTGGTTGGCCATTTTGGAAATGTGCAGCACTGAAGGGACCACTGCTCATGGTACCAGTAGCAACGCAGCACTTTTGCAGCTTTTGTAGCTATGCTTTCAGGAGATTCCACATGTAGGTGCAAGCATCGGACCCCTTCAGTGGGTCTCTGGGGAGCCAGGCCCATGCATTCACGTGTTATTCTATAAATAACTCTCGGTTATATCACAGTTAGTTAGACCATGCCTAACTTTGTTTTTCATTTGAAGTTATGTGTATAAGTAGGCTGGGTCAACTCTGGATTTCATTTCAGGTGTGAAAAGGGGACACTGGGTATCACTGAGTTGAAATCACAACTTGGGTGGGTAGGGATTTGCTCCCCTGAACTGACCAGGTATGGATACACTCTCTCAAGTGCGGGCTGGGAGCAGATGCTGACTCTCGCATAGCCCATGCCCAGGCTGAGCTGGGCCAAAGGTGAGGTCTCTCCTATGACTAAGCCTGGGGCAGGAGAGGGCACTCACTTGAAGTAGTAACCAGCAGGCTTCAGGAAGGAAGTGGGCTCATTGGCCACAGACCACATCACAACGGCTGGGTGATTCTTATCCCTGCGCACCAGCTCCTCCATCACCTCCAGGTGGTGCTGCAGAGACGAATTGCTGTAGCTCTCACTGTGAGGCAGGGTGAAGAAAGGCAGAATGTCATAGCCTACCAAGCTAGTCAGGCTGAGCAGTGTGGGCTCTGGGCACTCACTTCAGCGTGATGCCCACGCCAGGGCTCTCATCGATGACCACGATCCCATAGCGGTCACACAGCTGCATCACCTCCTCTGCATAGGGGTAGTGGCTGGTGCGGAAGGAGTTGGCACCAAGCCAGCGAAGCAAGTTGAAGTCCTTCATCAGCAGTGGCCAGTCAAAGCCCTTCCCTCGGATCTAAGAGATAGCAGAGTAGAATGACCCCCTGCCTCTGTCCGATGCACTTCCTTCTAGAGCTAGACCCTCAAGAGCCCTCTATCCAACCCAACCACAGGCCCCATCAGGTAGCGGTTTTGAGCAGTTGGCTTAACTACTCTGAGCTGCCCTCAACCGCTTCAGGGAGTATGAGGAAGATGAGAAATGTTCCCCACAGGGACCCAGGGACCCCCAACTCACATCCGCATCCTCATGCTTGTTGACCCCATGGAAATAGAAAGGTTTCCCGTTAATGAGGAACTGGCTCTCTGTGAAAGCCACAGTGCGAATCCCCACAGGGAGAGTGTAGAAGTCAGACACAGGCCCAGCTGCCGTCTCTGCAGTCAGCCTCACCTAGAAAAGCCAAGCACTGGCATGAAGCGTTCTCGATGGCCCCACATCGCCTGCCCATCAGCTGGAAGGCCCCTTGTAAACCACGGCGGCCCTCCTCTGGCACCGCAAGCAGAGAGATGCTGAAGTTACAGGCTTCTGGCATTAGCAAGGAGGAACCTTCACCCACCCTCCCCCTGGAGCCTGCTCTTCAAACTTGAGCCACCACACCGAAAGTTGAAAAAATCAGGTTGGGAACACTTCAATTCAAATGACTAGGAAGCTCAGAGGACCATGCCTGCCTGCCCACCTGTTCTGTAGCCCTGCTGAAGCCAGGTAAGGCTGCTGGATAGGGGCAAAAGGCCTCCCATAGCCTCGGTGCTAATCACCATTACCTCCAACGAGTACAGGTAGGCAGGGTGCTCATGCATCAGGTATGGCCACCAGAGATGGGCACTGGGCACCTGCAGCTGGCCCTGGCCCCCCATCCCCTGGGCCACGACTTTGCCTTCCTCATCCAGAAGATACACTTCCAGCTGGAAGTGTTCACTGCCCTGGACAAAAATCTGGTAATTCACCAGCCCTGTGGGAGACAAGGGAGATCAAACCAAAAAGGTGGTACATGTCCCGGGTTGTACAGATGAGAGTACCCTGCAGCCATCACTTTGAGGAGTCCACTTAGGCCCCGAGACCCCAGCCAACAACTGTTTATTTCTTGAGCTTGATCTGTGGTGAGGAGGGCTTGAGTGAGAGCAGCAGAGTGGAGACGGGACATGGGATCCCCATGTATCCTGAGCGATGTGATTTTAGGCGAGCTCTACGTTTCATTGGGCTTTATTTATTTCCTCACAAAATGAGGTCAGACCAGATGGGTATTTCTGAAGCCCTTGCCAGCTTTCACAGGCTGGATTTTAGTTTCTTAGGTAAATGGGAACCTGTGAGGTTTAAGAGAGGCTGGGAGAGCCTTTCTCCTGGGGCAACTTTCCAAACAGGGAACAGACCACTGTGGGCCTGGCTGAGGGCAGATCCTGCCAGGAGCCCTTACCAGTGTTTTGGTCCACGCTGGTGCCGATAGTGATATCATCAATGTAGGTGATGGGTGTGGTGTAGAGGAGCACAGGCCGGTGCAGTCCCGCATAGTTGAAGAAGTCAAAATTTGTGTTCTGGACAAAGTAACCTTTGGGGTACCTAGGGTGAGAGGATAATGGCCAACTGGGGCCTCGCCCTGAGGACGTCAACCTCACATCTGCTAAGGCTACTCTGGCCCTAGTGGGAAGACCACTGGGCAGGGTGGGGGTTGGGATGTGGGGGCAGGTGCTGCTCACCTGGAGGTATCTGTCTTGTAGACGATGGTCCCTGGTGGCAGGGTGTGGGGAGTGAGCGTGTTGTTGATGGCGATGGTAATGCGGCAGGAAGAGAGGGGCCCACTCTGGACCAGCTTACTGATGTCAGCCTCGAAGGGAAGATGGCCCCCCTCATGCTCTGCTACACGAACCCCATTCACCCACTGCAGACACAGGGAGATATGGGGAGGGGACAGCAGGCCAGAGCATGAGGAACAGGTGCTGCCATCTCAGGCACTCCATCACTGAGAGGTGTCTTCCCAGCTGCCACCTACCTCAGCAGCCTGATAATAGGAATGGAGCTCCAATGGAAATTAGGCAACCCTCCCCGACCCAGGGCACAGACCCCAGTGTGGGGAATGTGTATTCCCCCCACCCCCCGCACCCACCCCAGGAGGCAAGCTGTCAGGGAATAGCTGGGAGCCAGAGAGCCCAAGGCAGCCCCAAGAGTGCTCAGCAGCTGCACCTGCCCACTCGCCCTGCCTGCTGCTTGCTGCACTGACCACAATGGCGTAGTACTGGGCGCTGCCAATCCTCAGGACCACTCTTGTGCCCAGGTCCTGAGTCCATCGCTGGGGCAGGGTTGCCTCCCGTTCATACCACACCCAGCCAACAAAGCCACGCAGTTGCCCATCCTGGCCCACATCGTTGAAGCTGGAGGGAACCGGCATGTCCAGGGTGGGGCCCGACTGGGGAAAGAAGGGTAGGGATCAGGTCCAGACCACCTAAGACCAGGGCCCAGGCAGCCCCCTTCCCCAGAAGCCAGATCCCCCAGCAACCCTGCCTTTAAGAAGGCCTCTCCCAGACCCTGGCATTCCGGGCCACACTACCACTGTTATTCTTTACCATCAAGTGACCTATGCCTTTTATGGAGCTCATCTAATTCTCACGACTCCATGCAGTAGACCTCAGGCACTCATTCGTTCAATGGACAGTGTACAGTGAACACCTACGGTCCTGGTCTAGGTGCCAGGAATAAAACGGTGAACAGGCCTCTGCTGTCAGCTGATCAGCTCTGTGAGAAGTGTGGAGAGTGGCAGGGGACTATCTTAGGAGTCAGAGAAGGCCTTTTGGGGCCAGCACCCACGGAATACCGCCCCACAGACAATCCCTTGAACACCTCAGGTAGAAGGCAAGACAAGAGCAAGACAGGTGGCTCAGTGAGCCTGGCAGCAGCCTGGCTTTCCCACAGACATCTGATATTTGGCACGTGTGACCTCTGAGGAGAGGAGTATTTCATTTCCTCTGTCCTTCACAGCTGTATCTCCAGCATGACACAAGCCCTGCCACATAGTAGGAACTCAATAAATACTGACTAAACGGATGGATAACTTGCTGACGAGAGATCAACTGCTAGGACTGTTTGTGTCCAAGGGCTAGTGAGGCGAGTTCTTTCTGAAGGCAGCCAGCACCAAGCTCTCCACAAAAGGCGGTGAGCCCAGGGCCACAGTGCGGTCTGAATGAAGCAAGAAGGATCTGCAGAGACCAGACCCTAAGAGGAAGATGATCAAGTGACAGACGAAGGATGGCCGTGCACGGGCTGCTTTTGCTGAGGAAACTATGAGTGGCGCCCAGCCACTTCTTCCTCCCTTGATGAATGCTGGGCGGCAAAGCCCTAAAAACGAGCATGTCGAAAAGGTGAGCGCCATATGGGCACACAGGCCTGCCCTAGCCCCACTTCTCCATCGACCCAACCCAAGGTCAGCGGGGAGACCCGAGGTGGGATCCTTGGCTGGCTGGATTTTAAGCCCCGTCCTCTACCTGCACCTGGAACCCAAGGTCCTGCCTGCCAGGGCAGAACTGGTCCCAAGATGTCCAAAGCCCGTCCTCCTCCAGCTGCCCACCCTGCGGGATGCCATGGACCCTGCTCTGGCTCGGCCTCCCCTACTGGAGGGGCAGTGGGCGCCCGCCCCACACACGTTCGGTCCCAGAGCTGCCCTCCGTCCATGTGTCCTCCTTCAGAATCGTCAGACACCCTCTCCCACGCCTCCAAGATTGTTCGTTTTAACCGTCTGGACCGCAGCTCCGAGGTGAAGGGGAAGCATGCCCAAGCCTAGCTACAGGAGCTTCCCTGCCCCTGGAGCCCCCACCTCTCGCAGCGGCGTCCGGTACCACTGCTGCTCGAAGCCCTGGCGCCGGTTGTCGGAGAAGTCGGCGCGGAAGCTCCAAAGGCCATCCAGATCCTTGCGCTCTCGCGAAGCGCTCTCTCGGGGGTACAACATGCCCCCCTGCAGCGCCAGCCCGCAGCCCCAAAGAACCGGGCCGAGCACGGCCCAAGCCCTCGCCGTTCCCCGGACCATGGTTCCCGCGCGGCCGCCAGTCACTCGTCGCCGGGCTAAGAATGGTGCGGGAGGAGGGCCCAGCACCGTGTCCGGGGTCACGACCCACCCCTGAAGCCTCCGGCGCCATTTTGCTTTAAGGCGGGTTCCAGGCCTGGAGGAGTCGCTGTATGCGGGCCGAAGCGGAAGACGCGACCTGTCCTCCTCCCTGAGGGCGGCGGTAGGGGAAGGCCAGCGGGGAGCTCGAGGTTAGGACTTTGGGGAAAAGGGATCCCTGGCCCCCAGCACCAACCACGAAGGGCTGAGTTTTCCGGCTCTGCGCCCTCCCCGCCTGCCCGCGGTGTCCCTTCCTCTCCCCGCCCTCACATTACTGACTGCTTCCCCTACTCAGGGAGGCCAGTCGAGGGCCGCAGGCCAGAGTGAAAATCCGGGAAATGGCGGGGTTCCAGGCCCACTCCACGGCCACCCTCCGTTTCTTCAACGAGGCCAGCCCGAGACACCTTCGCTTGCTAATGCCTGTTGGATATCCAGTGAGTCCAGGCGAATTCTTTATCCTGCCTAGTGGAAAACCTTCCCACAGAGACACCTTTCCCGGGGACTAGGCCATAGGGTTGACCCTGAGATCACCTGGGCCCCAAACCCCTGCCTGGGACCCTGGGCTCCCTCTTGACACTGCAGGCACATAAAGGTGCAAGGAGAGGGGCTTATGGCCCCACTAACCTAACCTGGATACGACTCTTCTTGCAGTTACCTGATTTTTTAAATTATTATTTTTCACTTTTGCTCTGATTTCACGCTCACCTAAGCAAGTTTCTTGTAGTGGACCTTGATACTGGGAACAGAGTCCCCAGGACAGTAAAAATAAAATATTCTAGGAACTGACAAGGTCTAAAGGCTTACAATATGAAAACAAGAAAGGATGCAAAAGTATATACTCTGTGATCCTAATATTGTTAAGATTATACACACACAAATATAAATATGTGTGAGGTGTTATTATTGGTGTTATAGATTATTCTCATTTTGTTCCTCATACTTTTCTGATTTTTAAAAATCTTCTATGAAGAACGGCATTATTTTTATAATCAGAATCAAACCAACAGGTGTTTTTTAAAAGCAGCAAACAATCCTTTTTTCCACAGGAGGCCTACACACCACCGCTTGGGCTACCGCCATGTTTCTAATGATCTCTGAGACGTTCCAGCACATTTTGTGGCTACGCAACGACAATAGCCTTTGCCAACACTGCAATTAAGGGTGTGAGGTGAAGATGTGCTCATGTGGTTTTGAGGAAAGCAGACGTCGACCTCACCGAGAAGGCACGAGAGCTCACTAAGGATGAGGTGGAACGTGTAATCACCACTATGCAAAATCCACACCAGTACAAGATCCGAGACTGGTTCTGAAACAGACGGAAGGACGTGAAGGATGGGAACTACAGCCAGGTCCTGGCCGATGGTCTGGACAACAAACTCTGTGAAGACCCGCAACGACTGAAGAAAATTACACCATTTCTGGGGACTTCGAGGCCAGCACAGCAAGACCACCGGCCGCCGAGGCTGCACTGTGGGTGTGTCCAAGAAGAAATAAATCTGTAGGCTTTGTCTGATAATAAATAGTTTCTACACTTTAAAAAATCAAATGAAAATAAAAACAACAAACAATAAATTGATTTTTCATTTATCCACAAGTCTTTATTTAGTTAGTTCAAGCTGATTTTCCCTGAGGGATGGAGTGAAGAAATAGAATGGATTCACTATAAACAAGCTGATGAATTACTAAAAATCAAGTAGGTTAAGGTATGAGGAAACAATTGTATTCTTTTTTTAACTAGCCCGGGAACTTAAACTTTTGAACTTTCCAGTCCTGAGCCAATACTTGGATATACATCAAAAATCCAGATAACCCTTTGATTGCTCCCTAAAGGACTAGGAAAGAATATTCACATATCCAGACCAACATGTAGAAGACTACCATCTCAGGCCAATCCAAAGGCTAAGAATGGAGGGCTGAGTCTGCTAAAGAATGTGCTTTTCATTTTAAGAACTCTTAGCGTTTCTTTCTTCCTTGAAGCACTCTGCGTATTGCCTAGTAGTGTTTCTGGTTTGTAAATTTTAAGGCCCTTGATAGTTCTTTATACTTTGTTTCTAGCCAAAGCCTCCAGACTCTTTTTGAGTTTGTTTGACACTACCATCTAATGGGAAGGGGGAGAAGGAGAATAGAGAACTGATAAAACAGTTTCTGAACTTCTGAACCCGAAAAACAGATCCTGGTGGGTAAAGCCCATTAGCCAGTTTTCTTCCCCTACCTAAGTTGGCAGCCTTATACAAATATATGAATCTGGAAGTATAAATCTGGGAGTTGTCAGCACTGAGAATGGATGAAGTCACCAAAGGAATAAAGGCAGGTAGAAAATGGATCAAAAGATAATCCCTGAGACACCCCCCACCAAACATTATGAGTACACGAGATGAAGAGGAGGAATGAGCAGGTCCCTGTCTCCTTGAGGATAAATCCAAACTCCTTAGCATGCTTTGTCATGATCTGACCCATTCCTGGCTCCCATGTTCCTGCATGCCTCTGTGCTCGGCTAATGCTTTTACCTCTGCCTAGCAGCCCTTCCTCCTTGGCTAGTTAACTCTTCCTCATCATTCTCATTCTTCGACATTCAGTTCAGACATCTTCATCTTTACATTCCTTGGCCCCCAAGTCGTCCCCCACCCCCCACCCGCCACACACTCTGAATTCACTAAGGAATTTGGCCCTTGGCTCAGGCCCCTTCTCCATCCCACTCACGTTCCTGTGAGTGGCCTTAGTTCCGTGACCTCCTTGACTTTTTCCCATGGATGCTCATTTACTAGACTACACTGTAGATTATTTCATTTCCCAAGACTCCACTACTTCTGAGATTTTTCCCAGCCTACAAGCTCCTATTTTCACATCTCCATTTACTCTAAACTTACATCTTTATCAGACTAAAGCTCTCCATTTTTCTCTGAACGAAGCTGTCCTCTCCTGGTTTTTCTTCAAAGTCCTCTGAAGATCTTCACCAACACCTTGTGTCTCCGTGGGGTCAATCACCACTCCATAGCTTTTCTTCTGGAACATCTTCATACCTGCTTCCCCTTTTTTCTTTCTCACTTGTTGCCAGCACCCACCTTGGGGGATCTTCTCTTCCCCAGACCCCTCCCCTCCCAATGAGACTAGCTCTCTCTCTCTCTTGCTCCAAAATATGGGCGCACAAACTCTCTCTATTCTGACTCACCTGGCAGTAGCTCTGCAGAAGAAGAAAGAGAAACCGAGGTAACAAATGTGGGAAGTTACTGATTTCTAACTCTCATGGACAGTTCCTGCCTTTATTTTGAGTCTTTTCTCAAATATCTGTCACACGACTTGCCTGATAGCCAGCAAATGATGTGTCCCCTTGACTTCCAGTGAACAGTTTGAAAATCTAAAGTGGCCTTGAGGGACTAATTCCTCCCTGGCCTGAAATAAGCCCCCCAGGGCATTTCCTCCTAACCTAAATTGCTAAATCCAACCTTTTTCATCTTCATTCCAGTTTATCTGGATAAGGCAATAGATACATGAACTCATCCTTAAAACTCAGCAATATCTCAATACAGCCCATGACAATACCGACACTTCCTGACTGCCCTTCACTTGACCCATGGGATTCAGGAGGGCCGGACAGAGGATCAGGCAGGGTGTGCCTGAGAGAGACCCCCAAGACTCCAGAGTGATGGGGGACCAAGGAAAAGAACAAACCCTGTGTGGAGAGCTGACTTGAGTCAAAACGTCCCTGCTCAATCATTCCTTTCAGGACAAATGTGAGTTCCCTACAGAGGTGGATTAACGTTGAAGCTAAAAGTTTAAGTTTTAGGGCCCCTCACTTGCCAGAGCTCCTTCTATAGGCCCTAAGAGGGGTGCTAACAATTGTTCCTAAGAGGGATGCTAACAATCGCTCACATGGTACAGCAGATATCTCTGGTGCCCTATGTCCTGTCCCCTCAGCAGCCTCTGATTTCTGCCAGAGCGGAATTCCCTGAAAGTGCAATTACCAATGACCGATTCCATGAAAGCTTAGTCTCACTCCCTGCCACATCGTCCTACCCCAAGCAGGCTCTAAATTGCTAAATTCTGCTTCCGCAACAGAGTTGAGAAGTGGGGATGAAATGGGTATTAATAATCTGGAGACACCTCATCCATAGGGACACAGGAAACATCGGAGGAATGTTTCAGCCTTTCCATCTCTAGGAAGGCAACTCTGGGAGACATATACAGTCAAGGGGTGACCTTGATAGTGCACTTTGATATCGGTTTTCCTTTTTCTCTGTCTTACTCTTCCTGCTGCCATACTCCTAAAATGACTTCCCAAGTAAATGCCTGCATCTAATAGATCTGTGTCTTAGGATCTGCTTTCAAAAGAATCCAACCAGAAGTAGCTCTAGAAAGCCACTCCTCAGGATGGACTCTGGAACTAGACAACCTTCTGGTCATTGAGCAAGGACCGGATTGTTGCTCTAATAAGTAGAGTGATAGCTCCTGGGGTGTTGTAGCATTATAATTACTAAGACTCTTACCTGTTGTGAATTGAGAGAAGGTACACATGCAAGGGGAAACCCTAGGTCATGTGATGATATAATGAGAAGTCTCTGATCCAGAAAAGGCCCTCACCCAATCATGCTATCACCCTGATCTTGGACTTCTAGTCTTTAGAACTGCGAAAAATAGATTTGTTGTATAGAAGCTACCCAGTGTGTAGTATTTTTGGTACAGCATCCTCAACAGACTAAGACAGTCTAGCTAAAAGTCGGACGATATTGTCGATCTTTTCAAAGAACGAACTTTTTGTTTCATTGATTTTTTTCTCTTCAAATACCATTTTTTGGGTCACATGATTTAACTCATAATAGTAACCTTATTAAAAATAGGGTCCTTGCAGATGTAATTAGTTAAGATGAAGTCATCTGGATTAAGATGGGCCCTAAAGCTTTTCATCTTTTACCATTGAGTATGATATTTGCTGTGGGTTATTCATCTATGGCTTTTTATTATGTTTAATTAGTGTCCTTCTATTCCTAATCTTGTTTTTATCATGAAAGTGTTAAATTTTGTCAAATGTTTTTTTCTGCATCAACGAAGATGATCATGTGATTTCCCTTTTCTTGTGTTTTTCTTTTCCTCTTCTTAATGTCGTATATTATATTGATTTTTGTATGTCAAATCATCTTGCATTTCAGAGGAAAATCCCATTTGCTCATGGTGTATGATCCTCTTATGAAGGGGAGTTAGCTATTAAGAGGTTTTTGTTAAACTAGTACATGAATGTTCTTAGCAGCTCTACTCACTTCCATCAACTGACTACTGGTTAAACAACAGCTGGTATATCCATTCAATGAAGTATTATTCAGCCTTTGAAAAGAAACGAAGTTCTGATACATGCTACAAGATGAATGAACCTTGAAAACATTATGCTAAGAAGCCAAGCACAAAAAGCCACATATTATATGTATCCATTTACATGAAACGTCAAATAGATACGTCCATAGAAACAGAGAGATTAGTGGTTTCCAGGGGTTTGGGGGAGATCAGGTTGGTAGCTTGAAGGTGTGAAAGTTTGGGTTTAGCTGTTATAGGGAGGGGAAGGAAAGCTGAGCAATAATTGAAAAACTGAATGTTTGGCTGAGCTTATAGACCCAACCTTGAGCATTCAGATGGCTGCAGGAATTGGGAAGAGTTTGGGATTTAGAGCAAGTTGATGAGTTTGCAGAATTACTGTAGGCAATGTGGCGGCGGCTGCTGAGGCAGGGTAGGCTGGAAGAACCAGTAAACTTTCAAGAAAAGGAAGAAAGTGAGTCCCATAAATTCTAAGCAAACTAATGAGCATTCAGAACAGTGTATGGCACATGTAGATATACTCATTTGTTAAAAATAATAGTATTTTTATATCAGGTTTATTGAAGTATAATTCATATACCATGCAAAGACAATTCAATTGGGTACGAAGAGTCTTTTCCACAAATGGTACTAAAACGAAGGGATTTCCACACGGAAAAGAATGTAGCTGGATCCTTTCCTCACACCATATACAAAAATTAACTCAGACCTAAGGAGCATGAAGTAGTACCTAATTTCGGTTTTGATTTGCATTTTCCCAACAACTAAAGATGTTGAACATCTTTTCATGTACTTATTGGTCACTTGTACATTTGGAGAATACTTTGACCATTTTTAATCGGGCTGTCTTTTTATTGCGGCATTATAAAAGTTTATTTTATATTCTGGATACTAAACCCTTACCAGATGTATGACTTACAAACATTTTTCTCCCATTCTGCGGATGTCTTTTCATTTCCTTTGGAGCACAAAATTTCTTGCGGGTTTCCTTCTTGGGTGATGAAATATTCGAAAATTGATTGTGGTCATGATTGTACAACTCTGAACATACTAAAAACTATTAAACTGAACACCTTAATAGAATTTGCTTTGTGGCATGTTTATTATATCTCAGTAAAGCTATTATTAAAGAATGAAACAATGAGTAAAAGGAATGGATAATGTGCATTTAGAAAATAAACTCGTAGGTACTGGGACCCAATACAGTTTCACTTCAATACGAATTCTATAAAACTAATAAAACTAAGTTCGGCGCTTTTTGGAAACTTTTGATAACATCCTTGATCTCTTTTGGACCTGGATAAGGTAATACTCTAACAGAGACTATTTGAATTTTAGCAAGATATTTGAAAAAGTCTTTTATGATTCGTTTTTGAAAAAAATGTAGAACGGATGACAGCATTACTCGGTAGAATCCTAGTTGGGTGAGTAAACATGTCCTTCAAATACCAATGAAAGGTAAGCTAGGAGAGTCTCATATTACATGCCATCAGTCTTCGGCCACAGCCTTTCTCTCAAAATTGTTTTTATTAGTGATTTCAAATGAGAAAAATAGATGAAATCCTGGACAAATTTTGCAGAAGTGAGAGAACCAAGCCAACTTTAACTGCATGAATTAATTACACAAAGGAAAATTTTAGTTTGCACTTTTTCAAAAAACTATGAGACATAGTTCCACAGTGCTCATGTAGAATATACCTCTGGAGTTTTGTTGACTCGAAGTCTACCACCTTTGTGACTGCCACACATGTAGTGCAATCTCAGTGCTTCAATAGGGCATTACTCATCTTTTTGGGTACCATAAGCTACTAAACTAACAGCCATTGCTCCCTTCCTGTCTTCCTTAGTTATAGACCCTGATTTTGTTCAGAAGACAACAGGCTCAGTGAAGTGGGTCCTGCCCCAATACACAATGGATAATTAAAGTTTAGAATAAGAGCTAATAAGACAACCTCATTCCTTTTTGCCAGGCGCTTGCTTTTCAGCATCCCTTGCAGCCAAGAGTAAAAGATGCAAGAAAAAAGAGAGAGAGAGAGAGAGAGAGAGAGAGAGAGAGAGAGAGAGAGAGAGAGAGAGAGAGAGAGAGAGAGAGAGAGAGATTGGGATAAAAACTGTTAAGCAAACAGAAACCAGGACTTGGTGATTTGGGAAATTTTCAGCTTTGCAAAAATCCTAAAATTAGGAGATTCACTGTCAGGAAAGCATGCTTTAGAAAGCCTAGGGTATGGTTGGACAACTTTTTGCTAATGCCTGGAAAGGATCAAAAGGTCAGAATATTCTGTCGAGTGTGCTCTTTAAAAAGGGTTGGCACATGACTCATGGATGCCCTGAGATATCTCAGCAGAAACCAGAAATAGAGATGGAATTATCTAGTAAAGATCTGTGGAGGAACCTACTGTCTAATGAAGTGAACTCCTGTGACAAACACAGGAAACCCACAAAGTTCTTGAGAATGTTATACCAGCAAAATCACTACCAGCCTCGATTAAAAGGAATAGAGAGGAGAAAAATAAAGAAGGCTTTCAAAGTTCTTTCAGAATTCTACAGGCAGAAAACAGACCGATATGCCATTCAACTGTAAGCATGTACTATACTTTAGGAAGAAGAAACTGAGGGTAGTGGTGCAGGCCCAGAGGGCAGAGCCAAGAGCCACGGAGGATTATTCCTAGGCCATGAAATCTAATGGAGTTTTCCACATTGGATTCCAAAGTTGCTTGGAACCACTGACTCATTTTGTCCTTCCATTTTCTTCCTTTTTAAATTGAAATGTCTATAACTATTATCCTATGCCTAAACGAGCATTGTATTTGGGGAGTAATTTGTTTCTTGAGTTTATTATGTGTGAACTTACCACAATCATGAGTTTCATAGGCTCCTGGAGAATTTTGCCCCAGGATGAATCGTACCCAGTCTCACTCTATCGTACCTAATTTAGGTGATGAAATATGGGACGTTTGAACCGATGAGATTTTGATGAAATTTAGAACATGAGTTGATGCTGTAATGGGTTGAGACTTTGGGGGAACTTGGGATGGAGTGAACGTATTTTGCATATGGGATGGATGTTCATCTTTGAGAGCCAAACAGCAGAATGTAATAGACTGAATAACCCTCCAAAGATGTCCATATCATAAACTTCCAAACTTGTGAATGTTATCTAACACAGTAAATGGAACTTTGTAGATGCGACTCAGTTAAGGATCTCGAGAGATTATCTTAGTGTATCCAGGTGCATCGAAAGTAACTACAAGAGTCCTTACAAGAGGCAGAAAAATCAGTCAGAAGATATGACAACGAAAGCCCAGGGTCAGAGTCAGAGAGATTTGAAGATGTTACACTGCTGGCCTTGAAGATCGAAGAAGGGGCTACAAACCAAGGAGTACAGGTACCTCTAGAAACTGGAAAAGGCAAGGAAACACACTCTCCTCCAGAGCCGCTGGAAGAAGCATTTCCTGCTGACACTTGTTTTGTCTCAGTCGAATCCATTTCAGACTTTTGACCTCAAGAATTATGTTGTATTAAGCCACCAAGTGCGTGGTAATTTGTTCTAGGAGCAATAGGAAACCAATATAAGGTTATACTGAGCCTTGGTGTAAAAAAAATTTAAAGTAGACAAGAGACAAAGATTAGGCCAGTTGGTAGCAGAATAGAAACAGACATGGGCAGAGTTTGGAGAAAAGCTACATAAACTCTGCTCTCCCTGAGCTATGAGAGGCTCATTCCTTTTGTTCAGATCAGACCACATGTGGCCAGGACCACTCGTGGGAAGCACTGGGAGGCTGATTCTAGTTCAGGTTAATGGGGAACTTTTCATAGGATTGTCTGAAAGTAGAGTTCCCAATTAGATAGGAGTGTGCCCCATTGATGCAGGTGGTAGATCAGGCTTCGTTCCCTGTGTCACATGTATTACAATTGCTGTTTTAATCCTATCGGCTGTTCGATGGACATTAAGTCCCTCCTTCATTTCTGAGACTAGATCTTAGGCATTCTCTGGATCAGCAATTCTGACGATAATGTGCACAAGAAGCACCAGGGAAGTTTGTTAAAATGCAGATTCCGAATCAGGGCAGCGTGGGACCCAGGGGAGGCTGACGTTGCTGATCTGCAGCAAGTTTAACCAAGTTCTAGAAGCCAGTGATCATCAAACTAGAGCACACATCAGCAACACCTGAAGAACTTGTTAAATCGGTTCCCTAGGCCCCAGAACCTGATTTAGAACGTCTCAGTGGAGCCTGCGAGTTTCCATTTATAACAATTTATGACACTTATTCCAGGTAGTAAGTGTCAGGAACCAAATTTTGAGAACCATTACTCTAGAACAGGGGTCCCCAACCCCTGGGTCGCAGACTGGTACCGGTTCGTGGCCTCTTAGGAACTGGGCCGCACAGCAGGAGGTAGGTTAACGGCTAGCATCACCACCTCAGCTCCAGCTCGGACCATCAGGCGATAGATTCCCACAGGAGCACAGCTCCCTGGTGTCAAAAAGGTTGGGGACTGCGCTCTAGATTTTACCTGTGACCTGTAGCTCTAACCCTTTATGGATTTTAGTGTTGCGTCCCCACTGCTGAAGTTTTGCTTCTTTAGTCTTTTCACTGCTCCCAGAATCACTTGGGAGGGGTTATCGTTCTTGAGTTTAGCTTGTTTGTCTTTGTTGTTAATAAAGTGTAAATTTCAGACATTTCTTATCGGGACTTTGGTGAGGTTCCCGTAAAAGAGGTCTCTGCACCTCCACTGGCTCTGGGGACTCACTGCTAGTGAACACTTACTGTGTGCCAGGCCTGGCCTCAGGCCCCTTGCTGACTCAATGTGACAACCCCTCCTTTGTCTGTGATCCTCCATGGTTAGTGCCTGGGAATTAACTGCACATCACTCTCTAGGGTGGAGAAGGTGTCTTCTTAACCTGTGCAGGAAGCTCGCCTAGGGCCGGACATCACACACCAAATATCTCATTCCCCTCAGGAGGGCAATGGTATGCTGTAGTTGTGCATGACGGTCCAAGGAAGGGTGGGTTAAGCAAGGGCAGAATGGGAGCAGAGGAGCCTAGAGGGCACTGGAAGGAAGATGGACAGGGACTGACTGGGTTAACCAAACCCATCAGGTCCCACCAGGGCTCCAGGGAAGCCACTCCTGCCATGACACCCAGGCAAGTCACTGTGAAGCCGTGGAATGAGGGGGGGCGGGAGGGGGAGCCTGACCGGAGCAGAGGCTCTGACGAGATGGCTATGTTCTCTCCTCCCTTCCCCACCGGGGAGTTGCCATCCTTGCCGTCTCTCCACTTCCTTGATGACCTCCACTGCCCCTCAACGGACCCCCCAAAAGCCCACCGCTGAGAGAGACAGGCTAGGCAGGAAATGCAGCAGCCTCCTCTCGGGCCCATTTTATTTGAGAGCGGGATGGGGAGGAGGCTAGGCCTGTTGTGCCCGCAGCAGTGCTCGCACCTGGCCAATCTGCCAGTCGACACTGGAGCGGGCGGTGCCACCCAGGGCAGCATACTGCTCCACACTGTGCCCATAGTCCCACACACGGCTCACATCACCAGAGAACAGGTGGCTAGGGGAAAAAAGGAGATGGGCTAGGGCAGCCCAGCCACTCCGGCCTCAGGCGACCCAGCCTCGTCCCCTGGGAGGCAGGAGAGGGAGAAGAAGAGGGGCTGCACCTGATGGTCTGTAGCTCCTGCAGCGACAGCTGGTTGAGGGTGACCCCTTTAGTCTCAGCCAAGAACACAGCTTTCCCAGAGGCCTCGTGGGCTTGACGGAATGGCATCTACGGGCGCCAGGTGGAAGGCAGCGCTGACACAGGCTGCCTCTGCTCCCTGGTCTGCTCTGGGTGCCCGCGCCCTCCTTGACCACCCCTGGTGAAGAGTGGCGGGGGCGGCATCGCTGTTCCGTCACCCATCCACCCCAGGAGCCCCACACATACCCCTTTGCGGACCAGGTAGTAGGCGAGGTCAGTGGCCAGCATGTCAGGACTAAGAGCCCGCGCCATGTTCTCAGGGTGAATCTGGGGGCACAGGCATGGGAATGATAAGTCCCGGGGACCCTGGGGCCTGAAGGTGCCAGCCCCAGGCATATACCCTCAGTCAGGATGTCCCCTGCCTCGGAAAGATCCACTCTCTCCCACTCTGTTCTGCTCTCTCTGCTCTAGCTATCTTTTCAAAATTGTCGATAAGTTTTAGGTGTGCTACTGGGGTTGCCTTTAACTTTTCAGAGTCCTTATCTTTAGCATGCATCAGAATCACCTGGAGGATTTACCAGAAATACAAATCGCTGTGCCCTACCCCTGGAATCTCTGATGCAATAGGTCTAGAGCGAGGCCTAGGACCGACTACTACCAAGTTCTTAGGTGATGCTGATGCCGCTGGTCCCAGAAGCACACTTTGAGGACCACTGCTTTATAGACACACCCTGAACTATTTAGAGATGTAACGATATGAAGGTGGGGATTTCTATCAAAAAGGGTGGGGGGTGGGGGAGAGGGTGATAGTAGGTAAAGATAGCTGCTGAAGCAAGAACGGCCATGAAGTGATTATTGTCAAAGCCGGGTGTTGGTATGTAGGGTTTGTCATGTAGTCACTCAGCTGTTGTATACTGAAACTTCCCCTAATAGAGGATTACAAAGGAAATCTAGTCAGGCCAGATGGTGGGACTCCTTGACTCTAACCCACTGCCATGCTATTGCAGCAGCCTGAATTTTGTCCCTTCACTGTTCCTTAAGGGAAGGAACAAGCACATACCCCTCTCCCTGCCCCAGGTCTTCTGGACCACCTCTCAAGATTACCCTCCTGGCATGCCCGCCCGAGTTTAGGGACCTTGGGGAGAAGAGGCATATCTTGCCTGCAGCGTAGAGATGACGCCAGTGGCCACCTGGAGGACGGCACTCATGGTATCTGACACTTCAAACACAGCTTCCTTATCCTCCTGGTAGGCACATGGCAGGACGTGAGGGCCCAGCGGCCACATCCCCCACCGGGGCACCCTCACTCCCTTCCACTGGGAACACTCAGCACCTTGCACACCCCTCACCGAGGGAGGAGAGAGAGCTCTCAGGGTAGTCAAGGGCCTGTAAGTGCCAGGGCCCTGTAACTAGCATGCGGTGCATGTGCAGTTGGGTGCCCCCTGCCCCAGGTTTGCACCTGTAAGTCCTTGTTGTAGGTGCTTGGAAGTCCCTTGAGCGTCATCAGAAGTCCAGCACACTGAGGGAGGAGTGAGGATCAGGAGGCTGGACCTCGGAGCCCATCCTGGAAGTTCCCTCAGGACCCTCCAGGTCAGCCAGAGGCCCTGCCCCACTGCCTGCCCTTCTCACCCGTCCAAACACTCGCCCCGCCTTGCTCCGGATCAGCTCCAGGCTGTCTGGGTTTTTCTTCTGGGGCATCAGGCTGCTTCCAGTGCTGGGGACAGAGATGCTGGGGCTCAAGGGGCTCTCCTGCCCCTTGGCTGGTCTGATGACTAGGGTGAAGAGGAAGAAAGTCATGCTGGTGGGAGCAGAGCTGGGACAAGGCAGAGTGCCGCCTTACCTGTAGGCATCTGAGAGCTGCACAAAGCTGAATTCCTTGGTGCCGTAGAGGATGAGATCCTCAGCCATCCTGCTGAGATGGGTCATGCACAGCGAAGCCCAGAACAGGAACTCAGCTTGTGGGAGGAAAGGGAGAGCAGGCTCTCTGGTCACCAGGCCTCTCTTGCTCCTAACCCAGCCTAGAGAATCTCCAGGCAGACCATGAGGGTTGGGGGCTGGGGGGGAGGAAACTGGAGAGAAGCCAGGGCTGGCAAACAAAGGTGGGGAACAATCCAGAGAATAGGTGGGTTGGTCCCCAGGACTCACCCACAAAGTCTCGCTCACTGGTGGCATCCATGCTGTTGATACTGATGGCCCCGAAGTTCAGTTCTGGACGAAGGGGAAAAGTGGAAGGCAATAGGGCTGGGCTGGAGGGCAAGGAGGGGCCACTGCGACCAGGAATGAGGTTGCCCACCTACCTCCCCAGGGACCCCTTTCAGAGTGGAGGGAGGGAGAGGGTCTCTTGTACAGGACCCAGGAGGGAGGCGGAAACCCCGAGTCTACCCAGGGACATGCAATCCCACCACAGGCCTTCCCTTGTCTCTCTAACTTCAGTGTCCATAGGTAAGAAATGAAGGTGTCGCCCAGACCCCTGCCCTCTTTGCAAGACCCGGTGGGAGCTGATGGTGATCTCCCAAAGAGCGGGGACTCACCTGCTTGGAGCAGCTCCCGATTCACACCCAGAGGATTGCCTGCAATGGCCCCACTGCAGGGACAGGGGATTCTGAGTGACCAGGGCTCCTGGCAAACACGCCCTGACACGTGCACGCATGCACACCCAGAGCTGAGCTCTGGTTGTCAGGGCTACAGCCCCGTCAGCTTGGCGTCTGACACTTGTCCCCATGTAGGGGACATAGCAGGCTGTGGGCAACTGGCTGGCTCTCTGGAGCTGCTCTGGAGAGCCCTGCCCTTGCTCTGACATACTTGCTAGCTTAGTTGTTCACATTTTAGAGAGAAATGTGAGTCCATGCAGGGTCCCTGGCTTTCTGTTCCTCTCTGTCCTTCCTGGCTCCTCTTCTGTCAACTCTCAAGGGCCATGCTAACTATGTGGCAGCACCTCTCTGCCTCCGCCCTTGGCGTCCTGGGACCTAACTCACCTCCCTAGGGGCAGGATGTTGATCCGCTTCTGCACCTCCAGCAGCCTCTCAGAGTCTCTGGTCAGTGCCACGGCATGGCTGTGGGAGCCAGGGGTAAGGAAGGTCAGAGCAGCCTAGGGGCCCTCCCTTCCATCACGGTTCAAACTCACCTCAGGATCCAATGGCTCCAGCGGATGGGCTGAGCCCTCTGCAGGTGTGTGTACCCTGGGAAGAGGATGTCACGTTCCCTGTAGAGGAAGAGCAGGAGCGGGGGCCTGAGGGGCTCAAGAGGCTCAGGCGAGGCCTGCCTGTGACACCCGGACTCTGCAGGCCTGGGCCCTTCCAGGGAAAAGCACGGCAGCCTACAAAGGATCTGCCTGCATGAGCGACCGAGTGATCTCCTGGAGACAAACGTTGTAAGAAGGCCCCACAACTCTGGTCAGAAGTGGGCCAGAGCTGTAGGGCCTCCTGGGGGCAAGGCTTGGATTACACCTTCAGCTTGGGTCTCTACAACTCGAAGCAAATCTCAGAAGAGTCCAGGGCAGGGGAGGAGGTGTACAGCCAGGGTACCACCTGGTGGTGGCAGCCATGTTTGTGAGCATGGGAGAAGCTCCCAAGGAACCCAGAAGACCTGGGAGCACTTCAAAGTAGGTAGGGCAGAGGTGCTGTGAGTGGTGGTTCTAATTTGTATTTTTAATAAACAGCTTTATTGAGATATGACTCACATACAATTCACCCATTTAAAGTATACACTTTAATGTACAACCACCACCACATCAATTTTAGAACATTTCACTACCCTCAAAAAGAAACTGTATTCATCAGCAGTGCCTCCTCATTTCTCCCAGTCCCTACAAGGTGATACTGCTTGTTTCCCCCCAACTGGTGAGGCCTGTGAAACAGGGGTAACAGAGAATTGGGGAAGAGGAGGGATAAGCCCTGTCTCTGATACCAAATACAGACATCTCAGCAGTCAAGGCACAGAAGCCAAAGCTTGAGATGAGGCTGTGGGGAGGGAGCCTTCGGCTCTGTTCTTTTCCGGCCATGCTGGGTGAGGATGAAGGACATGGGGCACAGGCAGGCTGAAGAGTGACTCTGGCTGCCCCAGCACTGTCAGCCTCTTTCTTCGGGATTCAGGGCACCTGCCCAGTGCCTTACTTTCTTGTTTATGAATCTTCAAAAGGTGAGCTTGCCTGCTGTGCTAGGCTGGCATGGGGGTAGGAAACACTGCAATAAATGCCCTGCTCCCGGCTGCTCTGCCTCACTCAGTCCAGGAGTTCTGGGATCCCCTGGACCCTAGGGCCTGGCTCCCTTACTCTCTGCATCCCTGCCACTTAGGTCTGCTATTCAAACTATCTCAGGAGAGAAGAGATTCTGGCTGCCCTCATGCCCCTCTCTGCCACCTGGGTGTCCCCAGGAGACTCACGCCTCTGCCCGATCCACCATGGTTCTGATGAGCTCCCAGAGGAGAGCAGAGAGTGTCGAGCAGTTCTGCCGCATCCACAGCCTGAGATCTGTGACCACCTGTGGGGGGGAGGAGGTGGCACTCAGGGAGACAGATGTGTGGCTTCTCTGGGGAGCCGGGACCTCTACAGAACTCAAACTCTGTTGTCTGAGCTCCCCAAGGTTGGGAAGCACAGGGTGGGGGGCGGAGGGGCTGGTGGCACCTGGTCATTCCGACTTCGTCCTGTGTGCAGTTTCCCTGCTGTTTCACCAATGAGCTCCTAGAGGTGGAGGGAGGCATGGGTCAGGGTCTGCTGCTCACTCATGGCCCAGTGGGGCCTGCCCAGGTAAATGTGCTTCCTCCCCACCTATATCCCACCCCAACCCCCCCCCCATATCCCGGGGCCTTGGTCTTGGTCTCGCCCAAGTCTCTGCCATCTCTGCTGAGGCCTCCTGTTCTGAATTCCCACCTGTACCTCATCCAATGACAAAGGGAACAGAATAATTGTTGCTTATGCTCAAAGTGGCCCAGGGAAAGGCAGAGAGAGGAGGCCAGAGAGGTGGGAGACGGTTGTACCTTCAGACGCCGCTCATTGGCCGTATGGATGTCCTCATCATTGGGGTTCAGTTTGAAGGTGCCCTGGGCCCACTCCTCAGCTACCTATAGCAAATGGCAGCGACTCGGGGGTCAGGCAGGCGGGCATCATCGGCCAAGAGGGCCCAGCCCTGTTCCCACTCTCACCCTGACCACTGACTGTTCCTGTATTGGAGCTGAGTCCTGGGAGCGCTCCACAGGAAGGATCTGTGTGCTCCCACCCCCCAGGGAGCATCTCAGGCCCAATGCACCTTTGCCCATGAGCCATGAGGCCATGGGGTATCAAAGGGTGACAAGAGACAGTGAGCACAGCACATGGGTAAAGGGCATCTCTCTAGGTGTATAATCATAAAAACTGAGGAGCTTGGGATGATACCGTAATCTGCACTCGGAGATTTGGTGGGAGCCAGGGCCATAGGGAGGGGCTCTTGGGTGGGCCTTGGGGCGTGGGGAGTACCTTGTCCAGGCCATGGAGTATCTGGTCCATCTCAACCTTGGTGAGGAGCCCTGCTTTCTCCAGGCCTCGGCTATAGGCCTTGCTGCCCTGCACATCCACTTCCCACAGGTGTCGGTCGTAGGTGATAGACGAGTTGAACTTCTCCATGATGGGGTCCACTGCACCCACAAACCGGCCACCCCACAGCTTCCCACTCTGGCCAGGAGAGCAGGAGCTATTAATACCCTTTTCCCCATCGAGAACAGTGCCTCTTACAAAGGGCCCTCAGGAGAGTTATCAAGTGAGATGGCGGTGGGAGCCAGCAGGCAGGATTATTCTCACTGGACAGATAAGGAAACTGAGGCTCAGAGAGAGTCAGGAACTTGTCCAAAGTCACTCAGGGAGTGACTGTGGGAATGTGGCTGTGCACTGAAGTTAGGGCTCTTTCTCACCACATGAGACTGCTCCAGGGAAATGGTGGCAGGGTACAAGATACTCCCGAGACCACGGCAAAACTTCTGGGGCCTTTCCTGCCACTGACCAACGTGAGAGGTCACTCTGGAATCCAGAGTTTGAATCCAGCTCCGATGCACCAATGATAACAGTAGTAATACTGGCGCAACACACGCCGAATTCTCACTGTTTGCCAGGCACCATTCTAATTGCTCGCCATGCACTGACAGCAACCCTCTGAAGTGGGTACCGATACCATTCCGCTACAGAGAAGGGGAAACCGAGGCACAGAGCAGTTATGCGTTTTGCCCTCACTGGGGGTCGGGGGTGGGGGGATAGAGCCAGGTCTGCAGCCCAGCAGTCTGAAGTCACAGCCCACGGTCTGAACCCCACATCCTGTCAGGACATCTCTGCCAGCTCTCCTGATCTGGACTTTTGCTGTAGAGGCAGGCAAGGAGGCACCTGAGGGGCCCAATCAGGCTCGAGTTATCTGCATGTCCCATACTTGGGGCAGGGCCTAGGTCTCAACACCCACCACATTTTTGAAAAGCGCCCCTGACACACCCATTATCACTGGCCTTCCAGGAGGTCACTAGCTGACCCTCTGCCCCCCAGGAGCCGAGGGCAGAGGAATGGGATAGAGACATGTCTGCTTTGAAAGAGGGCACAGGCCAGGGCATAGGACAGATGGGGGGTGGTGCAGAACACTTGAAAATCAGTCCGAGGGCCCAGAGTGCCAAGGATCAGAGGAGAGCGTGCCGGGATGGAGGTGTGCATAATACTTCACTGGCATCTTTTCTGTGGAGTGGGGTTTAAGTGGCCACTGGGGATACGTCCTCTTCTGTTCCCCTGTAATGTCCCGGGCCTCTGTTAGTCACCTGACCATGGGCATGTTATATAATCTCTCTAAGCCTCGGGGTTGATGAATTTTGATAATATTTGCCAAGTGCATACATAGCACAGTGCCTGGCACTCAATAAGGACTCAGTAAATTCTAGGTATTACTAAGGAAAAGGCCGAAGACTGCCGAGGCCAGGGTGTGCCTTAGCTTGGCTTCTATGTGCACCATGGGGCCTCTACCATGCTCTGGCCCCAAGCTCTGAGCTGACCCCTCAGTTGCCTTGGCCAACAGAGGACTCTGCCCTGCAGAAACAGCCCCCGCTCCTTTCGATCTGGGACTGCCCTTTACTTCTCTGCTGCCCCAGCAAGCCTAGATCTCCAGCAAAGCACTACTTGGGGCCCCAGTTCTGACTACTGGGGCCAGGGGGCCAGGGCCAGCCAGCAAGGATGGAGAGCAGCCTGCCCCTCAACCAGAGGTCTGGCACTGCCTCTGGCAGGCCCCTAGACCCCCTGCCTGGGTCGTTAGTAACAACAACTACTTAACAAGAGAAGCTGCAGCCAAGCTAATTAGTGCCAGCCCACAGACGGCCTGGGGCACACAGAGGTCACCTGGTGCCCTGGTCTCCTGAAAGCAGCCCATTCTGTCTTGGGGCCAAGCTTCCACCCCACTGGCAGGCTTCAAAGGGCCCCAGGAAGACGTCAGAGTGAGATGCCACCACCTGGGCACTGAGGAGAAGGGGAGGTCCAATGTGGTGGGAGAGGGCACTGGTCCAAACCAGGGCACAACTGGGCCAGAACGATTCCTTTGGGGCCGAGACCAGGGGCACTGGGTTGGGCTGCGATGAATGAACAGCCAATTTGAGCATGCACAAGGGAAATTCCTATGTTGTTACTGTTAGTATCATTAGCCACCATTTGTTGAACATATTGCTTGGCCCTGTGTTCGGCATTCTATATGTGGGGTTCCACCCTCCTATAAGGTGGGCACTGTCACCCCTATTTTACAAATGAGAGGTTCAGGGAGATCGAGTGACTGCTTCAGAAACCAAGTCTGCTTGGCTCCAAAGTCCAGGCCCTGCTCCCAGCCCACCACCATGACCCAGAAGCTAGCAGCACAGGCATTCTTATCCCAGTTACTCAGATGAACAAACCGAGGCCCAGGAGGAAGTGAATTGCCAGCTAATGAGGGCCCTAAACACTGGAGTCAAGACCTCCTGCTTCTCAGGCCCACTGAGATCAAGCAAACAGCCCCTTTTACCCAAAGGATTCAAAGCCGTGACCTCATGATCCAGTACCTGACAGAGGGAGGCAGACAGCTATTATTACCCCCATTTGCCAGAAAAATCAACTGAGGCCCAAGGAAAGGAACTTGTGCCTCAGACTCCTGCCACTCAGTGGTCAGGAAGAGAACCGAGGGGTGTCGCCCCTCCCCCCCACCCCGCCAATGAAGAGAGACCAGTGAGACAGGAAGCTTCTGGGCACTGAGGCCACTGGGGCTGCAGGGCACAGCCCTCTACCTCCTGGCTCTTTCTACCTGCCAGAGTCATGTGGACTCTGCTACACGGGGACAATTGCTACAGCAGGAGGTCTGGTCAGGACCACCTTCCCAGCAGTGTGCTTTGGTGGGTTTGCCACACTGACCGCCTGAGGAGTGGTGGGAGAGGGACAAAGGCCTCTCCCGGGTTCCGGCAGGTGCGCCAGGGAGTGCCCACCGCCTGGAGACTGGAAGGGCAATTATCAGGAGGGCTGCCGGAGGCAGGTCTGGCACCAGGGGATCCCCACGAGTCCCGACCCTGGCTGACTCCCAGGGTGCCCCTTCCCCTTCTTTGAAGGCTCGGAGGACCGGGGTCCCTGAGGTCCCACTTACCTCCGATGCCATGTTGGGTGGTTCCTCGTGGTCCAGGAGCTTCGAGCCTCCCGGTCTGGAAGACAAGACCTGGCTGACGACCTCCTCGGCCCACAGGCGCAGTCCCTGGGGCGGGGCCAGCTTCGGGCTCCAGCATCGCGCTTGGCCGAGTGCAGCAGGTGGCGAGGCGGACGTGGGCAGCGCCTCGGTCCTTGGTGTCCTCCGCTCCCGCCCGTCCCCCACATTCGGCCACCGCGTCCTCACCTCCGCCTGGCCTCTCGGTTTGCCTTTGGCCTGCCAGTCCGCAGGCTTTTCTGGCCCCGAGTGCGTCAGCAGCAGCCGCGACCCGTCCCCGCCTCCTGGCCCCGGCGGCACCAATCCCGGGAGGCCGGGCGAGGTGGGCTTTGCTTCCGCCCTTCAATCCCGGCTGTGGGCGGGGTCGTCACGAGTCCCGTTTTGGGCAAAGCAACCCCAGAGCGTGTGTAGGAAATATTCTAGGGCACTGGAGATACTGGCTAGGGGTAGAGGCGAAGACGCCGGGCCGGGCCGGGCCGGGCCTGGCGGAGCCCACAAGATACATAATGTGAAATGGCATGCCGATCGTACAGAGTTATGTGCTAGGTACAGTTAGATACTGAAGAAAAAGAAATCGGCATAAGAAATGACGCCTGCCTCAAGAAGCTTTAACAAAGCACCGACAAGGTGTGCGCGGGGGGAGGAGGGGCCAAGGAGTCACAGAGGGTAGTGCAGAGCAGAGCGGGTGTCTGTCTTGGTTACTCAGGGAAGATTTCCTTGACATGATTAACTAATTATTCAACAAAAATAACAGTCTGGGTTCTAGGCACCGCGGGTACAGCCTGTAACTCCTGCCCTGGAAGGGCTTTTAGTGATGTTCCCTGAGTTGGATCTTGGAAAATAAGAAGGAGTTAGCTCAGTGAATATGACAACATTCTCAGCAGGGGGAGCAGCCTGGGCAAAGGCCTGGAGGCCAGAATGTAAATGGTCTGCTTGGCAAACAGGAAACCATCTGAGTGGCTATAACAAAGGGTCAGGGCTTGAAGATGGGAGTGGGGAGAAGAGGTGGGGCAAGATTGTGAAGGGCTTTGAATGTCAAGGGAGAGAATTTGGTGTGGGACCTGTGGGTCAGAGAGACCAATGACCGGGATGCTTTGTGGGTTGAAGGTTTTAGCCCTCACTCAGGAGTGGAGTTCCTAGAATGGATCAAGACTTCTCGAATAGTCTTCCCTATGCCTGCAATGTCCTTCCCTCACTGTCTGTCTTGCTATCTCCCACTTCTCCATCAGTATTCTAGCCAAGCATCATCAGAATCAGGAAGATCCTCAGCTGATCCTGGTGGATCCTGGATCCAGGTGCTCCTGAGGGATCCTGACCATAGGAGCATCTAGCAGTCTTTCCCTGAATTGGGAACTCTATCAGCTGTGGCTTCTGGGTCTTCTCCCCCACTGAAATGTGAGTTCGTTGGAAGCAAGACTTCATCCATTTTACCTCTGTGCCTCCCAGCAGACCACTAGGTGGACAGGAAAACCCATGAGATCAGCTATGAGCCATCTGGTCCTGAAAACTGAGAGAGCACATGGCAGGTCCCTAGGATCTACCTGTTAGTGTCTGAAGCGCCTGACATCCGTTCCTGGGAAGCCAAGTGTGAAAGCCACTGGCAGTCTGCAAAAGGAAGTCACATTCCTGAATATCCAGCAACATACTGGAGCCAGACACTTTGGCAAATGAATTGAGACTTGAAAAGGAGTTAGGGAAGATATTTGAGGGCAGGGCTGTAACTACAATAACTAACGTGGGTAACTCATCAGGTTCCAGGCTCTGCACTAAAGACTTCACATGACTAATCTCATTTCATCTTCACAACAATCCTGTTTACAGATGAAGAAACTTAAGCTGCAAGGGGTAGGGGTTATAGGATGTGCCCATGGGCATACAGTTAGAAGGGTACAGTTTGGCTGCCCAAACTGTACCATATGACAGAAGAGAGACTGTCACCCCAGGTTTGCTTGTTGCAAATAGCAAGCTTGGCCTGTGCGGAGGCCACTGCAAGGTTGGGAGAGGGGACTTGGGAACAGGAGGAAGACAAGGAGGCAGTGTAAAGGCTTGTGAAGAAAAATATCCAGACGAATCAAAGGAGTCTGCAGCTAAGGCCCTGAAAATAGACACTAAAGTGGACATAACCCTTGATACTGAGGAAACATCTTTAGCATTAATGACTCATGGTAGCTGAGTAGCCAAGGTCGCTCTGCAAAAGCTGAAACCCTTGAGCAAAACTTCCGGGAGGCTAAGAGAGGCTTGGAGACGTATGCGTGCCAGTGGCCAGTCTGTCACCAGTGCAGGGAAGATGGGCAGGAGGAATGGGTCATCGCAACCACCAGGAGGCCACCCTCTGCTATCAGTAGTCCATAGAGAGGTCAGAAAAACGGCTTCGAAGGGTGACTATCTCAGGCCTTCAAGAGGTAATACTCAGCTCATACAACAGTTTAGCTGTTCCTGCTGCAAGTGGAGGTTTAGGTAGATCCTACGTTTTGTGGGAGCATGACTGGAAGGAAGACTGAGCTTTGGGCCAGCAGTTGCAGACGCCGCATTCTCAGGGACCTCTTTGATCACCATCAGACCCAGTTCCTGTTTACACTGCAAGGATGGGGCTGTTGGGTTTTGGGGATGGCGTGAGTCTATTGCCAAGCAACTGCTAGGGTTGTCTGAATCTTATAATGCAACAGAAATGATAGCTGGGATTGGATCAAATTCTCAAGCCTTATTAAATGACAGGTGCCCAAATTCATTATTAGGAGACCCAGACTATAAGAAATGCTAAGGAAGTTCTTCAAACTGAAGGGAAATGGCATCGGGTGGAAGCTTGGGTCTATGGGGAAGGAATGTTTAGAATTTTTTCTCTCTTCTTAATTTCTTTAAAGACAAATAACTATTTAAACTAAAACTGGCCTTTTGAGCCACGCTTCTCTTGCTCAGGCCCGCTTCCACTTCTGGAAGTGTACTTTCCCTTCTAATAAAGCTTTTCTTTTCTGCTGGGGCGGGCGGGGGGGGAAGATAAACTAAAACTGACAACAATGTATTGTTTAGTTTTATAACAAGTGGAGGAGGCTACTAATGGAATTATACTGTTATAAAGTTCTTAGACTATATATGGAGAGGTATAATATTAATTCAGGGAAAACTGGGATAAGGGAAGGATTCATATTGTAATGTTTAGAGCAACCACCAAAAAAAGTACATCTAAAAACCTAATGGAGAACATGAAATAAAATTTAAAAATATTCTCAATCCAAAAGAAGTCAGGAATAAAGGACACGAGTACTGATAGAAAAAAATAACAAGATGATAGACAAACGACTACAGTTGACCCTTGAACAATACAGGGGTCAGAGGAGTCGACCTCCACACAGTTCAAAATCCATGTACGATTTTTGACTCCCCAAAAACTTAACTACTAATAGCTTACTGTTGACTGGAAGCCTTACTGATAGCATAAACAGTCAATTAACACATATTTTGTATGTTGTATATTGTAGTCTTATGATAAAGTAAGCTAGAGAAAAGGTAATGTTATTAAGAATCATTAAAAAGAAAAAATACATTTACAGAACTATATGTATTTATTGAAAACATCTGCATATAAGTAGAGCCACACAGTTCAAACCAGTGTTGCTAAAAGGGTCAACTGTATACCATGCCAGGGAAAGAGGTCCCCTCAATCTTTGGCTGTGAAATCTAGCAGAGATCGTGGATGAGAGAAATAGAGGGCTGTGGGGGTCACAGACATTCCTTTTAAAGGGCTCACACGCAGACTTGTTTGGTGACGGACTCTCACTGTGAGCTCAAGCGCTAGGGCAGCTGTTCGAGTAGCACCAGGGGCATACAGGGAGGAACTGGATTGTCTGACTTCAGTGCGAGGACTGAGGGGTAGCTTTATCTTAAACAGAAGTGCTGGCAGTATCCATTTTCCTTTGTTGAGCTCTCCCCACATCTGGTGCGCAAAGGCAGACGGCCGCCACCTCTGGGCTCCATAAACCAGACTAACACAGGTCACCCCGCCCACGTGATTTCCTGAGATTCTGTCCCTTCCATCTTGCCAGCCCACCCAAGCCGTCTACAGTGTTTTTTTTTCCATACAAATGGACCATCTTGGCTTATGCTGTGGACTTCCCTAAAATTTCTCAAAAGGTTCACAAAATCCAAACAAGCAGCATCTGGCTTCAGGGTGCCCTGGGCTTCTTGCTGAGCAGCACCAAGCCCAGCATTAGCAGCAGCCAGGCTCAGTTCCCAGCTTGGCATTCCAAGGCACCTCAGCCCAGCACAGGTGGCGGCCATCTACGGACTGCCTGTTGACTCTTGCCAGGTGGCCCCGGGTAGGGCACAAGCTATAGCTGAACTTGGCCTGTGGCTGGGTGCCTCCCAAGAGGCACTTGGGCCTGCACACCCAGTGACCAGCTTTGATAAGGCCAGAGCACTACCCAGGGCAGCATCTGAGGCGGACACACTCAAAGGGCAGATTGGGCAGGTACCAGAGTCCTGCTAAAGTGAATCCTGTTCCCCTCACCAGCCAATACTCACAACCAATCGGCCTGAGGGTCAGTCCCTCCCACTGGTGTGCGAACAGCAACCAAGGCTCAACTACAGTGAGAGGCACACAGACACACCTTGGGCACCCAGCTCAAGTGACCAGGGAAGACTGCCACAGAACACCTACTACATTAGGCCACTCTCTGAAGACTGGGAGACTTAGGAGCCCTCCCTAATACAAACAAATGCAGGAAGGCAGCCAAATAGGGAGAGAAGTCCCAGTGAAAATAGACAACGCTCCAGAAAAAGAACAACTAAATGGAGACAACCAGTCTACTAGGTGCAGAGTTCAAAATACTGGTTATAAGGATGCTTTATTAACTTAAGGGAAGAGTAGATGAACGCAGAACTTTAACAAAGATATAGAAAATATAAAAATGGAGGTAGAAATCATAAAAAAGAACAAGTCAGAAATGAAGACTACATTAGAGGGAATCAACAGATTAGATGAAGCAGAGGGTCGAATCAGTGATCTAGAAGACAAGGTAGCAGAAAACACCCAATCAGAACAGCAACAAGAAAAAAGAATCCAAAAAAAATGAAGCTAGTTTAGGGCCTCTGGGACAACATCAAGCGTAAGAACATTCACATCACAGGGATATCATAAGCACAAGAGAGAGCAAGGAACTGAAAATCTATTTGAAGAAATAATGTGGAAAACTTCCCTAACCTGGTGAAGGAAATTAACATACAAGCCCCAGAAAATGCAGAATCCCAAATGAGATGAACACAAAGAGGCCCACACCAAGACACATCATAATTAAAATGGCAAAGATTAAAGAGAGAATCTTAGCAACAGCAAGAGAAAAGCAGTTAGTAACCTGCAAGGGAGTTCCCATAAGACTGTCAGCTGATGTTGCAACAGAAACGTTGCATGCCAGAAGGGATTGGCATGAAATATTCAAAGCGATGAAAACAAAGGACCTACAACCAAGATTACCCAAAAAGCTCATTTAAAATCAAAGGACAGATAAAGAGCTTCCCAGACAAGAAAAAGCTAAAGGAGTTCATCACCACCAAGCCACTATTACAGGACATGTTGGAGGGGCTTCTTAAATATATACATTTATTTATATATTAATATGTATTATATAATTAATATAGTTAAATAATGTTATATGTTAAATATATTTCTTTATATATAAAATGAATAATAAAATGGCAACAAGTCCATATCAAAAATTACTTCAATGTAAAAGGATTAAATGCTCCAATCAAAACATAGGGTGGCTGAATGGATAAGAAAACAAGACCCTTACATATGCTGCCTACAAGAGACTCACTTCAGATTAAAGACACACAGACTGAAAGGAAAGGGATGGAAAAAGATATTTCATCAAAACAGAAATGAAAAAAAAAAGAAACCTGGGGCAGCAATACTTACACCAGACAAAATAGACTTTAAAACAAAGGCTATAACAAGAGACAAAGGGCCCAGTAGTTCCAACATCTGGGTATTTATCCAAAGAAATCCAAAATACTGCTTTGAAGAGATGTGCATCCATGTGTTCATCCCAACATTATTTACAATAGTCAAGATATGGAGGCAACCTGAGTGTCCCTCAATAGATGAATAAATAAAGAAGGGATGGTTATATATACAATAGACTATTAGCCATAAAAAAAAAAATGAAATCTTGCCACCTATAATAACATAGATGGACCTAGAAAGTACTGTGCTGAGTGCAGTAAGTCAGACAGAGGAAGACAAGTGCCATATGATTTCATTAACATGTGGAATCTAGGATCAAAATAAAACAAATGAACGCATAGATACAGAGAACACTGAGGGGTGCCAGATGGGAGAGAGTCTGGGGTAGGTGGGTGAAAGTGGGGAAGGGATTAAGTACAAACTGATAGTTACAAAATAGTCAGGGATGTTAAGTATAACATAAGGAATATAGTCAATAATATTGTACATAACTATGTATGGTACTAGTCAGATGGGTATTAGATTTATCGTGGTGATCACTTCAGAAATTATATAAATGTATAATCACTATGTTGTATATTGGAAACAAATATAACATTGTATGCCAACTATAACTGGAAAACTTAAAAATATTTTAAAAATTCATCTAAATGTAATTATCTGCCTACAGGAAAACTCAAAAACAGTACATTCTTTCTGTACTTTGAGGTAGCCTACTCATGAAAATAGTGATCCTCCAGGTTTCATTAGAAAGTGAACAGTTTAAACAATAAACAACTGTAAACTATGAAGTAGAAAGTGTAACACTAGGGGAAATTCTGCAGTAAATGGCAGTGTTAAAGGGCAAATGTAAAGGGGTAATGAATGGGCTGTCTTGGCTTTTAGAAAACAAAAAAAGGCTTGAAGGTCTAATTCATTATTATGATGCCTTTATTTTTGTAACAGACAGAAAAATCCCTGACAAGTGAGCAAGAAATATCAGGTTTGCTGATTTATTTCTTTGGTACAAAAGGGTAGAACACCAGGCTAACAAAGCAGCCATTTATTAAACATTTTCTATCAACAGGGAACTGTGCTGAGCACTGTAATCCTACCATAAGTAGGCAGGTATTTCTTCCACTGTAAATTTTTGGGGGGTTGGTACGAAGCTGTCTCATGTGAGTTAGCGTCTTGCCCCTGTCTAAGCAGTCCTTGGGGAGGTGTCCTCTGAAATTCCCAGAGCCATAGTTCTCTTAATAGAGTGTTACATTTAGGAGAAAGGAAGACTTAGCTCAAAGAGTTATCTGTCCATCTCTCCAGCATTCTTGAGGTGAATCCAAGATCCTCTCTGTCATAGTTTGGAGGTTTGTGGGTCTTTTAAGAAAACTAATCAATCTCTAGCAGCACTGAGGTTGTACTTACATGTTAAGTTGAATATTTTATTTAAAAAATAAATGTTATTAACAACGTTTACTAATTATCAGAATTGACCAAACTATTTTACATCTTCACATTTTTAAAAATATGTAAGCAATACATCGTCGTAATAGAATTCTATACCTACTGGCTGAGATTCCTAAGTACTGTGGTTTGAACTGTTTTGTGCAAAACTCGAAGTTTAAATATAGAATATGAGAAAGGGCTTTTATATAGTAGGCATCATTGCATGGAAAATGACCCATGTGATTAAAACTATTTCATAGTTCCAGAGATTTTGGTTACATCTGGTGCTTGGATCAAATTTTAAAAAATGGAAGGTGAGATCTGTATGAGTCTGTCAAGTCGTAATAAATACAAGGCTAGCTGGTGAATTAAGGCAGAATGGGCTTGTTTGCAGATTTTCTGATAACATTACAAGTAATGTGCTTTATTGTACTTATTTAACTGTGCTTTATTGTACTCATTTAACTGTACTTTATTGAAGTGTAAATATGTAGTAATGATGTATGTTAAGTATTACAAGAAAATGTAGACTTTAGTTTGGGTCTTTTTCTCTTGCTGAAAGGAAACAAGTCAATGTCCAATGAAGCTATGAACTCCTGTACTCTAAGATTAAAAAAAGAAAGAGAGAAGAAAGAAAAGAAATAGAAAGAAAGAAAAGAAATTTATAAAATATTTAAGTGTGTCTGTTATGTTTAATATTTTGTATTATTCCTTGACGTTAAACCAGAACACAAAATTTGATTCCTTCAAGGTACTTACATTGGGTAGGAAAGAGAGAGAGAGAGACAGAGAGAGAGAGAGAGAGAGACAGAGAGAGGGAGGGAGGGAGGAAGGAAGGAAGGAAGGAAGGAAGCAAGCAAGCAAGCAAGCAAGCAAGCAACCTTTGGAATTCCTAACTTATTATTTGAACTGACTACGCTCTCATTTCTAAAAAGTGATCTAAAGATGGCCACTAAAATGAGGTCAAATTACCTTTAGCTTCTTTCATGGAGCTTGGAAAGGGAGGCTAAAAGGGGGCATGTGTTGAGACATGTGGGATCAACCAAAAGAGAAGTGAATCGAGTTCTGTATTAAGAACTGTATTGGTTCATGGTCTTCGATTTAATTGGATACCAATAAGTATTTTTCAGAAGCATTCAGCTTTAAACCAGGATTGATGAATACCAAAATCTTAGGAATAATGTACCTTACTTGCCTTCATGGAGCCTGTGAAGAGGAGAAATGATTCCATAAGGAAAGACCACCCTCTGGGAGCAGGGCAGGTATTGTCACCCAGAAGTACAAAGGCCTGGAGTCCAGCTGACCCTTGAACATGAGGTGTCAGGGTGCCAACCTCCTGCACAGTTGAAAATCCACGTATTGCTAGGCCCTCCACATATGCAAGCCTACTTGTGGAGTTGACCCTTGAACAACATGGATTTGAACTATATAGTAATAGAAAAAAAAAAAATCACATATAAAGTGTACCCACCAGTTCAAACCCATGTTGTTCAAGGGTCAACTGTACTTGTCTACAGCTCCAGCCTGTTTAAAGAGGTCTCATGTTCAGTGGAGTTGGTTATGATGAGGCCAGTGGGCTCTTATGCCCATCTGTCCATTTCTGTCACGATAGGACTATATGGCTGAGGTTGGAACAACGTCCTGGAAAAACTGGTAACCTTGGAGCTCCCTTCTGATTCAGACATGTCTCAGCTCTCATCTCTCTTTTACGCTTATTTGTCAGCTTAACTATTTGGAAACTAGTATATAAACTTTGTTCGTTATTGCAGCACATCGCTTTCTGTAAATTTATTGGGACTTCGGCCCATCTGTGGAGTTTTACAGCCATTGTGTTTCACTCTCACTCGCCCAGTCAAGGCTGGCCTGGTTTGCTACATGAGCACAGGAGGCCCTAAGGCTGCAGGGTAATTCCTGTGCAAGCACAGACTGTAACCTGCATCTCTGCATGTGGCGTGAGTGTTGAAGCAGAGGTTTCTCAAGAGTCCACACAGCTAAGGCTATCAAAACAGCTTGACACATAATTTCAGAGGCTTTTCAGCAATACAGATCATTCAATTTATGGTCACTTCTGAGCCAACTCTTTATTCCCATACAATAAAAGCCTTTATTTTCACAAACTCTAGCAAATTACTACAAACTCCAGACAGGAAACTTTCTGGTCTACCACATGGTCCAGGGAAGCACTTTCTCTGTTTGCTGGGAAATTCACCCCTTACTTGGGGAGACGGGGCTGACAGAGCTGGTGTGAGTAAAGAGGTAATTCTTCCATTACAAAGTAAATGGGCTCATTCCCACACACTGTGACTTCATAGCTGACCAATGGTACCTGGTTTCTTTCGCAAGTTTCCAGTATCTCTGTCTCAAAAGGAATGCTGCACCTTTTGGTTGTCTCTGACGAGTAAAGATCCCCTTTTTGTTCCCCATTACTCTCGGTGGTGCTAAAAGAAATAAGCAAAAGTTGTTTCAGATGACTTCTGATGGGCAAAATTGGAGCCAAGCTGGAGCCAAGCTGGACACTAAACAGAAATATCCTCTTACAGTTTATGGTTGCTTGGTGAAATGGTATCTAATATGGCCACTTAATGGGCTAAAGTTTTATCTACTACTGCTCCCACAAAACACCTCAGCTCCCTGGTGTGTTAATTTCTCATCTGTTACAGGAAAAGGTCCAAAATTGTTTATCTCTTACTTGCAAAATTAGGTTTAAAATATATGGGTAGCCAGCTGCCTGAAAAAGTTACCCTTGGAAAGACAACTCTCCTAATGGGAGCTAGCCTTCTGACCAGTCAAAGGTGCCTAGGTAGGATTTCATACAAGATTTCAAAGTCCTTCCAGGCAGACTTCCAGCCAAGTTCCCACTTCTGGTAGTTGGTCTGCCAGAGTTGAAGCTGGGAAGGGAGCAACACCTTCTCTCCACCCGCTAGTGAAACCACAGCTTCTATGAAATGAAAAGGAAGTCTTTCCCACCAATAAGTTCAAGACCATAATTTCCTCCACGATAAGCAGATGCCAGGCACTGTGCCAAACACTTCATCAAATGGCATTCCTATATCAACCTGAAAGGTTGTAGGCATTTTCCCCACTTTACGGGTTTATGAAAAGGTTAGGTAACTTGTCCAAGGTCACAAAGCTAATTTCTCACTACACAAAGCCGGTGCACCTATACATGAAACTAGATCGCCATCCAAGATATCTCCAAAAGTCATTAATCTTATTGGCCAAGAAGAATAGAGGCTCCTGTTCTCATTCTGCCTTCTGTTCACCTCTCCATTCTAATTCTCAATTCAACTCAAACCTTCCAAAAACCTGTCTTTCCCTATAAGTAAAGTACTGGAATTCCCACTACCGCCAAATCCTCCCCACACCCACCGCCAATGCTATCCTAAGTTTATCATATATAAAGAAACTAGTAACCTAGAGATGTAAAAAGAAATGAGAAACATTCATCTGGAACTTAACTGAAGTAGCTCTCATCTATCCCCGCTTGAGAAAGACTACAGATGGTATTCCCTTTGAAGACTTTTAAACGCTCCCACATTCGAAACACTTTGACACATCCCTGTATTCGATGAACCTGCCTTGTACAAGTGAATAATATAAACCAGACTGAACTGTCTTACGTTTCTCAGGTTTTGTACCCTACACTGGAATAATGAGCATATCTCACAAGTAAACCCAACATGAAGTCAACTTTTTCCTTACTACTGCGAAACAGACAAGGCAAGTTAGCCATTTTGCCTCAAAATGGTAGTCTCTCCCATTTGCTTATTTTTTTATTTTAATTTTCTTTTACCATAAAATGAGTTGGAAAGGAGGCAAGTGATGCTGTTTGCTAAATGCAACTTACTTTTCCTAGGAAATTCTCTATGTAACTTACAATGACTAAACAGCTTTCTCTCTCGTTTCCAGTGCTCTTACAACCAAATGTCCTGAACTGAAAGGCCAATGTGAAAAAATTAGAAATGGCACATTCCCCTCACCAAATTGCCACTTACACTGGTCAGTCATAAAATCAGCAAAATTCCAGATGAGCTCTCCAACCACATATTCTTTGCGTTTTTGATCCAGAACCACATGATACTGCTCTAGCAGATCTTTCTGGTACTCTTCACTGAACATCAGAGGTGGATCCTGGAATTCAAGGCAAAGAGAGAATTTAAGAGTCAGAACTGGCAGAATTGTAAATGTCAAATGAAAATAAAGATCCATGTGATGATGACCAAAATATCTGTCCTCAAGGTGGGCTGTAGTGACTGACTGCAGGACTCAGTCGTGCTGGTGTAGAGACACAGCCAGGGTAGGATGTAGCCCGGAGGAAAAAAACGTTTTAAACAACCTTAATTAGTCACTATTTATAAATATAATTTGATACTTGCTTTATCTTACTTTTCCATCTCTATTCGCCAGTGCGGTGAAGTAAAACTGTCTTTGAATTATAAATTTGAAGCTCAAGTTTTAAGTAGCCGCAAGTGTATAATTTGAGAACTAGTATGACTCAGATTTAACTCACCTCAGATTCATCTGTATCTGGTCTGGGTAAGTAGCTGCTGTTTAGCACATTCATTCATTCAACAAATAACTATTTCCTATCTGCTAATATGGCAGGCATTAGAGAGAGTGATAAACAAGAAAGATGAGTTTCCCTGCTCTCAGGCTTTATAATCTGGCAAGAAAGACACAACTTGTAAGTGTAATGAGAGTAAATAAAAAGAGTGCAAAGCAAGAGCCAGGGGGATGTTTAGCAGGAGGAGTTAATTGAGACAAGGAGCCGCAGGAAGCTTTCCTGAGGAATTATTTAAGCTAAGACCTGCCAAGTGAGGAGAAGCCTATCCGAAACAAAAGCAGAAGGCCACATCTACGAATTCATCCAATATCTGGTGAGAAGTTCCTATGCAGCCTGTACTAGGATATAGTAATCTTTTATATTTTCCTGGGTCTGAGTTCTTGTTGTTGGGTGTGAGTTTCCATCACAAGGGAAATTGGGGGGAAGCTCAAGCCTTAGATGCTGAAGGATGCAGCATTCTGACCATCTGTGAGAGAACAAAACCCTCTTGGCTTTCTTTTCCAATGAGAGGGATTAAAATGCTATATAAGATGCACTGAAAATATAACTCTACAATTAAGCCATGTTTTGTTCCAGTTCCAAAGCTGATTTGGAGGACAGGGCAAAATGTAAATTTTCTTACTTGGTTTTAATGAAAATGACCTTGCATTGTCTAATATTAGTCACGAATGGCTATTTAAATTTAAAACTAAATTAAAATAAATCATTCGGTCAAACTAGTTACATTTCAAGTACTCAAGAGCCACATGTGGCTAGTGGGTACCCTTTCGGACAGCAGAAATACAGAACATTTCCATCAGTGCAAAAGATTCTATCAGACGGTGCTAACCTAGACTCTTTCAGAGTTTCTTAAAAATTCAGAGTTGGCTACACCTTTCCAAAGAGGGAGAACAAATGTGCATATACACTGTCTTCGTGAGCTATTTTTCCCCCTTTATTGGTTTGTACAAGTGACATTCTGTGTAAGCAAGATGAATTTAAGGGTGTGAACAGAATAATACAGTCCAAGTAGCTAGCTGTTCAACATACAAAGGACAAGCATATTAAGAAATATGTGTTAACAAAGAATCCCAGTAGTTGTGACAGGCCAGTGTGAGTTGGCTGGGGTGGAGAAGGGTGCCTGGCTGTGGTTCGAGAATCCACATGAAGATATCCTCACAAGACAAAGCAGCATATCTTTGGTGAGGAAATGGACAAAACAATGAGAAAAAGGCTAGTGACAAAAACTTGCTCCAAGATTTCATCCATTCCCTTAACAAATATTGTTTAGCACCCGCTGTGTGCTGAACACTACTGACAGCTTAGAAAGCAACAATAAATAAGATGCAGTCTCCCTCCTGGAGCCCACAGTCTGGTCAAGGAGAGAGCCAAAGAAATAATGACAGTACACAATGAGAAACACCGAGACAGAGACCAAGCAGAAGGGACAGTTTCCTCTGGCTGGGGCAGGTGGGGTAAACCTCACCAAAGAGGAAACGTCTAAGCTGAGACTTGAACACGGAATTAGAATCCATTGCTTGGCAATTATAGTACTAACAAGGGCATTCTAGGCAGAAGGAACAGCCAAAGCCAGAACAGGCACCATTGGGAATAGTAAAAACAGTCCAGTGTCAAAGGGTGAAGGCAGAGGAGGATAAAGACCTCAGAGAGGGCAGAGAACAAAGACGTTGACTGCCCTGACAAGGGATTAGGGCTTTGTCTTGTAGGCCAGGGGAAGCCAATGACCAGACTTCCAAGGTTTGGACTTGTTCAAAAGACTATTTGGAAAGCTAGTGGGAACAAGGAAACATGGCCAGTAAGGAGGCTGCCTCAAGCAAGTCACCCAAAGGCCTCGGTCCTGGGCAGCCATGAGTGCAGAGGGGCAGGCCAAGGTAAGCCTGAAGAACTGCAGGGAGAGCATCAGGACAAGTAAGGGATGGGGAAGGAAGCACATTTCTAACCTGGGGCAATGAGTGACATCACTGCCTAAGAGAGTGAATAAAAAAAACCAGAACATTCTACACTACTTACATGGTGAAGCCCTACAATGGCATCTGCTCCATACTCGCTCTGGATAATTGGCTTCTGATACTTTCTATACCAGTTCTCAAACTGGGTTGCCAGCTGCAGCTGAATCGCCTCCAGGTGCCCAAAGTCATGATACCAAGAGAGGTAACTATTCACACAGATGATGTCCACATACGGTGCCTAGGACAAGAGCATTAAAGCTTGTTCACGAAGCAGAAGACTGCATAATACAGTGATAGGACTCTCATACCCGGGGGCTCTTCTGGCAGAGGAGGTAAGAAGGGAAGGTCGAAAAGAATTCAGACGCTTACATGTGCAGGAAATAAGTCAAAAAGTGACCTGAATGGAGCAAGTCTATAATTCTGAACTGATGCTCCTGACCTGGCTGTAGCTGGGCTCTTGTGAGGGCTACGAGAGGCAGAGCCGGCACCTGATGAGCTGAGCTGGCCTCAGTGGAAGCCCAGGGCCCATCCCAACTGGATTCTGTTCCTCTCCTGGTAGTGTTTCTGTCGCTGGTCTTCCCTCACCTGGCCCTGGAGAAATGTTCCCAGCTGAGGGGTAGATGCACTTTTTGTCTTTACAAAGAATCTCGATTTGCCATACCATTCCTGAACTAGTGTTGTGGGCCATCAGGTG